>NC_090649.1:136071620-136442870 GCF_040937935.1 Hyperolius riggenbachi
CTGTTCTAAAGTTTGCTGTTTTTCATTTGATGATTCATGATAAACTATTGGCAATAACTTTAGTGGTTCTTCTGGTGGTTTGATACATACTGACAAAATACATTTGGCACTGAAATTTTGGCTGTGGTAAATTGATTACTGCGTATATACTGAGCTCAGTAATGTTGACTTTATATATGTAAAGATGGTATAGTTGTGTTCCCTTTTTTGTACCTTTTTTCAGTCTTACTTAAGTGATAACAAAGAGTTAAATTAGTATTATGTTCACAAGGAAAATAGATGCACACATATTTAATTCCTCAAATAAGAATGTTGTACTAATGCTTCAAAGTACTTCAGAGTTTAAGCAGGAGAACGGCAACATGCAAGATGGTATAACCAAGGCCGGATTTATACTTTTTGTGCCCCTTGGCTGAGTATGTTGATGCTCCCTTTCCATGTGTAGCAGTGCCCCTCCCATTCCATGTGCAGCCCCCTCTTCCATAGGTAACATCCATATATGTAGCCCCTCTCAGCAGCTCATGAGTATCAGCTTTCCTTTTTCATGTGTTACTCTCCAATTGCAGCTTTCTCTTTCCTATGAAGTAGCCGCTATTTCATATTCAGGTGCTCCCTTAGACTGGAGCCACCCAAGGTGCGGGCCTTTTTAGCCTTTCCAGAAATCCGGTCATGCGTATAACAGCAAGCCATGGACATCTTGAGGAGGCAACCGTTAACATATGCTTTACTCTTGCCTGCTTTGCTAAGACCCTTTTGCCTGTACCTTGAAAACTTTTTACAATGTTACTTCTGAGGTTCTATTTTATGAACTAAGAGTAATAAAAGTTAAGTATTATTGATAATTCCAAATAACACATCCAGACAATATCAAATAGGGGTTTATATGGAGAAAAAAAGTCCTGTTTAGTTAGTCCATTGCATCACTTTTATTAGTTCACAGATTTCTTCCTGTTTCCTGCAACAATGACAAGTGGCTGCAAGTGCAGAGCTCACTAATACAGCCAAATGCCGCTTCTTTAGAGGCACATAAAAATTCCAAATGTGCTCAACTTCCACCATGCTTTAATTATACCAGTGCCTGAAATATTTGTAATACCTCTTCTCTAATTATAACATATTTCATCTCTTTTACCGTCACGCCTTACTATGCATAGTTCACTAAATAACCATAATGTTAATCTTCTGCCTATCCTTCATCCTTTCCAAGCAACATGCCTAAAAAATAACCCTAACCCTCTAAACCTAACTCCAACTCTTAACCTCCCTGGCATTCAATTGCTGCTGAATTTCTGTGCAAAAAGTGATCCAGTTAATTTTCATAACCTTTCTTCCTGTAACTTACCAAAATGTGTCTAGCATGGGTGTAGTATACATTCTGAGTATAATACATCTTGAAACACAAAATCAAATGAAAACAAAATTTAAAACTTACCCCACCCCCAGTAATATTTATCCCCCGGTATAGGTAGCCAGGTATAGGTGCCTCCAATACACCGTAGGTATACAGGTAAAGGTGCCCCCAGTAAAGATTGCTAGGTATAGGTGTTCCTAGTAAAGATAGCTAGGTATAGGTGCTCCCAGGAAAGATAGCTAGGTATAGGTGCTCCCAGTAAAGATAGCTAGGTATCGGTGTTCCCAGTAACAATAGCTAGGTATAGGTGCTTCCAGTAAATATATCTAGGTTTAGATGACCCCAGTAATAGTCAGCTAGCTCTACGTTCCCTCGTATGTCAGCCAGCTATAGTAAGCCTATTACAGGTGCCCCCCCCCCCCACCCACAACACCTGCTCCCCTCACCCCCTGCCCCCTTGCAGCGATCCCCGGGACCATTAATCATCATTTCTCTTTGGTAGCCCGGTCTTGTTTCTGCACACCATCGGGAGTCATAGTTATGACTTAATCGACGTCATGATGCTGAGTCCCGATGGTGTGCAGAGAGGAGACTGGAGTTACCGAAGCTGTAACTCTGGTCTCCTCTCTGCACACCATCAGGACTCAGCGTCATGACGTCGATTATGTCATAACTATGACTCCCGATGGCTACTTTAAAAAACCTTGTCATTTGAATGACTTGTACTTGTTTTGAATGCAGGCGTGTCTTGCAGGCCATCGTTCCACTTGCATGAGCAGTATATAATTAAGTGGGTGGTTTAGTTGGTTTGGCCATGTGGAAATACAGGTCATGTCAATGGGTTGTCGTGCAGTTGGTCATGTCGTTGTGTCGGTCATGCACTTTGATGGACATGTGTAACAAGCTTAAAGGGAACCCAAGGTGAGAGGGATATGAACGCTGCCATATTTATTTCCTTGTAAACAATGCCAGTTGCCTGGCAGCTCTGTTGATCTTCTGGCATAAGTAGTGTCTGAGTCAAAAGCCTGGAATAAGCATACCTGATCTGCCACATGCTTGTTCAGGGTCTATGGCTAAGAGTTTTAAAAACACAGGATCAGGAAGACTGCCAGGCAACTGGTATTGTTTAAAAGGAAATAAATATGACAGCATCCATATCCCTCTCACCTCGGGTTCCCTTTAAGGTCAGTCACCTGAGTGAGTGAGTCCTGCACTTGTCAATAAGCACAAACTATTGTACAGACTAACTGATCTGAATAGCTACTATTCAGTGTAAGGGCCAGTGCACACCAAAAATCGCTAGCTAGCGAAGAGGTTTTTCATAATGATTCTAGGCATGTTTAGAGAGATTTTCTAAACATGCCTAGAGGTTTTTGGAGCGTTTTTGTGTAGCGTTTTTTATATTTTGTTACAGTAGAGATGTAACTGACCAGCTACTGTAACAAACGCTTGGAAAACTCTCTGATCTAGCGTTTTTCAGAGCCGTTTTCCACTTTCCTATACTTAACATCAGCAAAAATGCTGCAGGACCCGAGTTTGAATTTGGGGAATAAATGAACCGCTCTGGTGCGCACCACCATCCCAATAACTTTCATTAGCAAAGCAGTTTTCACCCCGCAAGCGTTTTAAAAACCGCTCAGAACCGCTCCTGGTGTGCACCAGCCCTGTAACATGCAGCGAGGCACTAGTGATGAGTAGAGATGGCCCGAATGGTTCACCGGCGAACGGTTCCCAGCGAACTTCCGGGGTTTGCGATCACCGAGAACCGCAAACTTTTCCGGAAGTTCGGTTCGCCCCCATAGTGCATCATGAGGGTCAACTTTGACCCTCTACATCACAGTCAGCAGGCACATTGTACCCAATTAGGCAACACTCCCTCCTGGAGCCCCACCCCCCTTATAAAATGCAGGCAGCGTCAGGCATAGGACTCACTCGTCTGCCTGCATTAATTAGAGAAGGGGAAGCTGCTGCAGACTCTCATAGGGAAAGCTTAGTTAGGCTGTTGTATGCTTCTTAGCTTGGTCCTTGCTGATTCTTATTGCTAAAAAAGCAGCCCACAACAGCTCTTTTGAGAGCTAATCTTGTTCTTGTGATCTATTTTTGTGTGTGTGTGTGTCCCACTGACACTTGTGTTGCATAGACAGCCTTAGTAATTCCTACTGTGTGTGCCACTGCCAGGCCCAGTACATTCAGTGACTACCTGTGTGTCTAAGAGGTGCACATTACCCATCACTGCATATACCTACTACCTGTTGTTCACTGTGCACCCACCCACCTACGTGAGCGCACACAGTGTCACTGTGCCTGTCCGGTACCTGTCTGTGTGTGACAGGTGCACATTGTAATACCCATCAATGCATATGCCTACTACCTGTTGTTCACTTCAGTGCACCCACCTACTCACCTACGTGAGCACTCGCAGTGTCACGGTGCCTGTCCGGTACCTGTCTGTGAGTGACAGGTGCACATTGTAATACCCATCACTGCATATACCTACTACTACCTGTTGTTTACTTCAATGCACCCACCTACGTGAGCGCATGCATTGTCACTGTGCCTGTCCGGTACCTGTCTGTGTGTGACAGGTGCACATTGTAATACCCATCACTGCATATACCTACCTGTTGTTCACTGTGCACCCACCTACCTACGTGAGCGCACGCAGTGTCACTGTGCCTGCTCGGTACCTGTGTGTTTTTGACAGGTGCACATTGTAATACCCATCACTGCATATACCTACCTGTTGTGTTCAGTGCACCCACCTATCTACGTGAGTGCACGCAGTGTGATATACCACTCCGTGCATACCTGTTAACTGCACCTGTGTGACTGCACATTATATTACTCAAGTCAGTGCATACCTTTCACTTGAATGGATGTCAGACTTGCCCTCCATAACAGATTCTCATTAAAGGATTTAAAGTTAATTCATCTCATATACAGCATGGCCTCGAAAGTCCTCCTGTATTGTTATTTTTGGTCACTACCACGGGACGTGCATGCCATGCCTGCTGCTTTCCTTGGATGTGTGGTAGCCGTTCCTGTTCCTTTGCCCACAGCGTGCCTGCTGCCTTCCTTGGATGTGTGGTGGTGGTAGCCGTTTCTTAGGCTCCCATTACGGCCGGAATCGAACCAGGATTCCCCGGCCATTACCCATGGTCACCATGCTACTGAGAAAGTACCATCGAAAGTTTCACACAGTTGAATGAATGGCTGACTTTCCCTCCATAACAGATTCTCGTTAAAGGCAAGTGGTGTCATCTCTGGCACACAGCATTGGGTCAGGGGTCCATCTGACCACAGATGCCTGGTCTGCAAAGCACAGTGAGGGCAGGTACATTACTTATACAGCAAATGGGTCCTTACTTGGATGTGTGGTGGTGGTACCTAGTTCTCATGCTCCCACTCCGGACTGGAATCAAACCCTGATTCCCCGGCCATTACCCGTGGTCACTCACAATGGCAGACTTGCCCTCCATAACAGATTCTCGTTGCAGGTACTGAACAGCCAGCAGAAAATGGAATTTAAAAAAAATAGATGTAAGCTTTAACGATGGTAGAGAAAGAACCATCGAAAGTTGATAAGGCAGTCAGACATTACCTGACATCACTGAGTGAGGAAGAGCAATCTCGCCATGGTGCGCACCAGTCCAGCACGGCTGTCACTACACAAACAGCTGTTTGCGGTGTGTTACACAGTGAGTTTGGTGTGTCAGTGTGAAGCAGTACTCTAATTACACTCCCTGATTGATGTATACACATGCAAGATGTATTAAAGCACTTTAGGCCTGCAATTTAGCATAAATGTGATTTCTGCCCTTAAAACGCTGCTTTGCATCAAATCCAGATTTTTCCCCGGGACTTTTGGCGTCTATCCCACTCCGCCATGCCCCCCTCCAGGTGTTAGAACCCTTGAAACATATTTTCCATCACTTTTGTGGCCAGCATAAATGTTTCCAGTTTTCAAAGTTCGCCTACCCACTGAAGTCTATTGCGGTTCGCGAAAGTTTGCGCGAACCGAACTTTCGCAGAAGTTCGCGAACTGAGTTTTATGACTATGCCCCAAAATTACATTTTGTCAGTTTGGGAAACTAAATGGAGTAGATCTCTTTTTGATTTTTACATCATTTATATTATTAATATTTTACACAAAGTATATTGAAATCATTTATACTGCCTCTATTATATAAAAAATTAAGGAGTAGCAAAATGGAAGAATTTTAAAGACTACCTATAACGGTTTGTTTAAAACTCCATTTCTGAGAATCTCTGTTCTTGGATCTCTCCCCATAACAACATCTCTTTAATATTAAGCCTTTAACACTTTTGAGTTGTCACTTCATACAGTCTATTATAAAAGGGTAACGGTATGGCGTCCTCAATGCATTTAAGCTGTAAGCCATATTCATCCTTATTATGTGACCACAGTGTACACAGCATTCCTCAAGATACCCATTTACTGCTACATGTCAGCCTCCCTGTGGGCTGCAAAGCATGTAGGCCCATTGTACCTGTTTTATAAATGATCCTGTTCTGCCTTCATTATCATGTATGCCGTCCTTCCATTCACCTCGCGGTTGCCTCAGCAGGAAAGCACGGTTATTGCAGCTGTTTTACCTACCAATCTCTATAAAAGAGAGCCACCAGACATATTTTTTTAATTACTCCTGCCTACATGAAATATATATGGTGCCATAAAACACTTATTTGCCAGATAGACCAAGCAGTAATGTAAGCCCTCTGGTAGTCGGGGAACGGTGAGAATAACTGCTCGCTAGACAAAATAGATTTCTATACAGCTGTGCTGAGGTGTTCTCCAGTCAGTGCGTCTAGCAGTGGGAGACCTTTTTTATATTTTCCTCTGGAATGCAGGCTGATTATAAAGTGACACGTCTCCTGTCTGTGAACCTGCATTATAATGAATTCATTTGCCTGGTGAGTTAATGTCGCCAGACTCCTTGTGCATTAACGCAGTTGTTTGTTAGTTTACCGTTTATTTGGCAGGAAGCGAGTGGGCGACTGATTTATTCTGCAAGTACATTGTGAAATTAAGAAAAATCTCAGATAACTTTTAGATGAATGTCTGAGGGAAATTTCCAAGCAGCGTATAAATCCCTCAGTCTGTTTTCCATATATCTTTTCATTTGAAGGCCCTTTTTTTGTAAAAAGGCAAACTCCCTGAGACCCGGTCAGCATGGTGAATGTGGCAGACAGATAGCATCGGCTCACAAAGGAAATTAAAAAAAAAGTACAAAACGGTATATTTTGTATAGAATAGAAAAGAATATGTTTTTTTGAGCATTTAGAACAGGGGTCCCCAAACGATTTGGGTCGAAGGCCGGGTCAACATATTTCCAACTGCTGGGGGGTGGAGTATACATAAAATGATGTAGAAGTCTTTGCAGGCCAGACAGTGGAGCATACCCAGGTGACAACCTGCAATGGACAGCAGTGTCACCTGATGTGAAATTTGATTGGAAACCAGCGTATTACTGCTTTCTAGCTTCCATGTGGATGGGTGGTGCCAGCACTGCTATTCTATATGCAGACCACCAATATTTAAAGATGTAGCTGTCCACATCTATAAGTAATACATTTTGTGTGTGTGTGTGGGGGGGGCGGTACAAAAAGCCTCGGGGGGCCTCAATCGGCCCGCGGGCCTTAGTTTGAGGACCACTGATTTAGAAGGTGAAAAAAGTGATGAGTTTACTGACATGAATGACTAACATTTTACACTAGCAAGAAAGGAAATAAGACTAAATTTGTTTGCAATCTGAAGAGCTAAGACCCTACCACACCACATTACAACTATGTAGTGCGCCTGCGCAGAGCACTCCCAGCCCCAGGCGCATAAGCAAGGATGCGCGTTGTTGGGCAATGCCTGTGCAGTCAGCCGTGACCACCCCAACCAGGGAGTAAGCTCAGGTTACGCGGTAATGGAGTGGGATGGAGGAGAATGGGGGGGGGGCTGGCGGTGGGCATGAGGAGAGCCCACTATACATGCCTGCTCCCTCCATTTTTAAATAGTTTTTTGCTCTAAGGTATCCTTTAAGTTCATCTTTAATTCAAAATGGAAAGTCCTTGTGCAGCAGCAAAAATTAAAAATACAATGAATAAATCCTTCTCACAGTTTTGCTGGAAAACAATGCTGACCAGGAAATATCTCTTGCTTTGTGGAAGCGGTTGCTCTACCTTATTGCTATTGCCTCTGTGCAGCAGGCGTGTTGTTATGGCTGAAGATCTGGGGCTTGAGACCCGAATCCTTGCCCACTATGCCCTGGATGTCAAAGCACGAAGTGCCAATCATGGGTAGTGTTGGGCGAACATCTAGATGTTCGGGTTCGGGCCGAACAGGCCGAACATGGCCGCGATGTTCGGGTGTTCGACCCGAACTTCGAACATAATGGAAGTCAATGGGGACCCGAACTTTCGTGCTTTGTAAAGCTTCCTTACATGCTACATACCCCAAATTAGCAGGGTATGTGCACCTTGGGAGTGGGTACAAGAGGAAAAAAAATATTTGAAAAAGAGCTTATAGTTTTTGAGAAAATTGATTGTAAAGTTTCAAAGGAAAAACTGTCTTTTAAATGTGGAAAATGTCATGTTTCTTTGCACAGGTAACATGCTTTTTGTCGCCATGCAGTCATAAATGTAATAAAGAGAAGAGGTTCCAGGAAAAGGGACCGGTAACGGTAACCCAGCAGCAGCAGCACACGTGATGGAACAGGAGCAGGCGCAGGAGGAGAAGGCCATGCTTTTTGAGACACAACAACCCAGGCCTTGCATGAGGACAAGAAGCGTGCGGATAGCATGCTTTTTACCGCCATGCAGTCATAAATGTAATAAAGATAAGAGGTTCAATAAACAGGGACCGGGCGTCAACGCTAACCCAGCAGCAGCAGACGTGATGGAACAGGAGGAGGCGCAGGAGGAGAAGGCCACGCTTTCAGGTGCAACTCAGGCCTTGCATGAGGACAAAAAAATGTGTGCGCAAAGCAATGCAATGAGTAGTTTTCAGGACACAGTGGGCTATTCGGAGGAGCTATTCCCACCCCCACAATCTTCTACCTGTGAAAGGTCAATGGAACAGCCACAAATGTTGTGCCCGGATTCACAACCTTTTTCTGTGGAAAATGCACCTCGCACTGAAATGCAAGGCGAGGCCGAGGATGAACATGACGTCAACAACTCAACATGACGCAAAATGGGGGCGGAACAGAAAGCTGCTTTCAATGTTTTGAAGGCCTTAATTGCCTCCGGTGGCCAGTTAGATGCATCATTCATCACACCCAAATCCCAGAGCAATGTGTGCAGGAATTTGAATCTCAGGAGGTGTACCGAGATCATCTGGACAAGTGACCAAGTGACAAAGTGACCAGTGACAAAGTGACAAAGTGACAAAATGACAAAGTGACAAAATGACAAAGTGACAAGTGACAAGTGACAAAATGACAAAGTGACAAGTGACAAAGTGACCAGTGACAAGTGACAAAGTGACAAGTGACAAAATGACAAAGTGACAAGTGACAAAGTGAGAAGTGACAAGTGACAAAGTGACAAGTGACAAAATGACAAAGTGACAAGTGACAAAGTGAGAAGTGACAAGTGACAAAGTGACAAGTGACAAAATGGCAAAGTGACAAGTGACAAAGTGACCAGTGACAAAGTGACAACTGACAAAGTGACAAAATGACAAAGTGACAAAGTGACAAAGTGACCAGTGACAAAGTGACAACTGAGAGGTTGTTCTGGGGAGCTCCACTGCACTCAGTCGCATATGAGGAGAGGTCTCGTCGGGACTGCTGATCCTCCTCAGCTTGCTCAAAGCCTTGAGGGTTCCTGAAGATCCTCTGCTTGGAGTTCGCCGGGGTTCAGCTTGGTGTCGGGGTCGGCGGCGTCCTCCTCACTCCAACGTGGCAGATCTTCTGTTGAAGGAAAAAAAAAAAACATTGTTAAAAGTCCAGTACCGCTTCTGAAGGACTCACCAAGAGATGCAGGAGCGCTTCAATCTAGCGCACCATCGCTCACTGGGTGATGTCCCTGCCTACGCGCTGGAATTCTACGCTGCACATGCTAGCACGCTTTTGCGCAGTGCCGAGGCGCATTCCAGCAGCTAGTAGCTACCAAGCTTCTGTGGATCTGATTGGGCCACCATGTTGGATCTCTGCCAAGTCCTCCAAAATTTTGAGCAATCCACGTTGCGTGACTGAGCAGTGACAACTCTACAGTCAGCATTACAATACCACTGCTGTGTTTACTGAAGAAATCAATGTTGAAGATGGAAACCGCTGGCATGATGCAAGTGGGGGATTCTGAAGATGAAAACGATCAGCATGATGATACCAACATCAGGCAACCTGCCTCAGGAAACGCTGGTCCCAGCTATGACAAAGAACAGGACGAGGAACGGCTGGAGTTGGAGCAGGAATTGGATGCCCCCACTGCCGAGGGACAGAGCGGTGCACGTTGGACTTCCACAATTTAGCGGGAAAGGACAGCAGAAGAGGAAGAAAGTGATGCTGGTGACGAATATGGTGCATCACAACAATCACAACGCTTACAAGAACATGAAGATAGAGGAGTCTGGCAGGACTCTCTGGCACACATGGCTCAATTCATGCTAGACTGCATTGAACGCGGCCCGCGCATTATTCACTATTCATTATTATTCATTATTCTGGAATCTGGACAACACCAATTACTGGGTTTATACCCAGTTTATACAAACACAATGTTAAAAAAACTGATTGAAGAAAGTGTCAGACAGGTCAAAAATGGAACAATTCCAGCAGGCCCTTGAGGATGGAGACTTTAGAGAGGAGATTGACATCCTCCTCCTTCTCTAGCCAGTTGTACGCCGACAGACTGACTTCAGCAAACCCAGGAGGACCAGGAGGGCAGCAAAGAACACAAGCTGCTGCTAGTGCCCAAAAGGGAATGGTATTGGCAGTGTCCTTGGAGTGGGAACATTTTCTGACACCCATGCAGCAGCCCACAGAACAGCAATCGGGCAGTTCCACGTCCTCCAACACCAATCGCCTAGAGAAGATGGTCAAGGTCCAGGACTACATGTCAGATGGCGTAGCTGTGTTGAACAATCCAGACAGACGGTGAGTGTGACAGGCAGCACAGAAGGACCATGGCAACTCACTCATAGTACCACAGTTTGATAGTGCTGCCCAAAAAATTATATGGATCCGTGGACCCGGGCACTGCAGGCAGTACTGGGAAGTGGGAACGCAGATTTTAGTACCTAAACACACGATACAACATGTTTTCCGGGGTCGGACTCTGAGGCACATACAGATGGTCCCGATCATCATCCTCATCATACAACTCTTCTCCTGAGTCTGACCCACCCACCACCTCTGCCACCCCAACATCCCCAGACACAGACCCCTCATCGTCCTCAACATTAACTTGGGATGCTGGCCTGAGCCCGACCTCCTCCTCCACATCAGGCCCCATCATCTCCTCAATGGCAGCCCTCATTAATCGTTCTGGCGACGGACCGATGGACACAACATTCTCCTCCGGAGAGGGCTGCTGCTGACCACTGGCTGCTGTAGTGGATGTTATAGCTTGCGTGGGGCGTTGGCTGTTGCTGTTGTTGGGAGTGCTGCTCACAGCGGAGGTCTCTGAGGAACTCATGGTGAGCTCATATAGTGGTTGGCGGTGAGTGGAGTATTACTGATCCCAGCAATATACACACTGACTGGCAGAGTACGCAATGCTATAAAGTCTGGCTGAGCGGTGTACACAGAGTGGCAGTACACACAATGCTATATAGTCTGGCTGAGCCGTGTACACAGAGTGGCAGTACACACAATGCTATATAGTCTGGCTGAGCGGTGTACACAGAGTGGCAGTACACACAATGCTATATAGTCTGGCTGAGCCGTGTACACAGAGTGGCAGTAAACACAATGCTATATATAGCGTGGCTGAGCGAGGTACACAGTGGCAGTACACACAATGCTATATAGTCAGGCTAGGCCGTGTACACAGAGTGTCAGAAAACACAATGCTATATATAGCGTGGCTGAGCGAGGTGCACAGTGGCAGTACACACAATGCTATATAGCCAGGCTAAGCCGTGTACACAGAGTGTCAGAAAACACAATGCTATATATAGCGTGGCTGAGCGAGGTGCACAGTGGCAGTACACACAATGCTATATTAGTCAGGCTAAGCCGTGTACACAGAGTGTCAGAAAACACAATGCTATATATAGCGTGGCTGAGCGAGGTGCACAGTGGCAGTACACACAATGCTATATTAGTCAGGCTAAGCCGTGTACACAGAGTGTCAGAAAACACAATGCTATATATAGCGTGGCTGAGCGAGGTACACAGTGGCAGTAAACAATGCTATATATAGTGTGGCTGAGCGAGCGGTGTACTACTGTTCCCAGTAGCGACACACAATGACTGGGGGGGACCCTGGCTAGCGTGGCTGGAGAGCGAACTACCCTGCCTGCCTACCCAAAGCTAAACCCACAGACAAATGGAGGAGATATGACGTGGTTCGGGTATTTATTTACCCGAACCACGTGACCGTTCGGCCAATCAGAGCGCGTTCGGGCCCGAACCACGTGACCCGTTCGGCCAATCACAGCGCTAGCCGAACGTTCGGGGAACGTTCGGCCATGCGCTCTTAGTTCGGCCATGTGGCCGAACGGTTTGGCCGAGCACCGTCAGGTGTTCGGCCGAACTCGAACATCACCCGAACAGGGTGATGTTCTGCAGAACCCGAACAGTGGCGAACACTGTTCGCCCAACACTAATCATGGGGCCCTGTGCCTAAACGGCGCTGGTTTTAGTTGCATGCCACCGGCGCTTCATCACCACTCTTTTTCTTGGCTCCCCCTCCCTCCTGTGTCAGTCTGTAGTTACCTGGAAGGAAACCTGAGATGAATAGGTATAAAAGTTGGGGTCCACTGCACTCCCATGGCAAGGAGTGCAGAATGCTCCCAGTGAGACAGGGAGGCGCACACAGCCGCACTGTGCATGTGCCGACTGACCCCAACTGCCCAAACTTACAGGGCTTCTACCAGTAGAATGAGGAGGCAGAAGAATGAGGAGGCAGAAGAATGTGGCGTGGGGGCGATCTGTGCGGAGGGGGCTGGAGGGAGCCCCAAGTATCTATAAATCATTTATACCTATTTGTCTCAAGTACACTTTAAGGGCTAGTTCACAGGGCTCAGTTGCTTTGCAGAATAATTCTGCATATAATTCTGCAATTATAACGCGTTGTGCGTTATGCAACGGACCACTGTGAATCCATCCATTATACACGCATTATAACGAGTGTGAACTACAATGGAGACTGGACATAGACTGTAATACAAAGCCTGAGCTAACAAGCATGCGGACAACGCATACAGATTCCCGATAGTGGAAATGGGCCCTAAAGTCTATGCCCACTCTCCAGTGCAGTTCACACTCATTATAATGCTTATAACGTGTGTGTGTTATGCAACTGACCACCGTGAACCTAGCCTAATGCACTGTGAACTAGCCCTAAGGGCTAGTTCAGAGTGGTCAGTTGCGTTGCAGAATAATTCTGCATGTCAACTCACTGCCCATACAATTCAGGGGCGAAGCAATAGCCATTGCAGCCATAGGAGCTGCTATTGGGCCCTGGAGCAGTGGGGGCCCAGGTACATGAGGAATTTACTGTTAAACTTCTTGTGTTCCTTCACCCTCTGACTATCAGTGCCCGTAAACTATACGCAGTGTAAACTGCACAAGAGTGTAAATTTGCCAATTAACTAATATACATAGGGTAGGGGCAGGTGGCATAGCTAAAGAGTGCCTACATCTGAGGTCCCCATGAAAGTTTTGCTATGGGGCCTATAATCTCTAGCTACACCACTGAAACAATTCTCTGCCTGCAGGCTTTGTATCAAAGTCTATGTCCAGTCTCCCATTGCAGTTCACACTCATTATAACACATTATAACTCATGCGTTATACAACTGACCACTGTGAACCTAGTATGAAAATCATTTTGCCTAGCTGTGTTTTGGGAAGAAACTCGAGTCCACTGCCTTCGTGTTACACTGCCACATTACAGTTGGTTCTGCCCAGATCTGATTATGGCCACACCAATTTATTTCCATGGCATGCACATGGTAGGAAGGCCATGTGTCTATATAAAACAGCCCAGGAATGATAATTTCAACAAGTAAATCTGCGATTGTGAAATTTGTTAGAACACCATGTGGCCTTTCCAAAATGCAGCTCCATTGATCCTCAGCCTAGACTGGAGCCCCAGACATCACAAGATGTCCTCTTGACCAGCATGCAAAGCTATGAAAAGATAAGGTACCTAAAGTATTAATTCAAAGTATAGTCCCTCAGTTTACACTGCTACTACATAGAATCGGTAATATTGTACAATAGGGACAGTCAGAAATGCCAGACTCTGAATCTGACAAATTTTCAAATTCCGCTTGGTAATTCTGCTTTCTGTGTGTAACGATCGTGGAATTATCTCCGTGGTCAGCGCATAACCTGCGCGCCGACACCACGGAAATCCTCCACAAATGTTTGGATAAGAGAACCCAGCTAAGGTGCGGATGCACCTGTAGAGAGGAATTCCAACCGGCAGAAGGAGCTGTGGAGTGCAGAGGAACAGATCCTCTACACAGCCACAGATGCCAGATAAGGATTGTACGTAATGAGGCAATACGGAGCAGGATAGTTTCTCTCGAGGGAGAGAGCACAGAGACAGAATGTATGTATGTCTACCAATCTAGTCACCGCCCGGCGATGGTCGACATACAACAGCGAAAAACAAAGTCTGAACGCAATCGCAAGAGTGGCGATTGCCAACAGTGACACAAGACAGAGTAAAGGTTTAAACACAGGAGCAGAGCGAAAGGCACAGCATATCATACAATGAGAATGTCAACGAAAATAACAAACGCAATACCTAAACGCGGTCACCGTGTGTTAGGCGCAACAGCGACAAGCGCGTTTACGGCGCGGTCTCCACACGATAAGCGCAACAGGGACAAGCACGCCACCCTAACTAACGAATGAACATAAATGAACAAATAACAAGAACGCTTGCTAAACGGCTGCCTTACCGCAGACAACCGCAAGAGTTTGCTCCAGACAGACAGACGAATGAAAAACAGGAATAGGTCAGATAAGATCCACTGCTCTTCTGCCAGAGCGAGTGCGATCCGGGTTCAGGGACAGGACAGGAAGGATCCACTGCTCTTTCCCACCAGAGCAAGTGTGAACCAAGTAGAGAAACGGAGCTAGCAGGATCCACTGCTCTTTTCCACCAGAGCAAGTGTGATCCAAGTACAGAAACAGAGCTAGCAGGATTTACTGCTCTTTTCCACCAGAGCAAGTGTGATCCAAGTACAGAAACAGAGCTAGCAGGATTTACTGCTCTTTTCCACCAGAGCAAGTGTGATCCAAGTACAGAAACAGAGCTAGCAGGATCCACTGCTCTTTTCCACCAGAGCAAGAGTGATCCAAGTACAGAAACAGAGCTAGCAGGATCCACTGCTCTTTTCCACCAGAGCAAGTGTGATCCAAGTACAGAAACAGAGCTAGCAGGATTCACTGCTCTTTCCGCCAGAGCAAGTGCGATCCACACGACAAGACAGACAGAAGGAGTAACCAGTAGCAACCGCAGCTCTGGTCTACACTCCCAGACAGACAGAACAATTTCCTGTCGACCGCCACTGGCGACAAGACAATCGAGGCAGAGAAACAGAACAAGGCAATACAAGTATTACAACCTGACTGCACTAGAGGGATGCCTAGTGCAGTCCCCAGGAATACTCTAAGATAATCTTTAGCAAACAATAGCAAGGCTGACACTCCAGGAGTGTTTTAGCAGTAACAAACCATCATGATCAGCAAAGGACTCTGGGAAAGCAAGGTATTTATACTGCAAGCCTTCAAAGGAGGCATGTAGGCAATTTGCATGACAAGTGTATGCAAATTCCTCAGCAGAGCAACTCTGGAACTTGCAAAGCGAAGACAGGTCTCTTATCCAGAGACCTGCAGCCCACAGACTTAAGGAATGGTCAAACAGCTGTCTGCCTGTGCAGACAGCTGAGCGGATCATTACACTGCGGAATAGAATTGGTAATACTGTACAATAGGGACGGTCAGAAATGCCAAACTCTGAATCTGACAAATTTTTCGAATTCCGCCTGGTAATTCTGATTTCTGTGGAATTCCAACAGAATTTCCGCCATTATATTATAGTCTATTCCGCTGACATCCGTGGTTAATTGCAAAGCCCGATGAATACAATCTTTACCAAATTTGCCAGGTATCTTCGGGAGAATAGTGGCAAAAAGTAAACATTTTCCAAAAAGACCTATTTTTGAGAATTTTGAGAATCAATTTTTGCTCAGTTTAAAAACCATTTTGTTTTAAGAATTCACTCCTTGAAAAAAAATGACTTACAGCTGAAGTCAGATCTTCAAGCAGGAAAAGTATAAATGGTAGAACAAGCAGCTTAGAAATAGCACATGTCTTGGTGTGTTCTCTGATCTTGCAATTATAAAGAGACACACAGGGTTCTTTTATTACACACAGATGCAACAATGCAATAAGTATGTTATGGGAGTGAAGGGGATGCCCTAATGGCTATTTTGCATTCTTGCGATGCATGTAATAAAAAATACACAAATCTTCTTGGGAAGTTCAATAGCCAAGTCTGGCTAAAGCCATTTGATGCATCCCTATGTATGTTTGCTTGCTGTGCGTAGCTGCAACTAAACACTAATGGCAAGCTTAGGTGTAGAGGGACAATGGTTTTCCCAAGACCAGAGTCCAAAACTTCATAGAGAACTTGGTGGGTACTGAATTCATGCCCACAGTTTCCTCCACTCAAGCTCTTACATGCTGCTAGGTGGCATTCTTCTTTAAAGCTTTATTTTTTATTTGTAGTGCACAGAGGATAAATGTAATGGTTTTATAAGAATTTGCTCATGTGAATTTTTTTATAGACACATATAGGGCTTTTTCTATATGGTTAGCACATTGATTTTATGCAAACCCGTAATAAAAAACATTGCCATCGATTAATATTCAATGGTGCAAGTGGAGAGATTTATTGCTCCCTCCCACAAATATTTATGGCAAAGTTTCAACAGACAAGATGTAGACACGGTTTTAAATTGTGCCAGGAACAAACAGATCACATTGCAATGATAGTTGTCCAAAAGAAACAATATTGATCATTTTTGGATGCCTCTTTGCATACGCTCACACTGATCAGCATCTATTGATCAGTGTTGTATGCTATGGAAAGGGCAGCAATAGTGCATGATGATAGTGATAATAGTGATTGGGCATCATCTGCACACACTTTTTTGGGTGAGTTAAGATACAAGTGTGTCTATAAAGGACTAAGGGAGCAGTTCTAACAATAACATTAATATGAAAAGTTATGCTTTGAGAATACTTATTTGACTGGTATCTGTATGTATGTCTTTGCCTTTACACTTTTCCTTCTCCTACAAAAAAACATTTATCAGGTTTTTGCTTTCTACTGGCAGAAAGTAGAGTTAGTTTTGAGGTTGTTGTTAATATATTCATAGTTTCTTCTTAATAAATCTTTGGAACGTGTGGCAAGGCTGCCTGGTTGCTAGGAGGAAAAGGACAACACTCGAGTGTTCTTAGATTTACTGCAGAATTCTTGTCACTTCCAGACTTGACTTCACAAAGACAAATTTTATGAGAATAAATTACTGAAGGGTGAACTGTATGTTGGCAGAGAATGTGGTTATTTTCTCGCTGTTTCATTAAAAATAATTAAACTTAAGAAAGAAAAAAATGAAAACAATTGCCATGTGCAGAAAGTGCACGGCAGTTGTACCGGAACTTGCAACCATGGTAATGCATGGTGCGCATGTAGCGCAACCTATGTTATGTTCACAATGCGTGTGTTGGTCAAAGTTTTGTGAATCAAACCAATGTTATTGTTTACACTAAATCCATTGTGACATGCATGTGGCACATCGCAATAGATTTCAAAATTACTGTCTTCCTGTAACATACACACCATTCGTTTGTAATGGGGGTTTAATGTGGGCAATGTCTGGTAGCATACACTTCAGCTTATTATTTTGTTAGGATCCAACCCACTGAAGTGACAATGTGGATATGTGAATATGCCCACTGCTCAATCATAGCAGAGAATTGTTTCAAAACTATAACTTATGTTACAACACAACATTCATGACGTGAACCTGTCCTTAAAGTAAAGCTGGGACTTTAAAACTCAAAAGTGTAGATACTTACCTTGGGAGAGGGAAGCCTCTGGATCCTAGAAATGTTTCCCAGGCCCTTCGTTCCAGAGCTGGGACATTTCACAGTGTCGCTCGCACTTCACACGTGCAGGAGGCGGTAGCATGGAGCCGCTGCTTGGGCTCGGCAGAAAAAGCTAAGCCCGCTCGGTTCCGTGCTAGTGCACAGGTGTGAGTTGTCTGCACCTGTGTAGTGTGGGTGAGCTCTTGTCAACGGGCTTTCAAGGGTCCTGGGGCTGGAACAGTGAGGAGGAGGCTGCCCTCTCTTGAGGTAAGTATCTAAATTGGAACCCTTTCTTGGATTCAGGGTCACTTTAAGAATAAACATTCTCTTTTGATCTGATTTGAGCTGCCAACCTGAAGGAGAGGCAGCTGAGCTCTGTTCTGCCAAACATAGTGATTTTATTGGTGTCATAATCTGTAAAACTTGATTAAGCTGAGCATTCTGCTTCCTTTTTAATGTCTCCGTTTTCACAAAATGTTCTTTCAAATTATTGCGCAATAATTGAAGTTCTTTGACTACAATCTGCTGAGTGAAGAATTTGATGAATGCAAACCAAAGTTCTCTTTAGATGCCGGCTGTTCTGCCCTATGTTAGTGGCATTAGACTTTACACATTCCAAAACATGGGATAACATTGCATTCACTTGTGGAATAGGTACACAGTCTGTGATGCTGCTTGCGTTTGTTCTGCAGCTGATTCAGCCTCCAAAGCTATCACATCTGGAATCCCTCCCAAATTCAAAGTGTACACATTGTTAATAATCTAGCTACCGGTACTTTAAGATTCTAAGCATACTTGACTTTTTCATATATTCTAATGAGATGTCTTCAGTGAAATGCCAATCATTTTGGCTTGCAATGCTTGTATACAATTTCAATGCAAATTACATGCAGCTTGGAAATGGCTTATAAAAATCCACATGAAGTTTATTTGATTGGTCCAATTCCAAGCTAAGTACAGTTTGCACTAAATCTGCATGCAGACTGAAATTATTTGCAGTACATTGACCATTTTTAATTCTAACCTTCCTGATCCTGTTTTTTTCCAGACTTTGGCTGTCTGCTATCATCCTCTGTTGGTTCATTTGTAACTTAACTTACAAAATGAAAATATTACAGAGTGTACAGCAGAACAGTGCAGTGGGGACATAAATGGCAGTAGTGCTAGTGTGCAAATATAAGGTAGATCAGCTATTTGACACATACATGAAAAAGATATATAGGGTCAGGGTGGCCATTGCCGATATCTGCATCACTTCGGCCGCCCTCGAGTCTGTATCCCATTGAGAAAGGACTTCTGTTCCGAAACGCTGTATGCTGTCTGGGTAATATTGGCGGTAGATGTGCCTCTATACCACTTTGTGTGCATTCAGGACTTTTTTGCTGTGCTGCATTGTGCTATTCTGAACTTCGGGGAACTGATTGTGAGCACTTGCTGGTTCACATATATGGAAAGAGCTAGATTACGTTGATGGACCATCAGATGGCCACTTTATTATCGTGCATCTCATGCATACCGTTTCATTATTTTCATGTCATTGCATGGCTCACATCTGTTATTGTCTTGTGCATTTAGTGTATCATTTGTACATATCTTTGCTTAATCGGACCGATTTGTCAGCCCGATCTAAAATACAGTTTTACTTGCATTAACTCAAGGGGCTCAATTCACTAAAGCATGCTAACACTTAGCATGACAGTGATTAGCCACTTTGCACGTGATATTTAATGTGCTAAGTAACATTATCACGTGCTAAGTATCATTATCACGTGAAGTCACTGCAGATCACGCAAACGGAATGTAGACCATGAATTACTGTATACAGTATGCGCGCGAAAACGGCCGTGATATGAGTTTAGTGAATCAAGCCCTAAGTGCGGAATGCCATTGAAAACTACGGTGCTTCGCATGATCAGAAGACAGAGTTTAGTAATGAAATCAGCAATGGTGCTTACATTAACATGTGAGTTAATGTAACACGGCGCGCGCAAAGTTTAATGCGCGTCGCTTTATGTACTGTATACAGTAATAATTCATGATCTACATTCCGTTTGCGTGATCTGCAGTGACTTCAAGTTATAATGATACTTAGCACATGATATCACGTGCAAAGCCTATACACACGCATTTGCACGTGCAAAGCCTTTACACATGATAACTGATTTATCACACTTTAGTGAATCGAGCCCAATGTGTGCATGTACTGTTGTTCATTTAAGGGTGGCTACATTTGCCATGCCCAAATCTGCTGGGTTAGGATCGGACATCTCTTATATTCACTTATAACTTTTAGGAATTTTGCGTCGGGTGTATCCAAGCTTTTTTTGTACCACTGATTCTTATCTTAATTATAATCTTTTGTTTTCCTTACCTCCTTTTTATATCTCAGTGATTGGTGACACAACCTGACTCCCACACTAAACTGTTCAGTTTGCCTGTTCATCATCAACCAGGACCAGGGGCGTAGCTAGAAATGACTGGGCCCCATAGCAAAAAAAAATTATGGGCCCCCCACCCCCCCTCCGTTCCAACCCCACGGACCTCGGACCTCCCACCCAAACATTTTGTGGGGCAATCTGATTTCCCCACAAAATGCAACCAGATTGTCGGTAGATTTCCCTACAATATGCAACCAGATTGTCGGCAGATTTCCCTACAATACGCAACCAGATTGTCGGCAGATTTCCCTACAAAATGCAACCAGATTGTCGGCAGATTTCCCAACAAAATGCAACCAGATTGTCAGCAGATTTCCCAACAAAATGCAACCAGATTGTCGGCAGATTTCCACACAATATGCAACCAGATTGTCGGCAGATCTCCACACAATATGCAACCAGATTGTCGGCAGATTTCCACACAATATGCAACCAGATTGTCAGCAGATTTCCCCACAAAATGCAACCAGATTGTCGCCAGATTTCCCCACAAAATGCAGTATATGTAGTTAGGTCTATAGTGGGCTAACATTAATTACCTGGAGGGAGGGTGGTTGGGCAGGCTGGCACACTATTTGCGGTGCAGGCAATGCACTGGGTAGGCAGTTAGGTAGCTGGGTGGGAGGGTAGGGAGATAGGTAGATGAGTGGGAGGGTAGGCAGATAGGTAGACGGGTGGGCAGTTAGGTAGCCGGGTGGGAAGTTAGGTAGAAAGGTGGGCAGTTAGGTAGAAAGGTGGTCAGTTAGGTAGCCGGGTGGGAAGTTAGGTAGCCGGGTGGCAGGGTGGGCAGTTAGGTAGCCGGGTGGGCAGTTAGGTAGCTGGGTGGCAGGGTAGGCAGATAGGTAGCTGGGTGGCAGGGTAGGCAGTTAGGTAGCTGGGTGGGCAGTTAGGTAGCTGGGTGGCAGGGTAGGCAGATAGGTAGCCAGGTGGGCAGCTAGGAAGCTGGGTGGGCAGTTAGGTAGCCGGGTGGGCAGTTAGATATCCAGGTGGGAGGGTGGGCAGTTAGGTAGCCAGGTGGGCAGTTAGGTAGACGGGTGGGCAGTTAGGTAGCCGGGTGGGCAGTTAGGTAGCCGGGTGGGAGGGTGGGCAGTTAGGTAGCCCTCAGTTAGGTAGCCGGGTGGCAGGGTGGGCAGTTAGGTAGCCAGGTGGGAGGGTGGGCAGTTAGATAGCCGGGTGGGAGGGTGGGCAGTTAGGTAGTGGGCAGTTAGGTAGCCGGGTGGGAGAGTGGGCAGTTAGGTAGCCGGGTGGGCAGTTAGGTAGCCCTCAGTTAGGTAGCCGGGTGGGCAGTTAGGTAGCCAGGTGGGAGGGTGAGCAGTTAGGTAGCTGGGTGGGAGGGTGAGCAGTTAGGTAGCCGGGTGGGAGGGTGGGCAGTTAGGTAGTGGGCAGTTAGGTAGCCGGGTGGGAGAGTGGGCAGTTAGGTAGCCGGGTGGGTGAGTGGGCAGTTAGGTAGCCGGGTGGGTGGGTGGGCAGTTAGGTAGCCGGGTGGGTGGGTGGGCAGTTAGGTAGCCCTCAGTTAGGTAGCCGGGTGGGAGGGTGGGCAGTTAGGTAGTGGGCAGTTAGGTAGCCGGGTGGGAGAGTGGGCAGTTAGGTAGGTAGCCGGGTGGGAGGGTGGGCAGTTAGGTAGCTGGGTGGGAGGGTGGGCAGTTAGGTAGTGGGCAGTTAGGTAGCCGGGTGGGAGGGTGGGCAGTTAGGTAGCCGGGTGGGAGGGTGGGCAGTTAGGTAGTGGGCAGTTAGGTAGCCGGGTGGGGCAGTGGGCAGTTAGGTAGCCGGGCGGGAGGGGAGGTAGCTGCCTCACCTGGGGTCCCCCCTCCTTTTATCAGCGGCGGGAGGTGAGTCATATACAGAAGGCTCCGTCGGAGTAATCAGCCACTAGAGGTTCAGCTGCCTCCGGGCTACGGTGTCCCCACTGTATTGCTGCTCGCAATAAAACCAGGAAGCGGTGCGAGCAGCAATACAGTGGGGACACCGTAGCCCGGAGGCAGCTGAACCTCTAGTGGCTGCTTACCTCCGCCGGAGCCTTCTGTATATGACTCACCTCCCGCCGCTGATAAAAGGAGGGGGGGCCCCAGGTGAGGGAGGGGGGGGGCACTGAGGTGAGGGAGGGGGGCCCCAAACAAAAAAAAATAATATACAAAAAAAAAAATTCCTCTCGGGCAGCTGCGGGCCCCCTGTAACGTAGCGCTGCCGCGGGGCCCCGTAGCAACGCTATGGCGGCTATCCCCATTGTTACGCCACTGACCAGGACTTCATTGTCATATTGAAAAAATGTATTTGTTTCTTTAGACATAGTCATTCTTTTATGTTTTTGGTTGGTAGTAGTATTTTTATCAGAAGGCTGGTACTTGTAGCTCTCTGTCTCTGACATCTGAAATCATGATCCACGTCCTTCTATATTGTGTCCCTCCGCTATCCTAGATGATAAATCCTTGGCACTGATGTTTAAACCAGGGGCATAAATACAGGGGAGCAGCCCTGTGATTGCAGGGGCCCCAGAGATGTAAAATGGGCCCCAACTACAACTTTACACCCTCCGATAAAGGGATCCATCCTTCATATCTGGGTTTTTTTGTGACTATGCTTGTTATCAGTGTAAAGATTATGATGTTCACACTTGTTTTATGACCCTTGCAAGATGGGCCCCCAGGCTTTGAGGGTCACCAGGAGTAGGCAAGGGAAATGGTGTAAACATTGGGAGTCCATCAAAGTTTTTCTGGGGGCCCCAGTGATTTCTAGTTACACCCCTGGTTTAAACCATTTAAATTGACAAACATACCTATTATAACCAATATTTCTCTACCAATTTACCAGTCTTTCTCTCTTGTTTGCTAAGTCCCATGAAGACTAGTACTTTTTATTCCTTTTGTTTATTGTGCTTTTTGTTGCTTGATACTCTTCTGGTGCTTGCCATTTTTTCAGGGTGGAATGCCACTTTCTTTAATGTTTATTCTAATGATTGTTTAGTGGCTTTCCTGCCTGAACACCACAGTATCAATACGAAATGTACATTTATAAGTAGGTACGTCTTTAAGAAAGTGACACACACTACTAAACAAGTGACGAACGACAAAAGTGGCAAGTGCTTGCTAGGTCCCCGCTCTTTATAAATGTTCTCATTAGTGTATGCTGCAGAGTCATGTGAAATAAAGTTATATTGGAGAATACAGTCTACTGAACAGCTGTATTATAATTTGTATCAAACTTAAAAAATAAAAACAAAAAAATATAAAAAGCAAAAGGGCTTTGATTTGTTATTTTCCAGATATAAAACCTTTTGTTGAGCGTTTATCAAAACCACCTTTTCAAGTTCTCCCAGTTTAATAGAAGCAGTCCTAGCATTTTAGCATGCTTATTCGAACAAGCTCAAGATTAAATCCAGAAATTAAATACTGTGTATTCCATTATACCTTACATAAATAAAAAGCAATAAAGTAAGCCTACATATGTTGCCAGCAATAAATAGTACTTTTATTATACACATACCAGATGTTGTGCTTGTGCCTGTATACCACTGTCTGCTCATAGGAAAGATTATGATGTCAGTTTTGTCTGGTTGCAATATTGTTTTAAAATCTGTTAGGGCCCGTTCACACTGCACGCGTTTCCAGCCGCGTTTTGGAAATGCGTGCAGGTGGCCGATACGCACGACATCAGACATTGCATAGAGTGCAATGTCTGATGTTCACACTGCATGCGTTCCGGACCTGTGCGGTCCGGGAACGCATGCTGCACGCAGATTTTGCTAAAACGCGTGGCTGTCCCATTCACTTTTCAGTGATGGGATCAGCCACGCAATGCACACAAACGCGGATGGCCATGCGTTCGTACGCGTTGCGGTCTGCACGCGTTCCGCACGCATGGCCATCCACATTTGTGATCTGAACGGGCCCTTACTACTACCTGACTGTAGGTAAACAACAATAAGGTGTGTACATGTGAATGATTGATATAATTATGAAAGCAGTATCAATGAAGGATCATCAGATAATCTTTGTGTATGATGTTGCCTAACGACCAAAAAACAATAATGGCAAGTGACGAGTGTAAGGCAATTTTGTCTGATCTATCCCAGCATACTGGTTCTGACGATTATTGTTGCTTTAAAGCAGTGGTAGGGAACCTTGGCTCTCCAGCTGTTGAGGAACTACGAGTCCCACAATGCATTGCAGGAGTCTGACAATCACAGTCATGATTTATAAAGGCAAATGCATGCTGGGATTTGTAGTTTAATCACAGCTGGAGAGCCAAGGTTCCCTACCGCAAAAGATACGTGAGGTGACACGTGACATGATGAGATAGGCATGTGTTAGTTCAGTGTCAAGCTGCTGTGTGCCATTTTTATTTCTCTTCCTGAAAGAGTTACAAATCAGGCATGCAAGTGAGAGTTTATGTCCACATCGGGTCATAAACTCTTGGCAGAAAATGGCTTCTGAGAGCAGGAAAGAGATAAAAAGTGACAATAGTTCATACATTTTAGGTGCAGCATACTTAAATGCATGTGTTATTGAGCAGAGACAATAAAACAGCAAATAAAAAAAGTGGAATATCTAAAAAAAGTCCTTTTCAGGAGAAGAAGGATCAATACAATTGTTTACCTCATCAGCTTATTTTCACCTTATTTCTTTTAACGAAGTATGGAAGGAATTGTCAGCTATTTTTCATCGTTTGTATCCAAAGCACATGCGTGAGACACAAGGAGGTAAATATTATTAGCTTATTCTTATGTAATGAATGTCCATTTTGCATGCAATCCCCTTTTTTAAGCCTTACGCCTATTAGCAAGGAAGGCAAATGTAACTCATGTACAGGATGAAGAAGCATTTCTTTGTTTTTTTCAATGATCTAACTGTTTAAATATGTACTCTGAATGTCATTTTGCCTTCATAGAAGAGAAGATATTTGTGAAAATTCAATTTTAAGTGAGCCACTGTGCTTCCCACGATGCAACATCTTGAATATGCAAATAATCTCTTTTCTGTTATATTTTTTCAATATTCTTTTAAAATAATTTTACGTAAAAATTGGATGCCTCTAACCTCTGTAAATCCCTTATCTCACATGTTGACTGTTACTGCCAGAACATATGAGCTTGTCCGCCTGGGGTCCCACCACATAAACAAGGGTTCTTGACATTTGAAGTACTCTAAAGCTGAGTACCCACCCGACAATAATTGTGGCGATGTTACCTGACCTGACATCGGGCAAAATCGTTTAACACAATCATGTTAAATGATGTTGCCCCCCACAGCGATTGCACATTGTTAAGTGATGTACACGGCGGATTGGATTGCTAAGATCCCCAATGACTCCACACAAAGTACTGAGATCTCTTACTTCCGTCCACACCCGTCGTGTAGTCGCGTGACGTAGCGAACAAGAAGAGGCGTTGTCTCGTCAAGGGGACGTCGCTGGACCGGTCGGGTGGTGAGTTCATAATTTAGGGTGGAGCAGAAATCCCCCCATTTGGTAAAGCCCCCTTATCCATTTTATGGACTTATCCCCATCCCCCACCTGTGGTGTTTTGAAGGTGGTGGAGGGTACTAGCCCATTTGTAATGTACATATCTACCATAAGGCTTATGTTGAACTATTTGCCTTGAAATGTAGGGATTTTGATAAAAAGAACAACTTTTTTTTATTTTGACTAATGGCATGTCACACTTATTGTAATCCTCATTTTTTTGAGTGAAGAAGTTATTTGTTTATCTTTTAGAAGGTCCACAGTCTTCATAGTATCCTTTGTGTTTTCATTTCTCAGTGAGTTCAAGGTTTTTCTGTATATATTTTGCTAAAATTATTGGATATTTAAAATATATTTTGTTTTTATAAGAAAAAAATCATGCTTTTGCTTTTAATTTTTTTTTTTGCCTTTAGTTTTCAGTCTATAAACTTCACAAACATTTCTGAATGCTGCTTGAAAATACATTACGATACATTTAAACTCCTAATGGCAAAGGGAGCCTGTTTTGTTTTTCTGGTTGGCTTCTTTATGTTCTTATTCTTTTGAATTACTTATGCTGGAGCATGTAGACATTCAAACCATTTAATTTATTTGAATGTATTCTTCTACAGTACAAACTGGAGACCTACTTTGCCATGTTGTCTGTTTTGTCTTCTGTCTTGCTCCATTCATTTTGCATTGTAACTTTGGACCCTCAGTGACATTTGTGCAAGGTTCTTTGAAATGTATTGTATTATACAGGTCCTTCTCAAAAAATTAGCATATTGTGATAAAGTTCATTATTTTCTGTAATGTACTGATAAACATTAGACTTTCATATATTTTAGATTTATTACACACAACTGAAGTAGTTCAGGCCTTTTATTGTTTTAATATTGATGATTTTGGCATACAGCTCATGAAAACCCAAATTTCCTATCTCAAAAAATTAGCATATTTCATCCGACCAATAAAAGAAAAGTGTTTTTAAAACAAAAAAAGTCAACCTTCAAATAATTATGTTCAGTTATGCACTCAATGCTTGGTCGGGAATCCTTTTGCAGAAATGACTGCTTCAATGCGGCGTGGCATGGAGGCAATCAGCCTGTGGCACTGCTCAGGTGTTATGGAGGCCCAGGATGCTTCGATAGCGGCCTTAAGCTCATCCATAGTGTTGGGTCTTGCGTCTCTCAACTTTCTCTTCACAATATCCCACACATTCTCTATGGGGTTCAGGTCAGGAGAGTTGGCAGGCCAATTGAGCAAAGTAATACCATGGTCAGTAAACCATTTACCAGTGGTTTTGGCACTGTGAGCAGGTGCCAGGTCGTGCTGAAAAATGAAATCTTCATCTCCATAAAGCTTTTCAGTGATACAAGGTCGACTGGCACACCATGTCAATTCTCCAAGCAAATTTATTGTTTGCACAGCATGACAATTGTTTCGGGGCCACGGAGGGTCCCCTTCATCAGATAAAGTGCAGACATACAATCAGTGCAGAGTTCAAACAGCTATATATATCAACTAAGAACCATCCCCAGGCATCCAACAAAGACTTCCCCCTTAATTAGCATACTAATTCCACTCAATGCAATAACATTCCATAAGGGTCACAATGGGATAATCACCCATTGTTACATACCTGATCTCCATGAGTGGTCCTAACTGATGTCCCTGTGCCTGCCCATCGATGCATCCCACGAGTTCAGCAGCCGTCTGCGCGATTGCAAACTGCCTAGCCGCGGTCTGCGGCTCGAAACTCGCGCCATCCGCCGCCTGTATGAATATTCAGCCGTTAGGCTGATCGTGCGGTGTCCCGGGCCGTTGTCATGGCAACCTGACAAGCAGGCCGCCATGACCAATCAGAAGCGTGAATGGGCGTATCCTGTGACGCCGTCACCTTCCCCGATCAGCCAGAGCTCCCTCAATGATGCGGACTCCGAGCGGGGGGGCGTGTCATCAAATGATGACATCGCCCACTGGCTAAAACTAGCTCTCCCATTGGCAGGGGGCACGACTAAGCGCGCTCACACTCCGCCTACCCGACTCGGTGCAGGGTAACCTTGGTTACCAATACGCATAGACAGCTCTGCCTAATCCGTGGATGCATCCATGTGCATGCACACAATATGAAGATCAAAGAGTACACTAGAGCACATTATGCTGTAAAGAAAGGGAAGATAAAAAGAAGTGAAAACGAAGGTTATAGAAAGAGGGGGAAAGGGGGAGAGATGAAAAAGAGGGAAACATTCAGATATAGAGATGCCTATCACCCATATGAATAAAACCACAGTGCAGCATATGACATTACAGTTACAGTACTGAGCTAAGGAACATTATATGTTATACCCCCACATGCTCCTGTTTTCCACATATAACAATGCTCCAAAACAGACATAGGAAAAAGTCCCTGATGAGAGCCACTTAAAACAAGCGAACAATATAATCTAGACAAGTCATCTTTCATCAAGAAAACATGAAAGCGGATTCATTTGATTCAAACCTTTCGGTTGCAATGTTCCTAGTGTGTAGATCCAGTATGCCTCTCTCTGTAGAAGCAGTTTGTCTCTATCCCCACCTCTCCTTGGCTTTTTCACCTGGTCAATAACCAGTCCCCTCAGTTCACTGACACGGTGACCTTTCTCAACAAAATGTATGGCGACAGGTTTTGTAACGTCCAATATTTTGCCCTTCAATTTTGCTTCTATTGCTATTTTAATGTCACTTCTATGATGCTGAAATCTGACCTTGAAGCTCCCTGTTGTCTTGCCAACATATCCCATTCCGCATGGGCACTTAAGCAAGTATGTACAGTACTCAGTATTACAATTATAATAATCGTGTATGAAATACTTTCTCCCACTACTAGGGTGCACAAAATATTCGCCAGTAATCAAAGAGTTGCACACATTACAATTGTGGCATCGATAACATCCTCTCTTGTCTGAAAATTTGAAGGGTGACCCACAATATTTATCGTAGGGGTCTGCTTGCACAAGCATGTCCCTCAGACTTCTATTTGATCTATAGGAGAATAAAGGTTTCTCTTTCAATAGCGGGTTCAAGTTCACGTCAGCCTGTAATATGGACAAATTCTTTGCAACACAGCTCTTGATACGTCCAGACATAGGGTTGTAATCCTGTACAAAGGGGATACCATTCTTGCTCGCCCGTGCTGTACCCCCTGAATGAATCTCTTTTGCCCTCACAATGGCACTAGTAAGCACTGTTTCTGGGTATCCTCTCTCCATAAATCTCATTTTCATACTGCTAAGTTCAAGTTCAGCATCTTTCCCAAAAGTGCAGATTCTTAGGACCCTTAGAAATTGTGAGACAGGTAAGCCTTTCATAAGGTGGGTTGGGTGTGCACTATTGTACTGGAGTAATGTGTTACGATCTGTTGGCTTTCTATACAGGGTAGTCATAAGACCACCCTCCGTTTTCCTCACCATAACATCCAGAAATGGAACCTCCTGATTGGATATCTCCGGATTAAACACGATGCCCTCCATCAAGGTGTTCAAGTATGCGATAAACTGCCCCAATGATTCCTGTCTGCCATTCCATATCATGAACACGTCGTCTATGAATCTAGTCCAAAAGACGACGTGCTCACGATACAGTGGCGAGGTGTACACCCTATTTTCCTCCAGGTACCCCACGAACAAATTAGCATAGGCCGGAGCTGCCGAGCTGCCCATGGCAGTACCCCGGCACTGTCTATACCATGTCTTTTCAAATCTGAAACAATTTGTGGTTAGTATCAATTCCAAGCCTGCCAAAATGAATTCTGTGGGCAACAAAGCATCATCCAATTCCAACAAAAAATGTCTTACCGCTCCCAGTCCAGCTGTGTTCGGAATTGAGGTATAAAGAGACCCGATGTCCATTGTACACAAGATCATGTCTCGGGTATCCACTGAGATCTGCTCCAGCTTGCTCAGGAAGTGATTGGTATCCTTTAAATATGCAGGCAAAGACTGTACAACAGGTTGCAGCTGAAAATCAATGAACTGTGCAATAGGTTGAGTAACTGAATCTGTACCTGAAATGATTGGACGAAACTTCAAGGGCGCCAATCCCTTATGAATTTTAGGTAATCCATATATAACCGGTCGTTGTGGAAACTCTGGTGATAAAAACTTACTTTCACTTTCTGTAATCCAGTTGTTATTGATGCCAAGTGCGAGAAGTTCATCTAATTGTTTTAGAATCTTCAAAGTTGGATCATGCGGAATCTCTTGATAACTAGTGTTATCCGCCAGCATTTCTTTAATGCCCGTGCTGTATTGTTTGTAATCCATAATAACAATGGCTCCCCCTTTATCGGCAGGTTTAATTATTATGTCTCTGTTGTTTTTTAACGATTTGATGGCTTGTCTTTCGTTCCATGTTAGGTTAGATTTGTTCACTTTTCCTTTATTGTTGTGTTGTAGGACATCATGTCTTATTGTATTAGTGAAAGTTTCAATACTAGAGAAGGATCCCGGTGGTATGAATGAACTTTTTAGTTTAAATTTAGAGGATTGCGTTGCCATAGTAATGTTCGGTTTTTCATAAAAGAATTGTTTAAGTTTCAGCATACGTTCATATTTAAACAGATCCACCTCAAATTTAAATGGTTCAAATCTTGCGGTTGGGCAAAACGATAGTCCCTTCGACAGAACTGCCATTTCGTGTTTACCGAGAGTACTATTGCTCAGATTGATCACTGGTGATTCTGGCTTACACTCCGGGTATTCGGGCGTTGTGGTTACGATTGAGCCCCTTTTCCCTTTGGGTTTGCCCCTCCTGGGGTGTCTCCTTTTGCGTCCCCCTGAAACCCCGATTGACCGGGGGTGTCACTTTCTGATGATGGATTTTCAGTAGGGACGTCAGAGTCTGGATTTGGTTTGGGTTTGGGTTTAGGGCGAGGTCCACCACGTGGTTTCGGTCTCCCTCTCGGTGGTTGTCCCCTCCTTTGATTTGCTCCCACTACCCATGGGTATATGCCGTCCTGATGATCTTGACAGATCTGTCGATATTTTTCCCGTTTCCTTTGTTGAACTTGTATTTTGTAATTCTCAGTTTCTTTATCAATCGCTTTAATCTGTTCCGCAAGTCTGATGTCATCGATCTTTAATTCATCCAATCTGATCTGTATAGGAGATAGTTCCTTGTCGACTTGAGTTAGTAGCACTCTGACTTCCTCTATAATCATGAGCATGTAGTTGAGCGAGTGTTGCGTGGAAAGAGCACACCACCTGTCGCAAAACTCCCTTTTATTCCGGCTGATTGTTGGTTGTATTCCCAATCGAAAGCCCTTGGGGATTTTTTTGTTGCGATAGTATTCCGATAGTGTATGGCCATGGAGTTCCAGGTCCACTTTGCGCTTTTTGAGGCGGCGTAAAACTTTCAATAGGTCAGTGGTATTATCCTCACCCAGGCCGTCACTTTTCACATCGGGAAACAAGATGTGCTCAATCTCTTCCTGTGTATAACAGAAGGTGGGCTCGCTATGGTCCTCAGCCATACTCCAAACGTGAAACAGTTAAAAGAAATGTCGGTCACTCAATGCGACCGACCTGTTGTCTGTAAATGCTGAAAGTTATTATTCCAAGGTGCGTCGAGAAGATCGCAGTCGTCACGGGGGTGCTCAATCTGATTGCTTCAAGTTCCAATGTAATTGCAGGTTTAAGATTGGCACACCTTACCGTGTGTAGTCTGGGTGCTCAGTCTCGATGTGAAGGCAACATCAATCCAATGTCAATGATACAAGGTCGACTGGCACACCATGTCAATTCTCCAAGCAAATTTATTGTTTGCACAGCATGACAATTGTTTCGGGGCCACGGAGGGTCCCCTTCATCAGATAAAGTGCAGACATACAATCAGTGCAGAGTTCAAACAGCTATATATATCAACTAAGAACCATCCCCAGGCATCCAACAAAGACTTCCCCCTTAATTAGCATACTAATTCCACTCAATGCAATAACATTCCATAAGGGTCACAATGGGATAATCACCCATTGTTACATACCTGATCTCCATGAGTGGTCCTAACTGATGTCCCTGTGCCTGCCCATCGATGCATCCCACGAGTTCAGCAGCCGTCTGCGCGATTGCAAACTGCCTAGCCACGGTCTGCGGCTCGAAACTCGCGCCATCCGCCGCCTGTATGAATATTCAGCCGTTAGGCTGATCGTGCGGTGTCCCGGGCCGTTGTCATGGCAACCTGACAAGCAGGCCGCCATGACCAATCAGAAGCGTGAATGGGCGTATCCTGTGACGCCGTCACCTTCCCCGATCAGCCAGAGCTCCCTCAATGATGCGGACTCCGAGCGGGGGGGCGTGTCATCAAATGATGACATCGCCCACTGGCTAAAACTAGCTCTCCCATTGGCAGGGGGCACGACTAAGCGCGCTCACACTCCGCCTACCCGACTCGGTGCAGGGTAACCTTGGTTACCAATACGCATAGACAGCTCTGCCTAATCCGTGGATGCATCCATGTGCATGCACACAATATGAAGATCAAAGAGTACACTAGAGCACATTATGCTGTAAAGAAAGGGAAGTGATAGGCATCTCTATATCTGAATGTTTCCCTCTTTTTCATCTCTCCCCCTTTCCCCCTCTTTCTATAACCTTCGTTTTCACTTCTTTTTATCTTCCCTTTCTTTACAGCATAATGTGCTCTAGTGTACTCTTTGATCTTCATATTGTGTGCATGCACATGGATGCATCCACGGATTAGGCAGAGCTGTCTATGCGTATTGGTAACCAAGGTTACCCTGCACCGAGTCGGGTAGGCGGAGTGTGAGCGCGCTTAGTCGTGCCCCCTGCCAATGGGAGAGCTAGTTTTAGCCAGTGGGCGATGTCATCATTTGATGACACGCCCCCCCGCTCGGAGTCCGCATCATTGAGGGAGCTCTGGCTGATCGGGGAAGGTGACGGCGTCACAGGATACGCCCATTCACGCTTCTGATTGGTCATGGCGGCCTGCTTGTCAGGTTGCCATGACAACGGCCCGGGACACCGCACGATCAGCCTAACGGCTGAATATTCATACAGGCGGCGGATGGCGCGAGTTTCGAGCCGCAGACCGCGGCTAGGCAGTTTGCAATCGCGCAGACGGCTGCTGAACTCGTGGGATGCATCGATGGGCAGGCACAGGGACATCAGTTAGGACCACTCATGGAGATCAGGTATGTAACAATGGGTGATTATCCCATTGTGACCCTTATGGAATGTTATTGCATTGAGTGGAATTAGTATGCTAATTAAGGGGGAAGTCTTTGTTGGATGCCTGGGGATGGTTCTTAGTTGATATATATAGCTGTTTGAACTCTGCACTGATTGTATGTCTGCACTTTATCTGATGAAGGGGACCCTCCGTGGCCCCGAAACAATTGTCATGCTGTGCAAACAATAAATTTGCTTGGAGAATTGACATGGTGTGCCAGTCGACCTTGTATCATTGACATTGGATTGATGTTGCCTTCACATCGAGACTGAGCACCCAGACTACACACGGTAAGGTGTGCCAATCTTAAACCTGCAATTACATAAAGCTTTTCAGCAGATGGAAGCATGAAGTGCTCCAAAATCTCCTGATAGCTAGCTGCATTGACTCTGCCCTTGATAAAACACAGCGGACCAACACCAGCAGCTAACATGGCACCCCAGACCATCACTGACTGTGGGTACTTGACACTGGACTTCAGGCATTTTGGCATTTCCCTCTCCCCAGTCTTCCTCCAGACTCTGGCACCTTGATTTCCGAATGACATGCAAAAGTTGCTTTCATCCGAAAAAAAGTACTTTGGACCACTGAGCAACAGTCCAGTGCTGCTTCTTTGTAGCCCAGGTCAGGCGCTTCTGCCACTGTTTCTGGCTCAAAAGTGGCTTGACCTGGGGAATGCGGCACCTGTAGCCCATTTCCTGCGCACACCTGTACACGGTGGCTCTGGATGTTTTTACTCCAGACTCAGTCCACTGCTTCCGCAGGTCCCCCAAGGTCTGGAATCGGTCCTTCTCCACAATCTTCCTCAGGGTCCGGTCACCTCTTCTTGTTGTGCAGCGTTTTCTGCAACTCTTTTTCCTTCCCACAGACTTCCCACTGAGGTGCCTTGATACAGCACTCTGGGAACAGCCTATTCATTCAGAAATTTCTTTCTGTGTCTTACCCTCTTGCTTGAGGGTGTCAATGATGGCCTTCTGGACAGCAGTCAGGTCGGCAGTCTTACCCATGATTGCGGTTTCGAGTAATGAACTAGGCTGGGAGTTTTTAAAAGCCTCAGGAATCTTTTGCAGGTGTTTAGAGTTAATTAGTTGATTCAGATGATTCATAGGTTAATAGCTAGTTTAGAGAACCTTTTCATGATATGCTAATTTTTTTGAGATAGGAATTTTGGGTTTTCATGAGCTGTATGCCAAAATCATCAATATTAAAACAATAAAAAGGCTTGAACTACTTCAGTTGTGTTTAATGAATCTAAAATATATTAAAGTCTAATGTTTATCAGTACATTACAGAAAATAATGAACTTTATCACAATATGCTAATTTTTTGAGAGGGACCTGTATATATTTTAAATCAGGATGTTTTAAATAACATTGTTTTCCTAAATATTTAAGACATTACAGCAAAGTTTTTATTTTTTTTTGTTCCAGTTGTTCCAACCAAATTTAAAAGACTTCAACCTCTTGAGTTTTATACTCTACATCTCCACTTGTATTGAAAATGATAAGCACTTTCTTGCAAGGGTATCCAACTACTGAATTGAATTTACCGCTAGGTTCACAGTGGACATTGCATTGCATTCCCTGTAACAGCAGGAAAGTAATGGAACCGGAAAGTCACACTGTACATTATTCAGGCGTTACGTCACTTATAGTAAAGCATGCAGTCAATGAAAACTGTGCTTCTTTGTTGCTATTAACTTGCCGCAAGACATTAAATAGCACTGTCCGCACTGTGAACATTGCAAAGATGCATCGTGGCAAAACTTTGCAGGTTACAATGTTGCACTGATAGGCACCACAGCGAAAGTAGCCTAAAGATATTTCTTTTAGTAAGGGTACATTCAGAGCATGGATGCACATCAGCATCACAAAGCAACATGCTATGATGAAGGAGTAATGGGCATGTTCACACGTGTCATTGTTGTGTGTCAGATTCCTTCATAAGAAAGTGAGCTGAGCTGTGGCACTAGGGGACACCACACTTGCTATACCCACATTACAAAATGACTGGGGGGTGGTATCGTGAATTATGACACATACGTTACTGGAAGACGCTAATATTGAAATCTATTGTAGTGTGCCGCATGCACATCACAACCGATTCAGTGTGAACTTAGCCTAAAGCTACGTATCCATGGGCAGATATAATGGCAGATGATGACGTATGAACGAGAATTCTCACAGCCATCTTGTAAAGAATGAGGAAGGAGTGAGGTGAAAGTACACCTTGGAAAAAAACACAGAGTCAACGGGAGCCCAATAACGCAATATGTCACTAGTCTTATGCAAATGAACCAAAAAGAAATATACTAATAAAGGTGGGTTGCAGTAGAGAGCAATCAACCACATTCAGCAGATGGAGAACAACAACACATCTCCACCCGGACACTCCAGGTATAACTGGGTGAGGATTGGTCACACTCTTGGAAAAATAATCTGGTACTGCAGATGGAGCAGCCACTGTAGTCCAAAAAGCCCCCCCCCCCCTTAAATAGCGGGAGGTAAACTGGCACAATGAGGGTGAATTGGTCCCCTGGATCGATAAAACTTCATTAAAGCGGTTTAACACCCATCATTACAACTTTGCTTTAAAAGATTGCTTACAGCTTACAAACTATTATGCCAGATTTTTTTTTAAACAGAAATTCACTGAATGGGTTAAACATGACATTTTAGTGTTGGATTTAACTAGGAATCCACATCCGTTCTTATCTTTTAGTTACAAATGTATCTTTATTTGGAATACAAATAGACCTTTGAAAAGCCTGCCGGGGAAGCCCTCTTTGTTCTCTCAGAGCAGTGTTTGTTTGTTACATTGTAGATAGATACATTTGTAACTAAACAAGCAAGCACGGAGGAGGATTTCTAGCTAAATGCAGCACTAAAATGTCATGTTTAATCCATTCAGTGAATTTCTGCTATAAAAAAAATCTGGCATAATAGTTTATAAGCTGTAAGCAATCTTTTAAAGCAAAGTTGAAATGCTGGGTGTTAGACCACTTTAAAAGCACAATAAAAATAGAAAAAAAAGACAGTGATTACCTCGCCAATGACACTAACGAGATGGGTAAAAGTAGATTTTATTTGCACAGGCAACGCGTTTCGTGGGTACAAGCCCACTTCCTCAGGCCAATTAAAGTGCTAATTTTCAAAAACCAGATGATACGGAGAGCCTTTTTTAAACAGTGGCACTTTTATTGGCATGAGGAAGTGGGCTTGTACCAACGAAACGTGTTGCGTGTGCAAATAGAATTAACTTTTTCTCATCTTATTAGTGTCATTGGAGAGGTAAGCCACCTCCACTTTTTCTATTTTTATTGTGCTTTTGATAAAGTTTTATCTTATAAAGGTTGTTTACCGAAAATGCATTCAAAGACCATAAAAGACGGCCGAAATGTGCTGACTATCGGGCATATTGAAGAAACCAACATGACGGATCATATTGGTGTAGATTGGTGAAAGATCTTTCTACTAGCATGTATTTCAGTGCAAGCATGTATCAGGCAGCTGGCTGCAGCAGATATGTGAAGGATGTTTAAACTTTAGCAGTTTATAAATAGGAATTTCTCTTTTGCCAAGAAAACATAATCCATTCTGTTGAGCTGTATACATCGCAAAGTCTCCTGTCAAACTTTATTTCAACTTTTTTTTTTCTTTTTTGTTTATTTGCATGTAAAACACATTCACTAGCACAGAGTGTTTCTAGCAGAAACTGGCAGGTGAGAGCATCGACATTTGTTGCCAGTCATTGGATTAATGCAGGTGTTGAAAATGAGTAACAATGACTCCTATTCTTTGTACCTAATTATTCAAGCACCTGTTTAAATTTTTTTGTTATGAAATGAATTAGAAAAGCACAAATAAAACTGTCAAATAATAAAAAATATTGCATGAAAATTGCAAAGACGCACACGTAAAAATCTGTGTTCAAATTTGGAAAATTCACAGCGGCAATGAATTTGTGATCGTGATCATAATTTTCAGTGGAAAAGATTCACACCTTGGGCATTTTGCAGTTTTTTGAGCGCCGGCGATTAGAAAAAAAAAACACTTTAAAATCGCTAGTGCAATGAATCCTTATGTATAGTTCATATCAGCACATTTAGGCCCCGTTCACACTGCACGCGTTTCCAGCCGCGTTTTGGAAACACGTGTTGGTGGCCGACACGCAGGACATCAGACATTGCATAGAGTGCAATGTCTGATGTTCACACTGCATGCGTTCCGGACCTGTGCGGTCCGGGAACGCATGCTGCACGTATTTTTTGTAAAAACGCGTGGCTGTCCCATTCACTTTTCAGTGATGGAATCAGCCACACAACGCACACAAACGCGGATGGCGTGCGTTCGCATGCGTTGCGTTCCGCATGCGTGGCCATCCGCGTTTGTGATGTGAACGGGCCCTTACTCTGCTTTTCGCTCAGCAATGCGCTGCATGTATCATTTTTAGGGCATTTTTGCTACAATGGAAGGTATAGGAAAAGTGCAAAACGCTCCCAAAATCTATTTGTGTGGCAATTGCATTCACGCTTTTAAGAATTAATACATTGTATTTATTCTTTTCCAGGTCAAAGAGTTCACTTCCTGACTTGCGTCAGGAAGTGGAAAAAATAGACCTGCTCTGCAAATGCACTTTGAAAAGCGCTGTACAGAAAAGCGTAGCGCGCAGGTAAGCACTGGGAGGGCGTAAAAAAATCAGTCACAAAACGCTGGCGTTGTTGATTTCGATTTTAGATGTGAACAAAGCCTTACTGTCTGCCATGAAAATGCTAATCTGCTGGCTGTACATTGGAGCAGAAAGATAGCTTTTAAAAATATTAAATATTATAAAGACTTTTGCAGCTTTGATATATATTTATGGGACTTTATAACAAAGGTGAATTTTCCCTATAAGGTCACATAAAAAAAATTCACATTACAAATCTCATTGAATGAATGAAATTTATCATTGAATGGGCTGTGCAGACTTTTGCGCAGTTTAGTTTATAAATCTTCTATTTGATTTAAATAATAATAAAAACATGATAATAGCACAGCATTCATGGATCCCCCTTTCACTTTGTGTCTATCCTATACTGTTTTCAGACAATTTACATTTTTATTCCAAAGGTGGATTCACATTTGTAAAGATGTTTTTTCTTTAAGTTATTTAAATGCAATTTAAATTGTATGAGCCAGTTTGCATAGGTCTTATTTTTCCTGTTGATTTTGGTGTCTATTCTTGCTTTTCATCTTTTTATAACTCTTCCTCTAGAAGTTATGAAGACACCTGATCAGTACATTCTACTAAAGAGCAACGGTAGTGAAAATAGCGTAATGAATAATATTACTTTTTTTTCTTTGCAATTTTAATTGCTAAATTGCTAAAGCTGGCCACTAATGGTCCAATTTGTAGCGAAAAATCATTTGAGCGATCAGAAATTCTGATCGGATTGGTTGTAAATAATCTCCATTGGTGGACACAATCGATTATGAACGAGTGAAAAAAATGTCGCCCAAATGAATTTTCATCGAACGAAAATTTGGATTTTCTTGGCGGTCGTGATAGATAGGAAGCAATGATTGGTTAGTTGATGGTGTAGTGAACAATTTTTCGTCCGATCAGAATTTCTGATCGCTCGAACGATTTTTCGCTAGAAATTGGACCGTTAGTGGCCAGCTTTAGTTGATGTTTGCTTCGAAAAAAATGTCCTCACCCTGATTTAAATTCTGAAATGTATTATAGGTGGCAACATCTTTAGTCCTGTCAGGTGCAGCTCTGTGGAGTGTTTCTGAAATTTCCAAAGCCAGTGAAAATGATGCCTGGTCTCCCAGAATGCACTGGGAGGAGAATTCTACACAGCTAAACAGCCTAGGCTAAGCATCACTGGTAGGGCGGGGCTACATAACAATAAACATAACTATAGAGGTGAACAACGTGTTTCTGATGCTGAAACCAGAAAAATTACCATAAATGTGGGTATCCTGAATAATGCACCTATGCATTCTACTATATTTCACTACAGTGCCACTTTAATTGTTAAAATAAATAAATATACATTTATTTCATTAAAAAAACTCATTTATTAAAAAACAATAACACATAGTTGGAATTCTATATAGAAAACCATTACTTATATCGCTTGTTAGATTTGGCAAGAAAAACCTCATATGATAGTTAGAGGTATTGGTAGTATGTTGTGAAAACTCTACATCCAGCTGCACAACAGTATCTTCATTGGTGTTATCCTCCATCCCTACCCTTACCCTCCCCAATCCCTTCATCATTTAGTAATGTGTGGCGCCACTTTTCTGATCCAACGCGTTGCGTTTCTCCTGTCACAGGAAATGCAATGCAATGGCCACTGTGAATATGGCTCAACTGGCAACCTAACCAATACTCATCTTCTGTCATCTTCAGTGGGTGGAGTTCCAGCTACTCAGAAGCCAAATCTCAGTGCAGAATACAGGTAAGGACCCGTAATGAAAGCTGCTTTCTACATCTTGGCTTGGGCTTGGCCCAAAACAATGATCAAATATACAAAAAAGTAACAAGTGTAAGTAAATATATTAGGGGCAACCAACCACTTGAGGCAGGTGGAGAGTGGAAACAATAAACCCGACGCCACACGGGGTGTCCCAGCTCTCTTGATCAACTTATAATATAATTCTTATGTTGTGTTTTTTCTCAATAAAAATATTTGAAACTGAAAACACCAACTGAATATGGCAATGGCGTTAACCATACGTAATCAGAAGGCACCCCTCCGATCTTACAGGAATGGGGGGTATGACGCACACAACAGGGGTAAAGAGGTGCCCAGGTATGGATAAAATTAGGTTAAAAGACGATAATATATAAATAAGTGAGGTGGCTTACCTCAATAACTACAGTCACATGCGACAAACAAGGCATTCAATACTATTGGCTACAGCTACCCTGGCATGTCTATTGGCCTGAGGAAGCAGGCTTTCACCACAAAACGCTTTGCCACTGCATAGTAAACCTTGTTTATCGCATGTGACTGGTGTTATTGAGGTAAGCCACCTCACTTATTTATATTTTAACATTATTTAACTTAATTTTACCTATACCTGATCGCCTCTTTTCCCTTGTATATTTCATATTTTATTTTTTCAATGCACTAGACATTGTGTGATCTGCATATGAGACATTGAAATCCATTCATATCAAGCAGCTGTAGTGGTGGTTTAATGACTACAGTTCTGGCTGAGCAGTAGTGAAATGTCTAGCATGAGAGTATTTCGAATCTCTAGGTAGAGTAACAGCTTTTTCAGTCTTCACTTATTTTGATTACCAGGGAGGTGCTGACTTGGAATAAGAGCCTGCTGTAGAAGCAGAGGAAAAGTATCTAGGGATTTAAAGCATCATTGACTTTCTTAATGCTTTGCTGACACCTCGGCATATTAGTTTAACTTTGCATCATTCTGAAGGCACAACTGGTACATTCTTAAAAAAAAAAATGTATGACTTGGGGTAAATGAGTTCTTTCCTTTTATGAAAGTAAAAAATAAAATAAAAACAGGTTGCAGCCCAGCTGCGAGAGAGCTGTGACTTCCTGGTTGTTTTTCAGAGGATTAGCCTTCTGAAGGAAGCCTAACATTAAAAGCAGTGTTTTATTAAATGTAATCATAAAGGCACGATTTAAGTTTAAGAAAAGGTGTTAATAGGGAGTTTATACATTTCACTCTATGCTTCTATAACCGCAAAATGCAGCACAGAACCCCACGGCTCTAAAATTCAGTAGATGTCAAGGAAGGAATGACATGGAATTTACACCATTAGCATGCAACATAAAACTGAAAGCGCTCGTAGGAAATGCGATGTAGATGTCACACGATCTCACAGCTTTATGGGAAATTCCATTTCTAAAAGAAAAGAGAAAAAAAAATAAACCAGTGATCAGATATAAAAGTTACTGCTTTTCTTCTTCTGCATAGTCTGCTCTTTATTAGTTTTTCCCATGCAATCTAGCGCCTGGTAGATTTCTTTGATGCCAAGGATCATTCTGGCCACTACAAGAGATGAATCGGAATTCTATAAAATGACTCCACCCATTCCCAACCTTAAACTCCCATGTCTTGCTTACAATGTACTCTTTCGGCCTTTTATCGTATGGCTGTTTAGTGTTCACTCCCAGCATCACTGTGTAAGTAAAAAGGCTGGTGCTTAATGTGTACATTTTGGGCGGTACTGATTTGGTGGTTATGTCATAGCGATGGCAGAGCAAGTGGGCTGCAACGACAGGAGAGCAGTGCGAACGGCAAGAGCGACTGGTACATCGGTGAGCCCCGTTTTTTTTTACCAGCAGTCTCTGGTCCCTAAAGAGAACCAGAGATGAAGCACCCTCATGTATTTTACCATATATATTGATGAGAACATGACAGTAAACACCTACCCTGCTCTCTGTTTCATTTTTCTCTGCTAAATCTGCCTGTTATCAGTCCTGATAAGAATCCCCGACTGAGTAATCCTCTGGTAAGCATTTTCATATCTTTTGGTGTGGTGGTGGAACACTAAGCCTGCACTGAAGTTGGAGATTGATTGTTTGGATATACATTGGGATACGAAAGTTTGGGCAACCTTGTTAATAGCCATGATTTCCCTATATAAATTGCTGGTTGTTATAATAAAAAATGTCAATTAAATATATAATGTAGGAGACACACACAGTGATATTTGAGAAGTGAAATGAAGTTTATTGGATTTACAGAAAGTACACAATAATTGTTTAAATAAAATTAGGCAGGTGCATAAAGTTGTCATTTTATTGATTCCAAAACCGTTAGAGCTAATTATTGGAACTTAAATTGGCTTGGTAAGCTCAGTGACCCCTGACCTACATACACAGGTGAATCCAATTAGGAGAAAGAGTATTTAAGGGAGTCAATTGTAAGTTTCTCTCCTCTTTTAATTTTCTCTGAAGAGTAGCAACATGGGGGTCTCAAAACAACTCTCAAATGACCTGAAGACAAAGATTGTTCACCATGTGCCAGGGCTTGATCTTTCAACAAGACAACGACTGTAAACACTGCTCAAAATCCACTAAGGCATTCATGCAGAGGAACAAGTACAATGTTCTGGAATGGCCATCTCAGTCCCCAGACCTGAATATAATTGAAAATCTGTGGTGTGAGTTAAAGAGAGCTGTCCATGCTCGGAAGACATCAAACCTGAATGAACTAGAGATGTTTTGTAAAGAGGAATGGTCCAAAATACGTTCAACCAGAATCCAGACTCTCATTGGAACCTACAGTGAGCTTTTAGAGGCTGTAATTTCTGCAAAAGCAGGATCTACTAAATATTGATTTCATTCTTTTTTCAAATTTATGCACCTGCTTCAGGGGAGGACTGGGACCTTTTGGCCTGGGGGGAAACACAAACCAGTGGCCCGTTATCATGGCATCCCCAGCCATCGTCGTATATGCCAGTAGTCACGTGGAGCGCCAATGCGTAAATACAGGCAACGGGTGCACATAATACATTTGAGGGACAACGGCCGGGGTATACGTCATGTCTATCATTCGTGGTTATAGCATGCCGTGATTATCGCACCTGACAACCACATTGGCCTGAGATTTCCCAACATCTCAGATTGATACATTCAACCAATTTCCACCCAAAATTTTTATCGGATATGATAATATCAAAGCGGATGGTCGATCGGCTATCAAGTCAACAGATGTATGGCCACTTTAATTACCCAAAGCTCATTCCTCCCCCCCACACACACTTATGTCCTCCCCTTCACCACCATCTCTACTAATCCCTCAAATACACCCCTTTTCTACCTCGGATATCCCCTCCCCCATTACCAGACACATCCTTACTGACCTTCCTGCTGGCACCATGATCCCTGCCTCATTAATGCTAATTTCCAAAGTTTCGGTGTCCCTCCTTCCATCACTGCTTTCACTCCCCCTCAAAATCTATGCTTTGCTTACCTGCTTTTTATTGGTGGTCAGTGGCAGTGAATCACTGCCTGCCCACGACCTACTTCACTATAGTATGAAACCCTATAGGCCACATCCATACTCAGTACTGACAGGTGGAAAAGCCATTATGAGTCGATCATAGTGAAAGAATCTGTCCGTAACAATTGATGCATGTATGGCCACTTTAGATTATGGTTTCTATTAACAAGATTGGAGAGAGGAGAGAGAAGGCAAAGCAGGTGGTTTTGTGCACGGCGCTCAGCACCGGTTACCCAAACTAGGAGCCCCATAGCAGCAATAATATGCTGCGCGGGGCACATAAGGGAAATTCGGGGCTCCGGTGATAGCTGTACCCCAAGTTACACCTCACTCAGAGTTGCAACGACTCGGAGGGGGAATAGTATTTAACACCGCCAGGGAGTTTAGTGGCAGCAGGAAGAGCCATCATTCGGTGCTCCTGGCGCCCAACTTACCCGAAGCATACAAATACTAGGGGCTCAGATACACTATAAGCGCTTTTATGAGCACTTTTTAGCCATGCAGAACTTTCTGAGAGCTTTTTAAAAAGGGCTTCCATTGACTTACATTAAAATCATGGTAAAATCATGATTACGGTAAAATCGCTCAGAAAAGAGCTTATACTACTGTATTTTTGGACTATAAGACTCACATTTCCTCCCCCAAAAGTGGGGGAAAAAAGTCACTGCATCTTATAGTCCAAATGCAGGGAGTTCCTGACTTGTGAATGCCTGCCGATACGAACCTGCAACCCGCCGCGATGTCTGGGACTCCCTGTACTGCGCCCATACAGAGAAGCACACGGGGGGGGGGGGGGGGGGGGGCGCAAACCCAGGGACACAGGGAGACACAGAGGGGCATTGAGGAGGACACAAGGGGGACATAAAGGGGCATAGAGAAGGATACTAGGAGGATGGAGGCAGACACATGGGGACACAGAATGGCACAAGAGGAAAAGAGGAGGACACAAGGAGACACAAGGTACAAGGGGGCATGAGGTACAAAGGGGACATAATACACAAGATGCCCCTTCACCATGGATGCACCAGGTTTAGTATACATTTTTTTCCCCCTGGTTTTTGTCCTCTAAACCTAGGTGCGTCTTATGGTCAGATGCATCTTACAGTCTGAAAAATACGATCAGTAAACATGGTCAAAACAGTAAAAAAAATACAGCAATACCAACCTAACAATAGAGAATAGGTCCTTCCCACTTGAGCTTCAGGCTGAACACTGGGAGCAAAAATCATTCATAACAAATGTTGAACGACAGATCAGTCAGATATCATTTGAAAAATCATGACACAAAGGCAGCTAGAGCATCAATCCCTGACTATATTCAGGCATTTCAATAGACCGTCATGACAAATCATATACATGCAGGAGCTTGCACATCCTTTGAAACTCTTTATTGTTCCATTTAAAAATTAAACCAACGTTTCAGAACCACACAGGGTCCTTTTATCAAGGCAAAATGTGCTCTAGGCAACAGTCTGTCCGCTGCAGCACTTGGCATATGTTTATTTCAGCTGAATGGGGTGGGACACCTCTAAGCACTCACACATTGTGATGTGCACTATCCAAGTAGCTGCAGAACTACTTCCTCTGCGCAGTACACTCGAGATGATGTCAGCATCACCACGAGGGGACCCTGGGCCACTGGTGGGAAGCGGAGGTGAAGTGAGGGCACAGGACGGCTGACAGGGGCTGGAGGAAGCCCCAAGTAAGTCGATTTTTTTTTAACTCCTCAGACATTACATTTAAATGAGGGGATCAGAAGAGGAGGGGGAAGGCTCAATAACACCCGGAGCCTTCCCTCTCCTTAGGTAAGTATCTGGGTTTTTTTTTGTTTTGTTTTTTCTTTAAGTTCCCATTAGCTTTAACTACGGAGTTGTGCTGTTTAGCTGATAACTTGACCTAACAGTTCACATGGTCTTTGAACAGGAAGCTTAAATGTATAACAAAGATTCCTTTTGTGTATGATAAGTCTTACATTGAACAAGTTGTCTGTCCACCTATTAGGTTACAAGAATGTTTTTCCATATGTCGGTCAAGAGAGAATATACAATATAACAACTGGGCTGAGCAACATTCCTACTTCATAATAATGAACAAGATTGGGGTTAGAGATAACCTAGAGATAAAAGAAACGTATACTAAGCGTCATTCAATAAGTCCAACCAGTCAATAAGCATTAAACATTGCAACAGTCCTACACTCAGGAAACAACTTGTTTAATCTCTGACTCCCAGGCTGTTACCCATTTCTGTCACGCAAGATTCTCCCCTACTGCTGTAGCTGTTGTCACATGACATGTTTTTGTTATACTAGTGGTGCATGTGATTGCAAACATTCTGGTGCTCACCACTACCTTGTGTTGTTATGTATACTAATTGTGAGTTATTAAAAAGTAAAAATGCTCTGTGTGGCAAGAATAGTAAAAATAAAGGTGCTGATTGACAATGAATCAGTGTCTTTATTGTAAGTCACAATCTCTATAGGCCTACCCCTTGAAGGGAACCTGTAATCAGGATAGGTAAAAAAAGTTATAGACTTACCTCAGTAGGGGGAAACCTCTAGATGACCCAGAGGCTTCACAGTTTTTCTTTGGCCTCCTACGCTGCGACTCTCTAAAGAATCCTTGAAATTAAAGTTGAGGGTTGGTCACGGCGCAATTCCTTTATGTGTAGGAGCGTGGCTGCACTGTACAGGCACACGAGTGGCTCCATGGTACTGCGTAGGCCATCTGTTCACTTCCGCAGTGTGGTCATGCTTGTATATGGAGGGAAATGCGGCAGCAAAGAGGAAGAGGGTCCTGGCCAACAGCGCAAGGGTTGTGGACACTGGGGAAGCCGCCGGAGCATTGACAGGCTTCCCCCTACTGAGGTAAGTACATAACATGTTTACCTATCCTGACTACAGGAACCCTTTAACGGGTAGGCCTATAGAGATTGTGACTTGCAACAAAGACAATGATTAGCTACAGTTTCATTATACAGGATTAAAGTTGTTTTTTTTTTCTTTTTTCTTTTAACCTTACAGGTGTTACGTCACAGTATAAGGGCCATTTCACACTATGGGCTTGATTCACTAAACCATGATAATTCAAATACCACACCTTATCAAACTTAACATGCCTTATCAGAGTAGCATACGAGCGCTACGAACTTATGCCTCCTAATTGGCAATGACACTCGTCCTGCACTGAGCCCCTGCGGGTTCGTAGTGCTCGCTATGCTACTCTGATACGGTGTGATATCTTTGATAAGGTGTGATATCTTTGATAAGGTGTGATATCTTTGAGAAGGTGTGATATTTGAGTTATCACAGTTTAGTGAATCAAGCCCTATGTCAGTTGTGCTGTGTTTCTAATGCAACAGACAATTGGTGAGCAATGGACAGGCATGACAAATCCATTCTATCCTGCTGGCCCATCCACATATACTGTATCTATTTACTCTTTTTCTTTTAAACAAAAGTTTGCTTTCCTAAAACAGAAAGAATTTGCGATAATTCAGGTTGGAGTGAGCTCGAGATGTCTCCCAGGTACCACTGCTGAATATATGCAAATTAACCATTGTAAATCTTTTAAACAATAAAGATCACCTGGCTGTCCTGCTGATCCTCTGCCTTGAATACTTTTAGCTATAGACCCTGAAAAAGCATGCAGATCTGCTGTTTCTGATTAAGGGCCTGTACCCACTAGGCAATTCGACAGACAATTTTTTTTTGAGCATTGAGTGATTGTTTCTGCGATCTCGCAATGTGGCTACAGGTGCGCGAGTACACGAACAGCGCTTAGGGACACACAGTGATATCGTCCGTCACATCGCATTGAATCTCTAAGATCCTCAATGACTCCAACGCAAAGTATCACGTTTGCTGAATGTCTTGTTTGCGCCCGTCTTGTGACGTCGTGTATACCCGCCAACCAGGAAGATGGATCGGGGGGCAGTGATCTTTGTGGGACATTGCTTTGATCCTTCTTCCTAGGTCGTGAATTGAGTATTCAGCTTTAGGTCTGACAGGATTAGCTGCATGCTTGTTCCAGGTGTGTGATTCAGACACTACTGAGGCATGAAAGATAAGCAGAACTGCCAGGCAAATTGTATTGTTTAAAAGGAAGTAAGTATGGCAGCCTCCTTATCCCTCTCACTTCAGGTGTTCTTTAAAGGACATCCGATGTGAAAATAAACGGATGAGAACAACAATTGTATTTATCCTCCTTCTCCTAAAAATAACTTTTTTTAGATATCCCGCAGTTTTATTTTGTATTTTGTATTTTGTTTCATTGTCTCTGTCCAATGACACCTTCATTGAAGTATGCTAGAGCTCAAATCTATGAATTATTTATCTCTTTCCTGCTCCAGGAAGCCATTTACTGACAGGAATGTATTTTATGGCTGTAATTACTTATCAGTGAGGGTTATGCTATAGTCTGACCCAGTCCGACCCAGGCAGAAACTGTCACTTGCATACCTGATGTTTAACTCTTTCAGGCAGAGAAAGAAAAAAGGTACAAAGCATAGTTATTAGTGTGCTTGGCACTGTACATACACATGTCCATCTCATCATGCCACATGTCACCTCGGTTGTCATTTAAAGGATACCCGAACTGAAATGTGACATAATGAGATAGACAGATGTATGTACAGTGCCTAGCACACAAATAACTATGCTGTGTTCCTTTTTTTCTTTCTCTGCCTGAAAGAGTTAAATATAAGGTATGGAAGTGGCTGACTCAGTCCTGACTCAGACAGGAAGTGACTACAGTGTGACCCTCACTGATAAGAAATTCCAACTATAAAACACTTTCCTAGCAGAAACTGGCTTCTGAGAGCAAGAAAGAGGTAAAAAAGGGGAGTCAGGACTGAGTCATCCACTTACATACCTGATATTTAACTCTTTCAGGCAGAGAAAGAAAAAAAGGAACACAGCATAGTTATTTGTGTGCTAGGCACTGTACATACACATCTCTATCTCATTATGTAACATTTCAGTTCGGGTATCCTTTAAGAAGGCACAAAAGATAACCACTATGACGTCTCTGGATATATTTCATACACATTTTTTCTTATTTAATTTTGTTGCATTTCAGTCATCCTAACATGAATACTAGAAGGGCACCTAATCCAGTATATCCAACAAAAACAGAGTCTGTATAGCTCTAGCGAATGATACTTAGTATGCCAACTGTTGAGGAAATACAATTATAAATGACATAGGAAAAGATTCTCTTCCTATGGTATTACATAGTCTGACTCTTTGCAAAGAGAACACAGGGATCTATTTAAAAAAGGAAATGTTCTTGCTTCTTAGATTTTTACCTTCATTTTTTTTTAACCGCCATTTCTTAAACTTTTAAATTATTTCAATCAACTTGACCCTACAATACCAGACAGTAAAGTAGCCTGAGGCTTCCATGCTAGATATAAAGGCCCAAACCTCCTTTTTAACCCTTTCAGGACCAGCTGCCTAACCCCCGTTAAGGACCAGGCGATTTTGCATGGGGGGGGGGGGGGGGCGCATTTGGGGGGTCAGGCAGCCAGGTCCCTGCTAGGGCTTAGGTGGGCATGGTCTCCCTATTTTGGCCAGGTGTCCCCTGTATTACAGTTAGCCTTTACTCACCTCCCAGGCTCCAGCAATGAGCCGCTGTAGACCCCTCCGCTCTGGCCGGCATCCCCGCTCGTACTGCCGCTAAGTCCCGGGTCGCTCTTGATGACGTCATCAAGCTGTGACCCAGGACTTACGTCAGAGTGAGCGGAGGGGAGCGCTGATCAGGAAGGTGAGTGGATCCTCTTCTTTCCCCCCCTACTGCCGTAGTTCTAATGGTGATCACTATGATCTGCTGGCGATCATAGTGATCACGTGATCAGGAACCAAGCGCGATGGTTCCTGATCACTGAGGGGAAATGTCAGCTGTCATATGACAGCTTAACCTCCCTTCTCGGGTGTGCACGATCGCATCGGGAATGGAAACAGCGGAAGGCATAAGTCCTACGCCGCATCAGGCTTAAACAGCCACAAGTGCGGCGTAGGATTTCATATCGGCGGCCCCCAAAAGGTTAATGGTGATCTTTCCGCTGACTGGTGAATTTTTGAATGACATGCAATTGTTTCCATGATCTTGTGACGTGGGAACATACATGCGTTTACACAAATTACGCTTGCCAACGTGCGGTGATAACGACAGTCATGAAGGATCGAATCTTTAAATAGGCGAAAATGAAAACAGGAGTCATGGGTGTTAGACACTGTAGTGACTTGATGTTGTTCACTCCATGCAGCACTTTCTGATCGCTCTGCAATCCCAATGCTGTTAGTGGCACCACTGTCATAGGGTTCCACTGCTGCAGCGCTTTGTCAATTGCCAGCAACTGGAAAGCGCTGCAGGAAGCACTGTAGTGGGCTCCAGGCCTAAAACAATTAGTTGATAAGAAAAGCATTAGTGAATACTAAAAGGGGCTGCATTAACAGTGGGCAGCTTTTTCCCCCTCTGTACATGAAGTAGTTAACCACCCTGGCGTTACGTTTATATGCGGCGCACGGCCGCGGGTGGGATTATTACAATTTTTTTTTTTTATATCATGTAGCTAGCTTAGCGCTAGCTATATGATTCCCTGCTCCCTGCCGAATCCCTCCCACCCCTCTGATCCCCACTTTGAACGGGATTTCCTGTATAGGCTTCCCTCGTCGCCATGGTGACTATTGGAATGAAGTCATCGACGTCATGACATCAGGGTGAGTCCCAATCCACCCCATAGCGCAGCCTGGTGGTGATTGGCCAGGCTGCGCAAGGGGTCTGCGGGGGGGGGCCCTCTTCCGCGGCAGGTAGCGGCGGATCGGCGGCGAGCAGCGGCGATTGATTACAACATGCAGCTAGCAAAGTGCTAGCTGCATGTTTTTTAAACAAGTGTTAAAATCAACCCACTAGGGCCTGCGTAATCCACTGCAGCGGTAATGGATGAGCTGAGCTCGTCCATACCGCTAAGGTGGTTAATCTGCATTCTGTTTGATCTCTGTTGTGCCAACTTCATCTACTATAGCTGTGCACTGATAATATTGGAGTTCAGCTAAAGTTAATCTCTGATGCACCCATGCATACTGAAATGCTGCCTTTTTCTCTATGCCTTTGCAAAACAAACCTTAAATTCATAAGAGTGGTCCTTTAAGTGAGACATAATCACATGATTTATACAGCCAGCAAGAGATTTACAAATGAATCACATGATCAAATCAATGAAATGATTTTCCGTGAATTCTTATTAAAGTGTACCTGAAGTGATTTTTAGCAGGCTAAATTTTCTTAGGGGATTATTTTTTTTCTGGTCCAATGTCCTCTGCCTCAAAACGCCATCCGCAGCTGCTATAAGGCAATAAATCACCTTGTCACAGCTTGTTGACGATAAATCATGAAGGAGAGGAGACAGTTGCAAAGGGGATGCCCAGTGCACACCCATTGCAGCCAAAGATGCACTCCTCCCTGCCTTTTGCAGCCAAAGATGCAGCGCCTCCTGCAGCCAAAGATGTGGCCTCTCCCCATTACCTGTCTGCAAACCTGAAAAAAACCCATACTATCAAAATCTGGATGATTTTGGGACCCCCTATGTCCCGTTTCTGCTGCTCCTCGCTGCTTTTTTTATAATCTTAAATTAGTTTATAAAATGTTATTTTATCTGGTATGATGACCACAATCCCAGAACTACGTTTGGGGATGTGGCCACCTTGCCAGAAAAAAACTTTTATAAACTAATTGTAGATCATAACAAAGCAGTGTCAGAGGGGGTCGGAAACAGTAAAAAAGGGCGCAGGAAGCTAGTGGACAAATCGGGCGCCGCCATTCACTCCCATAATAAATATCGTTTACTGGGCGCCGATCAGGAAAAAAGGGCGCCCGAGAATAATAACGTTTTCCAACGGCGCCCGAAGATTTTTAATGTTTTATAACTGCTTGTGATGATTTACGTTTCCTATTTCAATAAAACATTATTTTAAATGTTATCCCTTACTGTTTGTAAAACATTATTATTCACAAAATAAAGCGATCAGTACGTAACGTAAATTGTAATATATTTTATCCCTTACTGTTTCTAAAACATTATTCTACACACAATACAGTGATCACTAAGGAGGGTCTTAGGTTTAGGCACCACCAGGGGGGTCTTAGGTTTAGGCACCACCAGGGGGGTCTTAGGTTTAGGCACCACCAGGGGGGTCTTAGGTTTAGGCACCACCAGGGGGGTCTTAGGTTTAGGCACCACCAGGGCGGTCTTAGGTTTAGGCACCACCAGGGGGGGGGGTCTTAGGTTTAGGCACAAATACGGGGGTCTAGGGGTTAGGGGTAGGTACAGGGAGGGTTACTTACTTAACGCAGAGGATGCTGCCCAGAGCGGAGGGGAGCTACGATCGCCAGGGGAATATCAGGAAGGTGAGTCCCCGTCCTCTTCTTCCTACCGGACCGCCGCTGCCAACAGTGATCACTACGATCCGCCGGCAATGTAGTGATCATGCGTTCAGGAGCCAATCGTAATGGCTCCTGATCACTGAGGGGAGATGTCAGCTGTCATATGACAGGTTATTCTCCCCTCTTGGGTGCGCATGATCGCATCGGGATCGGAAGCGTCAGGTGGCGTAAATCCTACGCTGCATCAGGCGTAGGATTTACTTGCAGCCGTCCCCAAAAGGTTAACTTAGCCCAAGTCTTTAGAGGAGATTTGATGATCAAGCAAAGTAATAAGCTGATCTCAGCATGGAGGAGCCGCTACCTCTTGTGACTCTGCACTGATGTCACTCCAGTTAAAATACCAGAGTAACACTAGTCCTCACAAGGGAAAGGTTAATGCCGCAAGAGTTAAAGTTTAGCATTTCTCAAATTCAAAGTCTGAAGCCAGAAAAACAAGAATGACTTTATGAGCAGAGCGCCGGTTCATTATTATTCTCAAATTTCCTTTTCGCTTTAACTTTGTCATAACCGCACACTATAATGCATTGGAAATTTGCAGCCATACTATAATCTACCATTTTAATACACCCAAGTTGTGAAGGGAAATACTGAAGGCATGCCAGAGTCTTTACCCAAAACAGAGAAAAATAGAAACATTTTATGATTGTGTTATAAATTATATCCATAAATGCCAGCTCCCTAATGGAACATTGGGTTTTCATCTGAAATAAAGCAAACTCTTTCAGCGATGGTTATTTGAACTCTCATCTGTCTTCACATGGTAAACCAGAGTCCTTAAAGTACAGTCAATAAAAGAGAAGTTGCACATTCTCTTGTTCTTTAAAGTAGCAGGGACATTTACAGACCTCTATCTACATTAGCACGGGGGCTTAGAAGGCAACACAGTTGAAAAACAGTAAAAATACATGATGTGCCATCAGAAGAAGAAAAACAAATCTATTTCACCTGAGCTACTGTAAAATAAAAGCTTTGAGGAAGGAGCTTGGCCAAGAACACTTTCAGGCTTTCAGTAGTTATGTCGGGAGTTCTGGTGCAAGCATTGCTGGACATTTATTGGTGGATGACATTTTCTGCAGGTTCGCTCCAGGCTGACAAAAGTCACAAATATAGGGCTCTGATGCCATGTTGGTAACTCAATGACAGTGCGTGGCTTACTAACTACAATTTTCACACAAACAAATGAAAGAAAGAAAAAAAATTATTCAGCTCCAACCCCAACTTTGTCTCCTCAGTTTATGAAACCACCGTTTATGAAACCACCAACTCCGACTCGATGTACCCAAAATTGCTTCAACTCTGACTCCTCGACTCTGACTCCTTAGTCTAATTCTTGGAGTTGGTACAAAAATAATCTAACTCCAACTCCTCAGTTTTTTTAAACCACCGACTCCAACTCCAGGGTCCCAAAATTCCCCCGACTCTTCGACTTCAACTTCACAGCCCTGTAAAAAAGCATGGGAAAGTTGCCAAGTACAGGGAGTGCATGGCAGTTTTACCATCTTGTAAAATGATAAGGCTGCACGTGTTGCGCAATTAGCATGACCCTCATTACTTAGGTAATATGAGAGCATTTTTAGAGTAAGGAACGCTGTGCACGTAGCATAGTAGCGTATCTAGGTAATGTGGGGAACTTTGTCACAGAAGCGAGTCCAATATTAGTGCGCTTTTGTGAATATGGACCTTAAAGTGCAACGCCAGGCTGAAAGAGAAAGTTCACACATAGAAAGAAGAGTATATACTCTCCTCTTGTTTCTTCTACGGGCATACATATACCAGACCTGGGAGATGAGATATGTCACTTGTTGCATGTTTTTGAGTCATTAGACTCAATTGATTAACTTGCACAATGCCATCTTCACAGCTGATGATGTGATCATTGTCTGACTGTACATGAAATTCCTCATGCGCTGAAGCAAACAACCTGTCGTTAGATTTTCATCTACTGTGTATGGCCAGCTTTTATTCAAGCTCTTTTAAAAGATTTGAATACTTTTCTTATGCTGCTTATTTCTGGTCAAAGGCAAAGGCTACAATCTCCCTGTGACCATGTCTTCTTTCTGAAGGGAGAGGGGAATGAAGACAGGCGCAGGTAGATTCCTGCCTTTGCCGATAATTAGAGATAAGCAAGCTTCTACTTCTTTCTGCAATGAAAATAAAGGATTTTAGACACCGGGGAAGCTTTCAAATGTTCTTTTATGTAACTAACAGTAGTTACTGAAATTTTAGTTTTGTGAGTACAAACCTCCTTTAATTATTCAGATTGTATGCATATAGATCTTTTTAGTTAGAACATGCTTTGATGAGTCTTTCCCTGCCACGCTCATTCATAAAACGTGTTAAAGTAAACTGGAAGCGTTTACATTTGTGTAATGAAGCATTAACACTTTCTTCCCTATGCTAAACAAGTGTAAATGTCTCAATCTGGTGTTGATTTTGAATTGCATGAAATCGACTTTATTACATCAGTCAGCCTTTGCCTTGTGGCCATAAGTGTGAACATGGGAAGTGGCGTCCGCGGGGAGTCCAAAACTTTTCTATGTGTCAAAAAGAAATTTCCTTTGTTCGCTGGGGAAAAGGCGAGTGTATTGAGAAGGTCTCTTGGCATTACGGCTGGTGTGCTGACTTTCCAAGAAAAACAAGCATGACATCTGTTGTTATGTTAATGGAAAAAACACAGTAAATTATAACTTCAGAACTGCTCACCTTTTTTCCTTGGACTTGCTCTGTAATGAAAGAGGTTAAACCTGACGTGATCCCCTGCAAACAGTCACTATATTCATCCTGCCTATAGCAATGGATGTGTGCATATTGTTTTCCTGTGCTCGGGGTTTAAATCTCCTTCATATGTTCACTGTCTGTCAATCTTTATTGGAGATTCTCAGAGGAAATTAGCACATCTTTCACAAAAATCTAAAACATATGTCCCCCGTTGCCGATCCTATATTAGTTTTGGATGCAGAAGAATCATAATATAGACTAAATGTAATACATCCAGAGAGTTTGTGGGCCTGCTGGCTGGGGTGAGAAGTGGGGGGAAAGGAAGTTTAATGGGGCATGAATACCTTTAGTGCCGGGGGAACTGGGATGGATCTCAAGGCACATTATTTAGTGCTTGAAACAACTTTTCAGTTATTAAAAGTATCTTTGGAAAATACCTCCTGATAGTCGGGAAGACTTACAATTATTCTTCAAAAGTAAACCTGTCAAGAGACTAAAAAAGGAATACAGTTCACAGAGAGCTGTCACCTTGTGATGATGTCATTGATTCTGTGCAACAAAGAAGTATAAGAAGCCTTCATTTCTGCCAGCTTGGAATGATGAGCCCTGTCCCTTTTAATGCCAAACCTGCTCTGCACTGTTTAGCCATTCAACAAAGGTAGTGAATTCACCTCCAGTCAGCTGGTCTCATGCACTGACCAGGCGCTTGTTAGCACTCAGTACCAGCGATGAACAGGTGTCCCCGCTATGAAGTCACATCTGAGTGCGACCACAGCCATGGTCAGACGTAACGTGTCACAGTTCTTTGCTGCGTAGTAACACCACTGCGTGCCAAGCACTGACATGCATGGTGTTACAAACATGGCCATTGCAACTGAATGGTTCTTTTGAACATCAGCCAAGACGCTGAACTGCCCGACAAGCACACAGTTTTCAGCCTCACATCTGAAGAGGCCTTAGTGATCAACAGATCCAACATTGAACTGTTCTAAGAGCTTAGCTCCACATCATATTGGTGATTCATTAGAAAGACTGATTGATAGAGACAGGTAGGCAGTAGGCACTGGCATGGGAAATTGAGTCACAGAGGCTGCAGCCATGACATGGCCATCCTCACACTTTGATGACCTTTCCAGTACTCAGTAGTAGTGAAGCAGATTTCTTCAGTTTACAGAAGCCACAGACATTGTAAGTGCTAGTTGTGGGGATTCAGTATGGCAGTTCTGCATGGATCAATAATGCAAGCTGCCTGAATTTATGCCAATGTTTGTAACACTTCTGCTATCTGGAGTCTTGACAGCAATCTTTATCCACGTCACTAACTAGCACCTACCTTTGCTCCCAGGGCTGGCACTTCCATAGAGGCAAAGGCAGCAATTGCACCAGGGCCCCAGAGCCTGTGCCACCCAGATGTCTCCCCCCTCCTCTCCAGCTATGGTGACCCTATTCATACCTGCAGGGAATGAGAAGAGAAAAATTCCAGAGCACAGAGCACAGTACTGCCGCCTGTGTCCTGTCTGAATTAGATAAGACTCTGCTATGTGTACACTCTGCATTTGTAGGGTAAATGAGAAGGGGGACAATGGGGTTCCCAACAATGATTTTAGGGACATATGATTCACACCTCATGATATTGTGTGACTGAAGAGGGTGGGATTAAAGGTTCGTACACACGCACTACAGAAGCCAACGACTGGTCCGTCAGACCCTCCAGCTGGGTGGACTTTCAGCAGACAGTAGTGTGTGTGTATGCACTGTCGGCGGACTGATAAGGCTGTTCCTGAACAACTGATCCGCTCAGCGGATCGTTCAGGAACCTGAATGCATGCATCAAGCTGAACAACGGAGCAAGAAAAGGAAATTGCTTATAAACAAAAGATGGATGGAAGAGAATTCATACATGAACAGGAATGTACATTGATATAAGATACCAGTGCGGCTGATTGCTGATGGGGAGATTGATCAGAAGGGTGAATTAGGGTGCCCATACATTATTCGATTTTGCGAGGCGATAGACCTTTCAATGCAAAATTTTAATGGATCAAAGTGGAATCAGTACCTTAACATGGTCACCTGATTGATCTTTCACTTGATTTCAAGCCAAAATTGGTTGAAAGGATCGACTGGGAATGATGCAAACTCTTGGTGGCAAGGGCTCAGTTGGGTGCACACCGTACCTCCGGGCACGGTGAGCAGGTCCACTAGTTTCTAATGTTCTTGCATGTCGCACACCATACACATTGCCAAAATGCATATGGCAAGGCCTATAGTGTGAAAAAGGCTTAAATATATACTAGTTCTTAGCTCTGTATACACATTTTATACATTTTAAGAACATCCATGGTGTCCCCCTACTAACCCTTTTTAACCCTCATCACCCATGCAGGTTGATATAGCCAGAATGTGGAGCATGGACCGCATGGGGCTCCACACCCTGAGCTATACCAGCCCACATGGTCCATGGGGCGGTCTGGAAAAGAGGGGCCTCCCTCTCTCTCCCAGTGCCCTTGTTCAGTCCATTGACATATGTATCTCCCCCACCTCCACTGCCCAGGAGGAGGTGGGGTTGTCTGCCCTTGCGGAGCTCATTGTGGTATCTGTTTTCCCTCCTCCAGTGAAATGTTTAAAGGGGTACTACTCTGGCATCCATAACAGTGACTTCTTTAAATAAGCACAATCAATAGGTTACTACAAAGCACAGAAGATGCCTGAGCCGACAGCTGTTTAGCGTGAAACCACGCCTCTTCAGGACACCAAGGCACTTTAATGTTCCCATGCCAACATCCTTTAAACTGTATCACGCCAATACCCTCTCGTTATGTTGATTAAATATCTTTGCGCAGCCACCAGCACATATCACCGCCAGCACTTGCTATACTGAAGTATAGCATGACCCAGCAAAGCATATTCTAAAGTGCTTCTGGGGCTCCCCATTGGAGCTTTAACAGTTTAATGGGAAGGATGATCAACAAGATGCAAATCATTTCTCCTTGAATTCAAATGTCACATAAAGTATATGCAGCTTGAAATTGGACCAATCAGATTAACTTCCTGTCATTTTTTTATTTTTGGTCCCAGTTCAAGTTGCATATACGCAACATGTAATTTGAATGCAAGTACAAATCATCTCATTGATTATCCCTACTGATAAACAAGATGAAATTTTTTTTTACAAGCAGTGGAATAACTACTATTCACTACCCCCCCCCCCCCCCCAATGAAACTTTGATGGGGCCCCCCAGTATTAACACACCTTCCCTTTCTGCCCTTCACAGCCTGGGGGCCCATCTCACAAGGTTCATAAAACAAGTGTGGCCATCTTGATCTTCACACCCATAATCAGTGTAGCAGCAAAAACAGCAGATCTGAAGTATAGTCCCCTGTATTGGAGGAAAGGAAGGGTAGGCCCCTACAGCTCTGCAGTCACAGGGTCTGCTCCCCTCTAGTTACGCCCCTGCTTACAAGCTCATTGATGAGCCCCTCTACAACAAGTGCCTGGATGAATACAGTACAATACACATTTAGGTATCTCAGGTCATCTGCTGTCATCCTTCACTTACAAAGTCCTAAACCTGGGAAAATGATTTTGATTGGATTGATAACAAAATATATGCTAAGTGGTCAAATAGTCAGTGGAAAGCATATAAACTTCTTGGGTGATGACTATACACAGAAAACATGTATAAAAACCAGAGCCGGGACAAGGTCCTCCAGCACCCAAGGCTGAGACACCAAAGTGCGCCCCTCCATCCCTCCCACACCAGCCGACACACACTGATTGCTATTAGACTGAGAGGCGCCACAGGGCCCACAACCTCCCTAACACCTTAATATCTAGTTATCTGGCTTGCAGTCACTGCCATGTATCCCCTTTTCTTATTTCTTTCTGCTTCAAACACAATTAGGAATGACAGCTGAATGAATTCTGCGCCCCCTCCTACACTGCGCCCTGAGGCTGGAGCCTCTCCAGCCTATGCCTCGGCCCGGCCCTGATAACAACTATTATAAACAGATCAATCTATAAAAAAAGCAAAGAAATAAAACATCCTGGAGCAGACATGAGAGAAGCATTGCTCTCCACTCTTAACTTTATATAAGTTGACCTCCATATTTCATGCAGACTCTATTCTCCCTTTGGAGTTTTAAAGCATTATACAACTTACTACAAATCAATCAAGATCCAGCAGCTGAAGCAGCACGCCTGATACACAGATACCTACTGGCTGCTTTTTATTAGGCGGCTCAAGCAAGATGAGAAATGTTTTATATATTTAGGTTATGGAGCATTCAAAAGTAACGTATAAAAATGTACTTTTTATGAGCGCTTGAGGTAAGCTGTCCATTCAAGCATTGTGCACACAGAGCAGGGGGATGTATTGCTACTGCATTACATTAAAGCTTTTCTTTATTACTCTTCAGAGCTCTAAAACAGGGCACACAATAATTCACTTAAGCAACTTTATTTAAGTGCCGTTTTGCCTGACTAAAACAGAAGGTGCTGGCAAGTATTCAGCATCACTTGAGCAAGAAGATATTCCCATAATGCATTGGTGGACAGCGAGGGAAGATGTCAATCTTTCCTTTACAGTATGTCCTTGAAAAGCCAGGCAAGCATTTAGGCAGGGGCGGTTCTCTCATGAAGCAAGGTGAAACATTTGCGTCAGGTGCAGAGATTACAGGGGCAGCATTTTTGTACTGTGTTTATACTGACAGTATGCAGTCAGGCTTTGTTCCCATTGCGTTCTGCTCGCATGGCCATTCGTGTTGGCTGGTTTTTGAAGCATTTTTTTTTCCGATTTCTGTTTTTGCACTTTTCTAAGCACTTTTGCAGAACGATTGCTCTTCCTGACGTCAGTGAACTCTTTGATCCGCAAAAGAATAAATACAATGTATTTATTCTTAAAGGACTTCCGAGGCCAAAATCTGCCTCCAAAATGTAAAAAAAGTTAACTACCTGCATGAATTTGTATGGCACGGAGGACGCCGTCCGCGCCCTCCGTGCCGTTCCGTCGGGTCCCCGCCTCTCAATATGACCCCGAATGGCCCCCGACCCCATGGCCAGGATCGGGCTCTGCTGCCTGTATAAAGATGGCCGCCGGCCACGGCTGCGCACTCCACATGGCCGCTACTGCGGCTGCGCAGCACTAGGGCCAACCCCCCGATCCACGCAACAGGAAACAGCCTGTTACGTGAATTGGGGGGTTGGCCGTAGTGCTGCGCAGCCGCAGTAGCAGCCATCCGGAGTGCGCAGCCGCGGCCAGGGCCGGCAGCCATCTTTATACAGGCAGCAGAGCCCGACCCTGGCCGTGGGGTCGGGAGCTATTCGGGATCATATTGAGAGGCGGGGACCCGGCGGAACGGCATGGACGGCGCGGACGGCGTCCTCCATGCCATACAAAGTCATGCAGGTAGTTAACTTTTTTTACATTTTGGGGCAGATTTTGGCCTCGGAAGTCCTTTAAAAATGCTCACGCAATTGCTGCACAAAACGATTTTGTGAGCGGATCAGAAACAAATCGCTCAGATGTGAACTTTCTCATAAAGAAACATTGCACAAGCACTTTCAGGGTGATTTTGAAAATCGCCAGTGCTTAAGAATGTCAAAAGCGCCCCTAGTGTGAATGAGCCCTCAGAGTAGGAGGAGAAGTGAGAGGAGAGCAAGGTGAAGAGATCAGCATTGAGGAAAAGCAGCTTGTTGGGCTGTCTGAGGAGTCTGACAGTGAGTGAGGAGGGGGGAGGCAGGAGAGCAGCAGTGTTTCATTTGACTTGCACAGCAGAAGGGAAGAGGTGGCACTGCTGTCCTGACTGAGGAGAAATGGAGTGGCTGAGGGTGAGCAGTTTGTTTGCCACAGAATCGCAGCCAATCAGTGTGCTATTGTGTTGAGCTGCAGAATGTCATGGGAGAACATTAAATGAAGTAGAGTAAATTGTCGGGTGCTGTGCGATCATTCTAAATTGGGAGGGGGGCACATCCACACATGTTTTCCTCGGGCAGTAAAAAGTCTAGAGCCGGCTACATTCACAGTGTTTCATTGTGGTGCGGCATAACGGCCGGTTTGTGAGTTGTGACACGGCTTGTTACACTGCAGTGCATCACCTATGCGACATTCACAGTGTGGCAGGTTGCAATGCGGTATAATGGCGTATGGTTTCAGAACGCACTACATGCAGTGAATTAATAGTGACTGGGAATTATACTTTTCAATGACTTTATGCTTCACTGTATGCAATGCAATGCAAGGATAACGTGCAGCACCATTTTCCCAATCTGTTGCATTGCCTTCCTTGTGACACAGGGAGTGCGATGCAATGACCAATGTGAACATAGCCTAATAGCTCACCTCAGTAGCACAGTTTAGGAGCTCTGGGCCCCAGTGCAAGTTTTACATTGGACCGCCTAAAGCGCTTTATACAAAACAATTCAATGGAACACTAAAACCTGCAAAGGACAGCTGCAGGGTCAGAGAGGTGTAGGCTGGGGAGGAGAAGAGTCTATTAATGGTTACAACTAATCAAAGCACATATAAAGGTGATCATTACCAGCTTAGCACCAATAAGGAAACTAAAAAAGTGGTTGAAGGAGGGCCCCTACTGAGCCCCTCTGGCCCAGGGGCCCTGGTGTAGTCGCTACCTCTGCACCCACTATTGCTATGCCACTGTCTCACCTATTGTCTGGAATTGTTGGAATATCTGTAAAATTTCTACTGGGGTATAAGTGTTGTATAAGCCAGGGGTACAGGATGCCTTGCTTTTAAAGAGGAACTGTAACCTCCTATTGTACTCAGCACCAGTGTGTACATCATGCCCACTTTATAGGGGAAAAAACAAGTATCTCCTAGTAAAATAATATAAATTTACTTAGTTTCTGTAGCTTTAACCAGTAAGCCACGCCCACCACACTAGCTGCCTCCGCGGATGTATAATAATTAGCCTACTCTCAGTGCCTTCTGGGTAGTGACGTTTAGAAATGTCACAAGCTCTCTCCTGGTGTTTGGGGAAAAAAAAAAGTCTCCTTCAACAAGAGACAGGCAGCAGAGTGAGCCGGCCACGCCCCCAAATCTCCTTCAGTGCCAGCAGCTTTCAGGAGAGTGAGCAGCGTGTATCTAGCAGCCTGCTCACTCATCCACTGTCCTCCTCACTGTTTCTCTCCCACAGGCATGACAGGTAATCTCCAGCATCTGATAAAATGTATACAGTGTGAAACCGCTGCCTGTCTGATGCATCTGGGGGAGGGGGAGAGAGGTCTGACTTCTTAGCCTGAACTTTTTTTACTTTGAGTTCAGAAACAAAGCAGAGAGCAGTGCAGACTCAGTGACAGGCTGCCAGCATGCTTTACACTGCTGTGTCTCCTGTGCTTTGCTTAGAAAGTAGTAAAAGTGCAGAGCTAGAAGTCAGACCTCTCCAGCTGTCCCTTATTTATGCCTTAAAGGGAAGGTTCAGGGAACTCTTGAAAAAAATAAAAATCCCTATCCACTTACCTGGGGCTTCCTCCAGCCCGTGGCAGGCAGGAGGTGCCCTCGCCGCCGCTCCAGAGGCTTCCGGTCGTCTTCGGTGGCCGACCCGACCTGGCCAGGCCGGCTGCCAGGTAGGGCTCTTCTGCGCTCCATGGCCGGGCTCTTCTGCCTCCCACGCGGGCGCGCTGACGTCATCGTACGTCCTCCGGGCTGTACTGCGCAGGCACAGAACTACTGCGCCTGCGCAGTACAGCCCGGAGGACGTCCGATGACGTCAGCGCGCCGGCGTGGGACCCAGAAGAGCCCGGCCATGGAGCGCAGAAGAGCCCGACCTGGCAGCCGGCCTGGCCAGGTCGGGTCGGCCACCGAAGACGACCGGAAGCCTCTGGAGCGGCGGCGAGGGCACCTCCTGCCTGCCACGGGCTGGAGAAAGCCCCAGGTAAGTGGATAGGGATTTTTATTTTTTTCAAGAGTTCCCTGAACCTTCCCTTTAAAGGAGTCCTCAAGGGAATTGAAGGAAAATAAGTGCTACTTACCCGGGGCTTCGTCCAGCCACAAGCTCCCAGCATGTCCCTTGGTGCAGCTCTGCGATGAGCCGTTCGCTTGTGAAGCTTTCCGGTCCCCGGCGATGACGTCAGGCCGACCAGGAGGTACTGCACCTGCGTGAGGGGTGCTGTCAATCACTGCCACGTGGACCGGAGCATACTGCAGAGGCGCAGAACTACTACGCCTGCGCAGTACGCTCCGGTCCACGTGGCAGTGATAGCGACGCTCACGCAGGTGCAGTACAGGCTGACCTCCTGGTCAGCCTTCGTCCTGGTCAGCCTGGACGAAGCCCCGGGTAAGTGGCACTTATTTTCCTCATATCCCTTGATGACTCCTTTAAAGAGAACCTGAACTGAAAATAAAAAGTAAAAATAACCATACACAGATCATACTTACCTCCTGTATACTCCTCAATCTCTTTCTCCTCTCCTGCGTCCCATTTGTCCACTGTGATCAATTAAATTCTCCATCCTCCATTTTAAAAATGGCCATTACCCCTTAACAGCTTCCTGGTCAGCACACTGTTAAACTGTAATATCACACCACTTGAGCCATAGGGAAACATGGACATTACCTTGCACATTCAGTTGTAACTGACAACTGCTGATATATAACTGACAGCAACTGGTATATTTCAGTTCTGACAAAATATTGTCAGAACTGGAAGGCATCATTGTAAGAAGAAAATGGTGAGCTTCTGAGAGGAACTGACGGTGGGGTTAGTATTCAATATTCATTTGCAGCTACGTCATGTGTTTATTTTGACACAGGATTAGACTGTGAGCTCCTCTAAGGACAGTCAGTGACATGACTATGTACTCTGTAAAGTTCAGCAGAAGATGTGAGTGCTATATAACTACATAATAATATGGTAGATCATTACATTATGACTATGGTAGGATTAGACTGTGAGCTCCTCTGAGGACAGTCAGTGACATGACTATATATTCTGTAAACTGCTGCAGAAGGTGTCAGTGCTATATAAACACATAATAATAATATGGTAGGACATTAGACTATGACTATGGTAGGATTAGATTGTGAGCTCCTCTGAGGACAGTCAGTGACATGACTATGTATACCGTAAAGTGCTGCAGAAGATGTCAGTGCTATATAAATACATAAAAATAATATGGAAGGACATTAGACTATGACTTTGGTAGGATTAGAGTGTAAGCTCCTCTGAGGACAGTCAGAGACATGACTATGTACTCTGTAATGTGCTGCAGAAGAGGTCAGTGCCATATAAATACATAATAATAATAATAATATGGTAGGACATTAGACTATGACTATGGTAGGATTAGACTGTGAGCTCCTCTGAGGACAGTCAGTGACATGACTATGTACCCTGTAATGTGCTGCAGAAGATGTCAGTGCTATATAAACACATAATAATAATATGGTAGGACATTACACAATGGCCTCAATTCACTAAGCTTTATCAAACACTTTACCGAACGTTTGATAAGTTACCTCATGGGTAAAATCTAATTTTGAATCAGTGCAGTTTCTAGGCTAAAATGCACCCAGGGCGAGGGTGTAAAAATTGCGCCCCCCCCCCCCCAGGTTAGATAGGTAGGTGCCTCTCAGTATAGGTTAGATTAGGTAGGTGCCCCCTAGTATAGGCTAGATTAGACAGGTGCCCCCCAGAATAGGTTAGATTAGGTAGCTGCCCCCCAGTATAGGTTAGATAAGGTAGCTGCCCCCCCAGTATAGGTTAGGTAGGTGCCCCCCAGTATAGGTTAGATAGGTAGCTGCCCCCCAGTATAGGTTAGATTAGGTAGCTGCCCCCCAGTGTAGGTTAGATAGGTAGCTGCCCCCCCCAGTGTTGGTTATATTAGGTAGCTGCCCCCCAGTGTAGGTTAGATAGGTAGCTGCCCCCCCAGTGTTGGTTATATTAGGTAGCTGCCCCCCAGTGTAGGTTAGATAGGTAGCTGCCCCCCAGCGTAGGTTAGATTAGGTAGGTGCCCCCCAGTGTAGGTTAGATAGGTAGCTGCCCCCCAGCGTAGGTTAGATTAGGTAGCTGCCCCCAGTATAGGTTAGATAGGTAGCTGCCCCCCAGCGTAGGTTAGATTAGGTAGCTGCCCCCAGTATAGGTTAGATTAGGTAGCTGCCCCCCAGTGTAGGTTAGATTAGGTAGCTGCCCCCAGTATAGGTTAGATAGGTAGCTGCCCCCCAGCGTAGGTTAGATTAGGTAGCTGCCCCCAGTATAGGTTAGATAGGTAGCTGCCCCCCAGCGTAGGTTAGATTAGGTAGCTGCCCCCAGTATAGGTTAGATAGGTAGCTGCCCCCCAGTGTAGGTTAGATTAGGTAGGTGCCCCCCAGTGTAGGTTAGATAGGTAGGTGCCCCCCAGCGTAGGTTAGATTAGCAGCTGCCCCCCAGCGTAGGTTAGATTAGGTAGGTGCCCCCAGAATAGGTTAGATAGGTAGATGCCCCCAATAATGGAGGGGGGAGCCGCAAGGAGGGCAGCCCGACCTCTCCCTCCCTCTCCTCTCCCGGGCGCCCTCCGTGCTCCCCCCTCAGATGCAGAGTCGCTGAGCAGCAGGGAAGCGCTGTTTACAACTCACCGGCTGCCTGGCTCCAAGCGCTGCTCTCTCGCCGCTGGTCTGTCTCCTCTCTCTGTATATGTACTGATACACGCTGCTTCCTGTAGCCGGAAGCAGCGTGTATCAGTACATATACAGAGAGGGGAGACCAGCGGCGAGAGAGCAGCGCTTGGAGCCAGGCAGCCGGTGAGTTGTAAACAGCGCTTCCCTGCTGCTCACCGACTCTGCATCTGAGGGGGGAGCACGGAGGGCGCCCGGGAGAGGAGAGGGAGGGAGAGGTCGGGCTGCTCTCCCCGCGGCTCCGGCTCCCCCCTCCATTATAGCGCCCCCCTCCCAACAGCGCCCCGGGCGGCGGCACGCTCCGCACGGGGCAAGAAACGGGGCTGTTTTGAATTCACTAAGGTGTTCTATATTTATCAAATGTTTTATCGATAACATGTTTAATAAATGTATAACACCTTTGTGAATTCAAAATTAGATTTTACTCATGAGGTAAATTATCAAACGTTCGGTAAAGTGTTTGATAAAGCTTAGTGAATTGAGGCCTATGACTATGGTAGGATTAGATTGTGAGCTCCTCTGAGGACAGTCAGCGACATGAATATGTACTCTTTACAGTGCTGCAGATGATGTCAGATGAGTGTGCTCTTCAGGGCCCATTCACACTGGGGCGATTCGTAGGCGGTTTCTGCAGATTAAAGTGCTTGTGTAATCCCAATCGCTCAAAAATCATGAAAATGTAGTCAAAAATATGCGTTTGCTGCAAAAAAAAAAATCACAGCCGCAAAACGCTAGCGCTAATTGCCAGCATTTTGTGATCCCCAGTGTGAATGGGCCCAATCTGTCCTACTCTGATGGCTGGCTCTGCAGACTGCTCCAGCATCACTACAGTACAAAGCTCTTGGGGATTTGGGGTGAAAAGGCTGGAGGCAGGGTGCTGTACTCAAGACCCTGCAGAATACTGAATAGGGACTGTCTACAAATCTTTGTATTTCTTATCAGTGGACGAGCAGATGCAGTCATTAGCACAATTGTGCAGGGGGGAGAAAGCTTATAATCAAATCAGATTAAAATCACGCCGCCAAGTGCATGCCTGATTGACAACGCAACCAATTTCAGGCTGATATTTGGGCACATGAGTCAATCGGAAATGCTGCAAATTGGCTATCATGGTTGGTCGGGTGCATGGCGGTAAAAGGCAAGCGATATCGGGGTGAGTGACGAAACTCCTGGCGCTATGTGTGTATGTGTATTTACACATTACCTGTCCTGTGTCCCAGTGACCGCCCTCTTCTGAATCCGCTGCTACACTTCCCATACTTGCTGCCGGCACATATCTCGCTGGCGTGCGTGTGTGACGTTACGCTGGCCGGCATTTAAAGGGAGGAGCAGTGGAAGACAGATACAGGACAGGTAATGTATAAATACACATACATGTACATACATTTATACACAGAGGAACAGTGGCGGGCTCTGCCGATTTCCAGGAGATTTCATGCTGAAATTGATCGGCAATCGGCCTGTGGTGTGTGAGCAGCTGACAAATCTCTCTCTAATCAGATTCGATTAGAGAGATATTTGTCTCTTGGTCGAATCTGCCCATCATTGCCTGATGTATGGCTAGCTTTAGTTTTCAGTCTCTCAAGACATGGAAAAGAAACTTTTTTTTCCTGGACTGCCAGAAAATTTACAGTGCCTTTGTAGACAGCTCTGTGCTTCAGGGCCCTTTTCCACTGCAAAACGCAACTACAAATGCATTTGCGTTTCCCCAATTTTGATGTTCGTTTTGTGCGTTTTTTATGCGTTTGCAGTCTCCGTTTTTCTGATTGGCAAATGGCAAGTGTTGTCTTGAAAATAGATACTGGTGGTTAAATCAATACATAACGCAAAACACATTTCTATGCGTTTTTCATGCATTCCTATACTTTACATTGAAACACAAAACGCATCATAATCGCACAGACATGGGTTTGCGTTTTGTAAAAACCGGAACGCAGCAGTGGAAAAGGCCACCCAAGATTCTTATTTTAAATAAGCTGCACTTCAGAATCAGCAAACGCATGCGTTTTGCGTTTCTGGGAAAAACGCAGCTAGTGGCCCTTATGCTGTAATGCCAGTGGTTTGAAACGCCTCTGCTATTCAGCTATATTACAATACACTAATCAGCATCTCCAGCTCATTCCCTGTCTGCTTCTGTTTACACATGTGCATATTATACTTCCTGGGCTTCTGCAAATTATGTCAGTTAGGAAAAAAAAAAGGTTGGGGAAGGAGAGTGTAACAACCTTCACTATGGGCGTGTTTTCAACTGCTGGGATGAAGAGAAAAAAACTTGCTACTCCTGCCAGTAGTAAACAGGGATCCTCCCATGCTGCCTATGGCATGTTTACAGCACCTTGCTGACAGGGTTGCGAGATTTATTAGTCAATCCTTCTTATCTAGATACTTAAATCACTGTCTTATACTGCTTTTTAAGGAATATTTATTCCTCCTTACAGTTCCTCTTTAAGGCACATAACTGAGAGAACAAACAAAGAGTGCATTCAGTCTGGTGACATTGGGCCAGAGACTATTTACAACCCAGGATCCTGTAGGCACAGGTGTTCTTGTGCCCTAAACCCCACCCTTCAACACAAGCCACACCCCCAAGTAACAATATTGTGAACTCTAATCCTTGCTTCATGTGACTAACTGTCCTTGGGATCGTACACTCTAATGTTGGTAAGGATGACATGAGGCAGTCAGTGATGTCTAATGTTGGTAAGGATGACATGAGGCAGTCAGTGATTAGAGTGTACGATCCTAAAAATCCAAGCAATCAATTTTAGTTATTTGGTACTGGGGTTGTTGTGAAGGTTAGAGTAAGGGTTAAACCCAAATTCCGGGTATAAAAAAATAGACCAGACCTCATCTCTAGCCATAGACACATACACACCTGTACAGACACACACACACACATACATACCTGTGCAGACACACATCTGTACAGACACACACACACACACATACATACCTGTGCAGACACACACCTGTATAGACACACTAACCTGTATAGACACACACACACACACACACATACACACACACATACCTGAGGCTTTCTCCAGCCCCCTTCAGCTGAATCGCTCCCCCGTCGCCATCCTCCACCTCCTGGTCTGGATCCTCCGTAAGGGCTCCCAGTAAATTTGGAAGTCAGACTTACTGTGCTCCTGTCGCTGGGAGCCTTCTGCGCCTGCTTCATACTACTGCGCAGACGCAGAACTCTCCTGTCCGTGGAAAAACGACAGGGGTTCCCGGGCGGCACACACAAAGTTACCGGGAGCCCTTATGGAGAATCCAGGAGAAGGCGCTGACGGAGCGATCAGGCTGAAAGGGGGCTGGAGGAAGCCCCAGGAATGTATCTATTTTTTTTTATTTCATCTCAGGTTATTTCTTAATTTACAGCAGTCTAATACATGATCACTTTAAAACACTGCAGAAAAAGTATAAATGTTTAAAATAATAATAAATACTGAATAAGCCTGAAAGTTTGAGAACTTCAAATCTAAAACCTGGAAGTGACTTATAATTTTATTATATGTGACAATAGAGGCTGCATTTTTCTCATTATGCATCAGAGCAGGCTTTGATCATGGAATCTAGCTGTAGAGCTGTCTGCTTCACTGAAAGATTCCTGGCATACCAATTTGCTTCTCTCTTTTTTCTCTGCTATCCTCTATAAAATGTTTAAGCTTGATATAAGGCTTTCTATTGCAACATTTGCTGACTCAGAGTGGTCTCTGTCCCATGACTGTATTGTTCCCAACAAGGGAAAGTGCCATTCTCTTTTGTCTATCACCAGCTCCCCCCCCCCCCCCCCCCCCAGCCCCCACTTGCTACATGTGTAACTGATTTCTTACGCGATATAACTGAATAATGGAGTCAAATTTTGTATTTATCGCAGACTTTGAAGTAGACATTTCAATCTGTGATTCGTATACAACAGCTTTTAATGTTCGTTGTGGTCAGCCATGCGTGAAGTGGAATTTCAGAAGTACTCGTCTAAAAGGAATTTTAAAACAAACTTTTTTTTTCTAGTAAAGAAATACATTTTCTTAAATGATGAAAAGTGTGGGTGTCTAGGATTGCATTGTTTGAAGCAAAACGCTCAATTTACTCCAGTGCTATTATATTAAAGATATATATGTCACCTACCTGCATGTGTAGAACATGAAGGAATAATGTGTAATAGGAGTCTCCATTCAACGTGCAATGGTTTTATGTGCCACCAGAGGCAGCGGTGTAGCTACAAAGCCACAGGTCCCAGTAGAGATTATTATTATTGATTTACAGTGGCTTGCAAAAGTATTTGGCCCCCTTGAAGTTTTCCACATTTTGTCACATTACTGTCACAAACATGAATCAATTTTATTGGAATTCCACATGAAAACCCAACACAAAGTGGTGTACACGTGAAAAGTGGAACGAAAATCATACATGATTCCAAACATTTTTTTACAAATCAATAACTGCAAAGTGGGGTGTGTGTAATTATTCAGCCCCCTTTGGTCTGAGTGCAGTCAGTTGCCCATAGACATTGCCTGATGAGTGCTAATGACTAAATAGAGTGCACCTGTGTGTAATCTAAAGTCAGTACAAATACAGCTGCTCTGTGACGGCCTCAGAGGTTGTCTAAAAGAATCTTGGGAGCTGCAACACCACCAAGTCCAAAGAACACACCAGACAGGTCAGGGATCAAGTTATTGAGAAATTTAAAGCAGGATTAGGCTACAAAAGATTTTCAAAGCCTTGAACATCCCATGGAGCACTGTTCAAGCGATCATTCAGAAATGGAAGGAGTATGGCACAACTGTAAACCTACCAAGACAAGGCCATCCACCTAAACTCACAGGCCGAACAAGGAGAGCACTGATCAGTAATGCAGCCAAGAGGCCCATGGTGACTCTGGACGAGTTGCAGAGATCTACAGCTCAGGTGGGGGAATCTGTCCATAGGACAACTATTACTCGTGCACTGCACAAAGTTGGGCTTTATGGAAGAGTGGCAAGAAGAAAGCCATTGTTCACAGAAAAGCATAAGAAGCCCCATTTGCAGTTTGCCACAAGCCATGTGGGGGACACAGCAAACATGTGTAAAAAGGTGCTCTGGTCAGATGAGACAAAAATGGAACTTTTTGGCCAAAATGCAAAACGCTATGTGTGGCGGAAAACTAACACTGCACATTACTCTGAACACACCATCCCCACTGTCAAATATGGTGGTGGCAGCATCGTGCTCTGGGGTGCTTCTCTTTAGCAGGGACAGGGAAGCTGGTCAGAGTTGATGGGAAGATGGATGGAGCCAAATACAGGGCAAGCTTGGAAGAAAACCTTTTGGAGTCTGCAAAAGACTTGAGACTGGGGTGGAGGTTCACCTTCCAGCAGGACAACAACTCTAAACATAAAGCCAGGGCAACAATGGAATGGTTTAAAACAAAACATATCCATGTGTTAGAATGGCCCAGTCAATGTCCAGATCTAAATCCAATCGAGAATCTGTGGGAAGATCTGAAAACTGTGTTCACAAACGCTTTCCATCTAATCTGACTGAGCTGGAGCTGTTTTGCAAAGAAGAATGGGCAAGGATTTCAGTTTCCAGATGTGCAAAGCTGGTAGAGACATACCCTAAAAGACTGGCAGCTGTAATTGCAGCAAAAGGTGGTTCTACAAAGTATTGACTCAGGGGGCTGAATAATTACGCACACTCCGCTTTGCAGTTATTGATTTGTAAAAAATGTTTGGAATCATGTATGATTTTCGTTCCACTTCTCACATGTACACCACTTTGTATTGGTCTTTCACGTGGAATTCCAATAATATTGATACATGTTTGTGGCAGTAATGTGACAAAATGTGGAAAACTTCAAGGGGGCCGAATACTTTTGCAAGCCACTGTATAAAGTGCCAACATATTCCATGGCGCTGTACAGAGTAAGAAAAAAAAAACATGAGGTACATAATTATACAGACTATGGTATACATTAAATATGGACACGGGTACAAAATACAGAATTGATAATTACAATGACAAATGTAATATGATGAATAAAATGTATAACAAAGTGCAAGCTGCAAAATGAATGACAAATTCCAAGACACAAATGATGAGAGAAGCCTGCTCTTGGGAGCTTACAATCTAAAGGAATGGGGGGTTGGGGGGGTGCAAGAGGTGGTAAGTATGCAGTATTCATACAGGCAGTGTGTTTGCAGGTTATCTAGTAAGGAGTACAACTGGCCAGAGGTCTAAGGGGGAAAGGCCTACGTGAGAACATATCCTTGCTTGAAAAAGTGAGTTTTGAGGAAGCGTTTAAAGATTTCAAAGGTTGGATGACTGATGTGCTGTGGAGGGGTGAAGCACATGAGAAGTCTTGTATATGTGAATGCGAGGAGGTGATTCTAGAGGAGGACAAAAGAAGCTCATGTGTAGATCTGGGAGAATTTTAGAGACTAGCATCACTAACTCTCTTTAAAAAAAACAAGAGTTTTCTTTCTTAAAACAGAAAGAATTTGCGATAATTCAGGTTGGAGTGAGCTTGAGATGTCTCCCAGAGCAACACTGCTGAATATATGCAAATTAACCATTGTTGCCCTTAAAAGCTAAACACACTTCCAGAACCGCTGGAATGCAATATCGTGTCAGCTTGTTTATTTGTACAGAGCCATAATAATCCAACATGCATACAGACTGTTTCAGATTGTTTGATCCTCATTAGTGCATGGCATGGATTAATATGGCTCTATGGAATAGGGCTTGTAACACCAAGAGGTACAAACTAACCAGCAAGGTCATGGTGACCCAGAACTCATTGGAGTGTGTGAGGGGCTACAATGGTCCTAAAAGCCCCCTTACTAAAATACTAAATAAAACAAGAGTTTGCTTTCTTAAAACAGAAAGAATTTGCGATAATTCAGGTTGGAGTAAGCTTGAGATGTCTCCCAGTGCATCACTGCTGAATATATGCAAATTAACCATAGTTGCCGCTCTTTAAATTTAAGATCTCTTCAAAAAAATGTTGCTTACCTGGCTGTAGTAGTTTTTGAATCACTAACCTGCAGCAAGCACTCTGCATACCTGATCTTCATACTCATTCAAGAGCAATCATTCATAACTATACCACAGATTAAGCTTGACAACCAGAAAGACTTTAGCAGGAAGTTACCAAAAAGGCAACCTTTCAAAAGATTGAATCAGATACAGCAGAAAAAAATGGAAGTAAATAAGGTCAGCTGAGCTGCCCAAGTAGTCAATGAATCCATCTATCTTTATCTGATTGCCATCTGGAGTGGGGAAGGAATTTTTTCCCCTTTGGGGCTAATTGGACTGTGCCTTCTAAGGGTTTTTCACCTTCCTTTGGATCAACAGGGATATGTGAGGGAGCAGGCTGGTGTTTTACTGTGTTCTCTGGTTGAACTCGATAGACGTATGTCTTTTTTCAACCCAAATAACTGTAACTATGTAACATCATACCAGTATCAATAGGGAGACTGGAAAGGTCAACGGGCAGGAACCTACATCCCTTACTCTTAAAAATAGTAGTAATATTCCTTTGAATATAGCTCTGAAACAAAAAAAATGGTTTGCCATTCAGTTTTCAGTGAAGGTTATATGATTCATTGATATCACTCACATTTAATTAAACAATATCTGCACCTTTGGAGCACGTTCATAGCACCACTGTAATTTCAGTAAATTTGTCCATCATGATAAAAATCAAATTTGCACACTTACATTGCTTTGATACTGTTTTTTGAGTCCCATGATTAGCAATTCCAACCATGCAAACAGGTAATCACCATGCATGTATTGTAGACAAATGAATTTCTAAAGTATTGGCATATTGTGCATTGCTTTTTCATTGGGCAATGACAGTCACTTAGTACCCCACAGTCAGGACGGGAGTCACAATCTAGTGTTCATCCCTCTGCACTCTAGGGTCTATTTTGGGAGAACACCAGTTAACCTACCAGTATGTTTTAGAAATGATAGGCAGAATGTGTACGTCCACAAGAAACCAAAATAGGCATGTGCAGAACAAAGCAGCTCTATCTGGCTACTGTCATGGGCAAGATTAAAATCTGGAAATTCAGCACTGCAAGGCAAGAACGCCAGCAACTCATCCAATGTACCATCCATGACTTAATTGCTTATTGAACAGACATTCACGAAGCAATTAACCCTATTCATTTCTGGTCTTATGAATCTCAGCCTAGGAGAAGTCTTCTTCTTTTTTTATTTTTTATTTTAAGTCAGCGAGGGTAAGATATTTCTGTTCCACAAAAAAATAATTTTATGCAATTTGCAAAAATAAAAAGTTAGGCTTTATGGTTTATCCTATTTTTATTACTCATGGCACATAAATATTGTACATTCAGACAGTATTACATCTTTCCGTACTACCAGGTTCACAGATTTATGTTATTAATATGTCCCCTGGGCCACTTTTCTCTGTCCATAGATTTTTTGTTACAGTAAAGCTTCAGGCAACCTCAGTGAAATAATTTAGTGCAGTCACCATGGCATTAAGGCTTCCTCCTAAGTATCACAGCCTACAAGGCTGGCAAGAAAATGCAACAATAATGATATGAAAATAAAGTAAACAAGACCCTGAGATTTTAAAGATGGGACTAAAAGGTTAAAGGTGACAATTGAATAAGTTGTCCTATAACAAAATACATATAACTAATTTACAGTATTGCTTTAATGTAAACAAATAACATATAATAATAATTAGTATTATTTGTATTATTATTTATTGTATTTACAAAGAGCCAACATATTACGCAATGCGGTAGATAAATGGGGTACCATATAAGGTAGGACACACAAGGAGCTCACAACAAAACAAGATCATGCAAACGTCTTTGATTACAGTAGTAGTACAGAGAGGAGGGCCCTGCCAGAGGCTTACAATCTAAAGGATGGGAATAGAGACAGTAGGTGTAACGATTGTGGGATATCTCCGTGTTCAGCGCACAAAGATGTGCGCTGACACTGCGGAGGTCCTCCACAAGCGTGTCAAGATGCTAGAACCCAGCTTTTGGTGCAAGCACCAGTAGAGGGAAATTCCTGTCGGCAGAGGGCGCTGGGGAGCGCAGAGGAACCAATCCCCTGCACCTCCACAAATGCCAAACAGGAATTGCACGAAGCGCAGAACGCAATCGCAAGAGAAGCGATTGCGAATGAGAACGAGCAAAGGGACAGGTTGTATGTGTGTGCGCCAATCTAGTCGCCACCCCGCGACCGCGCACACACAACAGCAGGTGCGAAACAGAAACGCAACCGCCAAGAACGGCGATTGCCAGAAGTGACACAAGGCAGATCAGAACAGAATACGAGGATAGCAAAGGCACAGTAAATCATACAATGAGAAGATACAGAAAATAATAAACGCTAGCTAACCGCGAACACCGCACTCATTCGCAACAGTGCACGCGGTTATGCGCGGTCTCCACGTGATAAGCACAATAGAGACAAGCACGCCTAACTAACCATCAACAGACAAACACGAAACAAAGAACGTGAACGCTTGCTTAACGGTTACCCCATCGAGCCTACAGCAAGCGCCCGTATCAGACAAGACAGACAAACGAGAAACAGGAACTAGGCAGAAAGGATCCACCGCTCTTCCGCCAGAGCAAGTGTGATCCAAGCAGGAACACAGATCAGAAAGATCCACAGCCGCTAACGCTAGCGGCTAGTGCGATCTAAACAAGACAGATCAGATGAGGTAGCTGGTAGCAACCGCTGCTCCAGCTTACACTCCAGGAACTAGATCAGAAGGATCCACAGCCGCTACCGCTAGAGGCTAGTGCGATCCAAACAAGACAGAGCGATTCGCTATCAACCGCCGCTGGTGACAGCGCAATCGCGACAGACAAGACAGGACAGAATAGGCAGTACAAATTATACACAAACTGACTGCACTAACTAGGAATGCAAGGAGCACTCCCCAAGAATTAACTATACTAAGATAGCAGTGGCTGACACTCCAGGTGAGTCCAGCAGGAACAAACCTCTATGAGCAGCGAAGCATTGTGGGACACACATACTACTTATAGTACACGCCTCCAATGAATGTGGCCAGGCAATTTGCATGACAACGTATGCAAATTCCTCAGCAAGCACAAGCTGCAAAACTGACAGAAGGTCTACTTTCCAGAGTCCTGCAGCATGCAGACCTGAATAATGATCAAAAGGCTGCCTGCCTGCGCAGGCAGCTGAGCGGATCGTTACAGTACCCCCCCCCCCCCTCTAGGGACAAATTCCAGACGTCTTTCAAAACTGGCGTTACCAAAAAACTCTAACTGAAGACTCATGAAGGTCGGGGCAGCCCGACAAGGTCCAATTCCAGAGTCAGTCCACCCGAAACCGACCTCATCGGAAACAGAAGCCACCGAAACATGCCCATCACTACTACCAGTCTTAGCGTAACACCCATCAGGACTGTGGATACCAGAGAAAAAGCCATCGACACCCTCCAGACAATACCCACCACCTTCCAAGGAGCGTCCGAAAATACCAAACCTGCCACAATACCTGTTCGAAGTGTCCCTTACAACATCCCTTACAACACAAAAGCCACCATTGATCTTATCCAGGGGACCAAGCAAAATCTCTCCCGGAATCTCCCAGAACCTTTTGAAGCTCCACAGAGATCCCAAGAGGGCAGAACAATCACCAGGCTCACATGGAGAATTACCAAGAACCCCCATGGAACCAATGACAATTCCGGATTCAGAATTACGAGGACACCCATCAAGATCAAGACTTTCAGGGACCACTTCTGGGCATGCAAGCAGGCAGGCTAAATCAGAGCATGTCTCCACCGAGGAAGCATCTGAGTACGCTGGTAACCGAGGCACACTTGGGCTTTCTGGGTCACAGAGCACACTGGGGTACACCAGCACAGGAGAAACCTCAGTACATGTCGGGGAACTGCCAGCCTCAGAGTCCGGCACGACAAGACCAAAACCAGTACCGGACAGAGAATCATCATGAGTGGAGGTCACAGACACTGGATTTTTACAAGAAGACTCGGATACAAATTCAGAAATTTCTGTGACAATAATATCATCATTGACTACATATAAGTGAAGCTCCATCAGAGCTGAAAAGGTAGCCAGCAAGGCAGCAATGCCTATGGAAGAGGGTAACACCTCAGAAGGACTTGGGGGGCAGGAGACATCTCCTACAAGTTCTGCACCCTTTGGGAGGAACTCGGAGACCTCCAGAACATCAAACAAGACCTCAGGAACATCTTTTTTCAAGTTTTCTCGGAAGGATTCTGAACTATCCATGTTACAGGGCAAAACTGGAACTTTATTTTGTGGACAGGGCAGATGTCCCAGGAATGGTTCCACCATAACCTGAGACTGGATCTCATCATCATGAGGGGAATGTACAGGTATATTTACTGGAGCACACACTGACTCCCTAACTTCATTCTCACTGTACCCAGAATTCTGTGTGGCAGTCAAACTAGCTTGTAACTCCAAAACTGCAGAAAAACAGGTGAGTATAGTGGCAATACCTAGACGAGCCTCTAGGGACACTGCAGGAGACTCTAAACAAGGCCATCTTAACTCATCCAGAGTACAGGGTGCAGAATCAGCACTTTCCTCAGAACAAGAAAGGGACTCACAAATGTCAGTGTGATTGGACATCATATTGTTATTCATGGTACAGGGCAGGCTCAGAGAAACTTTCTCTGGACCCAGCAGAGAGGTTTCAGAGTCAGATTCGCAAAACCGAAGCGCTGTCTCACTCTTAGATTCGGCTAACAATGTCAAATCCGAGGAGCCAGAACGCAAAACCTGCGAATCCAAGATCGCTTTAGGTTGTGAAACTGACGCTTCCATAGCGCAAATCTCCGCGATCTGCGGAGCAGACTGCAAGGCATCTAGGGTCGAAACACTGGAGCAATTGTCCCCAGGCAACGGGCCCTTACAGGTGTGAACAGGGTGAGACAGAGACTCATCTGCAGAAGAAATAGCGACATCAACAGAATAAACTTTATTAGGCATATTAATTTCACTTTTGATGCTGCATAGTTTAGGAATTTTTCCCATAGCAGGATCATAGATGGAAGATCTTAAAGATCTGTTCTTAGATGACAAGGGATCCCACATCTCTTTGAGAAAACTGGCACATTCATGTTGATCACAATCTGCAGGAACATCTGAGAAACAGGCATTACATCGCATAGATTCAAACTTCACGCAATCAGGAGAGAATCTTTCCAGATTCGCACAGGAATCAACCACAGTAGTGCACCCATTCATGTCAGGTCGCACAATATCTAGACTCACATGCTTTACCCCAGAAAGGCAGGAACAATCATCCGATAACGATGTCTCTTTATTGAAGTCAATTGATTGGTGTGTGTGCAATTCATCCAAAATCGTCTGCCACACATAAGTCACCGGGATTCACAAAACATTCATCACACTCATCAGAGTCAATCAAAGCGTACACCGAATCAAGACAAGCATAAAGAATCTCTGCGCTTTTTGCGATGTAAAAATCGCAAAACGCCTTGCAATCAATCTCGAACTCCTCAATTAATGCTCCAATATCCCATGGAGCAAATGGGGGTTCAAACAACTCGGTTTCCAAGAAACCCTCATAAGGGTTGGGGTCAGGAACATGCAAAGACTTTCTCACTCCTTTAATATAGAAAATAATTCTGCCTATCAAAGGATCCACAAATGCCCTTTCTTGGGGTAATGAAACCTGAGACTGAGAAATTTCAGACTTTACAGAAACAATTTTTTTATTTGTAGTTGCTATGGGCAACGGATTTTTCAGCTGAGAAGTCTTCCTTTTTTTCCTGCTTTTAGTCCTTGCTGCTTTAGGTGGCTGCTGTTTAGACACAGGGGAATAGTTACTGCATTCATTTTCAAACTGAATGGTTTTGCATGAAGTAGGTAGAGCAGCTGACTCATTAGCAACTACACACTCATACAGGGCAGGTGGCAAGCAAGGCAACTCAAACCAGTAGGAGAATGTAAATGTAAGAAACTGATATAGATTATCACTCCAAGAATTGTCTTGCAAGATTTCATGAGCCCATACAAACAGATCATCTTTCAAAAGCACATAAGCTAATTGGAGAGCAGACGTGGACGGATCAGTAATTTGAAAAGTAGGATTCAGACAAAATTTTACGCATTCAGAGAGAAAATCCTCTTTCGTCTCTGAATTTAATATTTTGAAACTCTTAAAGACACAGGAACCATACTCAGCAAAATCGTACAAATCAGAAATTCCCTCTACACTGGGGTTTTGGGTTGGGCTGCTCATAATGTAACGATTGTGGGATATCTCCGTGTTCAGCGCACAAAGATGTGCGCTGACACTGCGGAGGTCCTCCACAAGCGTGTCAAGATGCTAGAACCCAGCTTTTGGTGCAAGCACCAGTAGAGGGAAATTCCTGTCGGCAGAGGGCGCTGGGGAGCGCAGAGGAACCAATCCCCTGCACCTCCACAAATGCCAAACAGGAATTGCACGAAGCGCAGAACGCAATCGCAAGAGAAGCGATTGCGAATGAGAACGAGCAAAGGGACAGGTTGTATGTGTGTGCGCCAATCTAGTCGCCACCCCGCGACCGCGCACACACAACAGCAGGTGCGAAACAGAAACGCAACCGCCAAGAACGGCGATTGCCAGAAGTGACACAAGGCAGATCAGAACAGAATACGAGGATAGCAAAGGCACAGTAAATCATACAATGAGAAGATACAGAAAATAATAAACGCTAGCTAACCGCGAACACCGCACTCTTTCGCAACAGTGCACGCGGTTATGCGCGGTCTCCACGTGATAAGCACAATAGAGACAAGCACGCCTAACTAACCATCAACAGACAAACACGAAACAAAGAACGTGAACGCTTGCTTAACGGTTACCCCATCGAGCCTACAGCAAGCGCCCGTATCAGACAAGACAGACAAACGAGAAACAGGAACTAGGCAGAAAGGATCCACCGCTCTTCCGCCAGAGCAAGTGTGATCCAAGCAGGAACACAGATCAGAAAGATCCACAGCCGCTAACGCTAGCGGCTAGTGCGATCTAAACAAGACAGATCAGATGAGGTAGCTGGTAGCAACCGCTGCTCCAGCTTACACTCCAGGAACTAGATCAGAAGGATCCACAGCCGCTACCGCTAGAGGCTAGTGCGATCCAAACAAGACAGAGCGATTCGCTATCAACCGCCGCTGGTGACAGCGCAATCGCGACAGACAAGACAGGACAGAATAGGCAGTACAAATTATACACAAACTGACTGCACTAACTAGGAATGCAAGGAGCACTCCCCAAGAATTAACTATACTAAGATAGCAGTGGCTGACACTCCAGGTGAGTCCAGCAGGAACAAACCTCTATGAGCAGCGAAGCATTGTGGGACACACATACTACTTATAGTACACGCCTCCAATGAATGTGGCCAGGCAATTTGCATGACAACGTATGCAAATTCCTCAGCAAGCACAAGCTGCAAAACTGACAGAAGGTCTACTTTCCAGAGTCCTGCAGCATGCAGACCTGAATAATGATCAAAAGGCTGCCTGCCTGCGCAGGCAGCTGAGCGGATCGTTACAGTAGGTTCATCTGCTGAGAGGGTGCCCAGCACAACATATTGTGGTACTGAGTAGCATGTGTGTGTGTGTGTGTGTGTGTGCGTGCGTGCGTGCGTGTGTGTGTGTTTTTTGTCTCTTGAGGGCTCATTTGAAGGTATTGTAGGTGGGGGCGAGTCTGATAATAATAATGATAGTAGTAGTATTGTTATTATTAGCAAAATTGTGGTAAGGATGTGCAATTGACTTTTCGTTAGTTGTTATAAATTGATATAACAATGTGTAAAATGGAAATTTCCCAGGGTCCTCCAGAGTGTCTAATTATGTAGGAATTCCTGTATCCCTTCTTTACAGACAGTAGAAGAAACCTAGAGCACTTAGGTTATGTTTTGCATGTAAATGAAATCAGTTTCCACTTGTTTTCTGCACTACATCATCCGTTTGGGGGACATTGGTAAGATCAACCAGTTTAGAACAAATAAACTAAAAACTCTGTGTAAGAAAACCAAACTTTTCTAATGTAATTCCACTAAAGTCTCTCTGCAATTGTTCCATGTGCAGTAATCTGTGCGGTTCTGCTTCATGACATATTGTAATATCGTTCTAACACAAGTCAATGATGTCATTCAGCCTCCCATGGAAAATCGGCTACTTCTGAAGTAATTTATGGGCAGAAAAGAGAGCTGAGCCATAGATTCACTGCTGTTTATGTTATAATCAAGGGGAGTCAGTTCCATTTGTTCAAGGTGTCTAACTTGTAACTACCATTTACCAGAAACTCTTGGGAAATTATAATCAAAGGCTAGTCTCCGACTTATTACAGTCAGATAGGTTTAGCATCCAATCAGCAGAAAAATTTAGCATTTTTCCACTGGATGTAGTTTTTTATTCTCATTTTAAAAATAATTATGCATGTTTTACTGTTTTTCCTTACAAGTGTTGTGGACCTGTTTTTTTTAGTTTCATGACAAAAGAATCATAAATACATCCCGTTTAAGGAGGAACTTTACTGAATATAGCCTAAAGGACACCTGAGGTGAAAATAAAGTAATTAGATGAAGTATTTTTATCTATGTATTTTAGAATCCCACAGTTTTTCTTTTTAAATGCTAAAGAAAAGTAGGTTTAATGTTATATTGTCTCATAGGAATGATACAATCTTTCACACAGATTCAGTGTCCCAGAGTTAAAATATATGAACTATTGACCTTTCTTATCTATCCCCTGCACTCAGAAGCTGTTCTCTTTAGACAAAAGTTTTATGGCTCTAATTCCTTATCAGTGAGGTTTAAGCAATAACATGGTGTCACTATGCAGTGCAATGATATTCCTATGGGGTTTTCACATGTATTGCAATATGGTGCATTCCGTTGGGATAACGCACAGCATGCAAGACACTGTGCATACAAAAGAAGTGACATTGAGAGCCCAATATAGTGTAGTATGTACTGGTAAATGAATGATTATTAAAGAGTACAAAAATATACTTACAAACCAGGGTTACCTCCTAGGCAAACACTGTGTAGGCAGGTGAGAAGATTAGACCTGTCCCCTCTCATGATTAAGAATTTGCTCTCTGTAGATAGGAAAAGGGGGTATACCCCTCCACCAGGGGTGGATACAAGTGTTTTGCAATGTAAACAGAGGCACCAAAACAATAAAATAGGCTAACATAGTTAAAAATGCTTGGAAGGCAGTGGTGGACTTACCTCCTATAAGCAGACACAAAACTGTCAATTTCAACAGGCATACATTTATTGATATACTTCACAAAGTGTTTGCAAGTTGCAATGCGTTTCTCAGGTATAGTCCTGCTTCTTCTGGCAATAAAAAAGGAACATATAACAGTAGTAGGTCAGGGATGCACCAGGTTCATCTGTGGCTGTGCATGTTTACAGTGCATGTTTACAGTTTACAGTGGCAGTGAGGCATACTATCTTTCTACTGAATGCCTCAATGTATGGATGTAGGTAGAAATGGAAGGTCCGCAACAATGTCTCTTGAAAACGCTCAAAATCTTTATTTGGGACGTATCCTCATATCAGTAAAAGCACAGCTGACATGTTTCGGGCCAGATATTGCCCTTAATCGAGCTATGATTAAGGGCAATATCTGGCCCGAAACATGTCAGCTGTGCTTTTACTGATATGAGGATACGTCCCAAATAAAGATTTTGAGCATTTTCAAGAGACATTGTTGCGGACCTTCCATTTCTACCTGCTACTTTGTTTGGATCGAGCTATCCAGGGTCCAGCACTGTTTCCATCAGCCTGCAGTGTAGCGGTGTACCTTCTCTATTGAACCATAATGTATGGATGTGCTGTAACAATACCACGTGATGCAATTTTTCGGCTACATAGCATTGTGATTTCATAGCATCACAACACAATTTGCATAGTTTCAAAGAAGCCTGAAGTGTATTTTACATGGCACATTTGTACTTCCACAACTCCATCAGATAAGTTCATTAAGGATGCTACTGAGGCCTCTTTCTATTTTTGATAAGCTGCTATGAGTACATATTTCAGCAAAAGGAAATTTGCCCTGTTAATTCTCTGCAGGGCTCACTACACTGGGAGCCTCTCTTGCAGGAATCACAGAGCAGCTCAGACTAAACAGTCACAAATTGGAGGCATCCATCAGTTTTATAGCCACTTCTCCTTATCCTGGATTCAATTTGTCTAACTACTTAAAAAAAAGAATCCCAGCTCTTTGAATGACTTCTCATTTCAGCACATATTGAGCTTGTTCAGGGAATGTTTGTTTTGTGAGCTTTTCAGCAGGGACCACAGGGAAAATACGGGTGTGCGTAGTGTGTTTGTGATTTCATAATAGCAGAAAAAGCCGATTGGTCACTTATGAAATATTGCCACCCCTACAAAAAAGAGCAGGCAACATAGAATGATTGAAAATTCTGTTCAAAAGTCATTCAGTCTTAATTTACAGTAAAAAAAGAAAAGAAAAACAATTAACACAATGAAAACAAACAATAATTGTGCGCCATAACCAGTCAACTGACTGGCAGAATCTACAGAAATTTGCATATTGGAGTTTTCGGGTACACAGTTTTCATGCTAGGCACTAGGGATGATCAATGGGATGAAAATATTTCTGAATTCATGCAGATTTATGTAAATTTTTATGCAGATATATGCAGCTTGAAAATGGACCAATCAATTTAAACCTGGGTGGGACTTGATTGGTGCATGTTCAAGCTTCATTTATTTGCATAAAAATGTACATAAATCTGCATGAACTCGGAAATATTTGCATTTCATTGATGATCCATAGGCACTATGTCATCCACCTTTGCATGTCCTTTTTTTAAGGATAGATGTTACACATACACGTTACACATAAGTGGTGTCCCATTTAACACAACATTCTCTCATTTCAGGTGTTTTTAACTTAGCATGGTTTGCCTGTTGCTTTTGCATAAAACTACCATAGCATTTGCATTACTTTAGACTTAGTTGCATCTCATTGCCCATATTTTTGTATATGTTTAAAATTATAAGATTAAAGCAAGTGGGATGCTCTCAATAGCAGCACACCACTAATAGGAGTCAAGGCAGGATTTATACTTTTTGCGCTTCTAGGCCAAGTATGCTGCGGCTCCCCTTTCCCTATACAGCTGGGCATCCCCTTTCCATATGCAGCTTCCGCTTTCATCATCTATGTACAGAGTCCCTCTCTATCATGTACAGCTCCCTTGGGCATCAGTTTCCCTTTTTCATGTGCTGCTCTCTATTTTCAGCCTCCTCTTTCATATGTAGCAACACCTCCTCCATGTTCAGGTGTCTCTTTGGGCTGCTGCCGCCAATGGCCCAGGCCATTGTGGCCTTTCCAGAAATCCATCCCTGATAGGAGTATCAGAATGCACCAGCACAACTGCGCTAATCGAAGGTCAGCTAGAGGAAGAGATGTCTTTTTAAAGATCCTTCTTCCTGTTCAAGTGTTTTCAATTGGCTTTGCTGTGGATTGTACAAAGGCCCTGGTTCAGCCAGGACTTACGTCTATATGTGGAGGATTTTTCAAGAAAACACCAGACCAAGGAATAGCAGAGAGGACCAGAAATGTTGAAAAGTTTCATAAAGACCCAGGGGAGTAACAACAGCCATCACAAGTCACCACCTCTAGGGGCTAAGGTGGCCCAATCCTGTGCAATGTGCAGAGCAGAGTCAGAGTCAGTCAAATGACCTTTTCCAGAAGAGAGACATGTCCTCCCTCCTGTCTCCACTGCAGTAGCTGATGTACAACCTATTTCCTTGAGGCTTCTGTCTGTGCAGGCATGTGATATTCATCTGCAATGAGCTGAAAGGAGATTGGTTGTACAGTGGCTGTATTAAAGAGAGGCGTAATTGAACAAGGTAATACATGATTCTGCCGCAGCTCTACACATTTCACAGAACCAGAACCCCTTAGCCCCGCTCTTTCCCACACCAAATGCACTGCGGTCTTGTGCTGGGGGTATGCAGGGGTTGCAAGGCCAGCTGACTTTTGCTGCTTGGTCCACCAGGCTAACGTTACACCCTTTTAAAGATCCAACATGTAAAAACATACAAAAGAGCATAGAGGATGCAGCCCAGTGTACCGAGAAATGCAACGTTTTGTGCACAGGGACCAAGATACACTCAATTAATGAATGACCCAACATAAGAGAGCTAACTCTGCAGGCCTTGACTCCAAAGTTTAACTACATCTCAAGGGATAGAGATACTTGTTTGCATATAGTAAGATGCAAATAAGATGGAAAAGCAAACTGGTTCAAAAGAGGAACAACCACCTTAAACATAAGAAGGGCTTCAACCAATTAACAGTGCTGTTTTACCATGCTTACCTAGATATTTTGAAGACAATACACAATTTAACCAAGCACTTAAACAATCATAGTATCAATAATGGTGCATACACATCTTTGACTTGTGTTGCCCGTCGGGGATCGGGACCCCTGGGTGACATCACTAGGCCGTTCAGTAAAGAAATGTGTCAGCTGTGTATGCATACAATGCATACTGTTGCTATGCGGGGGCAGGGGTGGAGGGACAATAGAGCGCACCTGTGTGATGTCACGAGGCAGGTGGGGGTGCGGCATCTTCAAAAAAGTTGTTTATATGTCTAATGAGTTAATTTGCCCTGAGGATCACTCTGTAAATGTAATAAAATGTCTTCTAGAACAAAATGTATCCCCTTTAAGCTACATTTTTTTAAATCATTGGACTCACCATAACCTGCATAAATGAGGATCGTCACAGAAACAGACCAACAGACTACTTCCTATTGAGTGAACTATAAAACTCCTAAACCAGAGCTGGAATGTTCACATTGCACTCTGCAAGTTGTCTTCATTCCTGTTGCATACTAAAAGTAAGTTACGAGGAATGGGTGGGTCATAATGTACAGGATCTCCAAACACTATGGGGGTGATTTAGTAATGGTGACTTGCAGTGAAGCGAAGCTGTGTGCGCTTATTTATTTATTTATTTATTTATTTGTTGTATTTATAAAGCGCCAACATATTACGCAGCGCTGGACATTAATTTAGGTTACAGACAATATTTAGGGGTGACAAACAGCAATATGACAATACAGGAATACAAGAAAACCAGATCACACAGCACAGTATGAGTACAAGGTAATGCTTAGTCAGTCACTGGATGGGAGCATGGAGTTAGGCAAGTTAGGTTCACTCAAATGCATAGCATGGGTGCACAGTAATAGAGGTGCATGATCAGGTAGGACACAAAAGGAGTGAGGACCCTGCCCAAAGGCTTACAATCTAGAGGGAGAGGTAGGGACACGAGAGGTAGGGGACCAGAGTTCGGCTGTGGGTTTAGAGCAATTGTGAGGGGTGGTAGGCAAGAGTGAAAAGGTGAGTTTTGAGGGCCTTCTTGAAGGTGTTGAAGGAGGGGGCTGCCCTAATGGGTGGAGGTAGGGAGTTCCATAGTGTCGGAGCGGCTCTTGAGAAGTCTTGGAGGCGTGCATGGGACTGGGTGATGCGGGGTACGGTCAGGCGAAGTTCATTGGAGGAGCGGAGTGAGCGGCTTGGTGTGTATCTCTGAGTAAGATCAGAAATGTAGGTTGGACAGGTTTTGTGGATGGATTTGTAGGTCAGACACAATATCTTGAATCTGATTCTGGACTGGATAGGAAGCCAGTGGAGGGATTCACGGAGGGGAGCCGCCCTGGTGGAGCGATGGGAGGAGTGGATAATTCTGGCAGCCGCATTCATGATGGACTGCAGTGGGGCTATTCGGGTCTTAGGGAGTCCAGACAGAAGGGCATTGCAGTAGTCGAGGCGGGAAATTATGAGGGCATGGATGAGGAGTTTGGTGGTGGCTGGGGTCAGGAAAGGGCGAATCTTACAGATGTTACGAAGGTGGAAGTTGCAGGACTTTGTGAGGTTTTGGATGTGGGGAGTGAAGGAGAGTGCGGAGTCCAGGGTGACACCCAGACAGCGGGCTTGAGAGGTAGGGTGAATAGTAGTGTGGTTAACAGTGACCTGCACATCTGGGAGGTCCAGGGATGACCGGGGTGGGAAGATCATAAATTCCGTTTTGTCTAGATTTAGTTTTAGGAACCTAGCGGACATCCAGGAGGAGATGGCAGATAGGCAGGAGGAGACCTTGTCCATGGTAGTGGTGGATATGTCAGGGGTGTGGAGATAGATTTGGGTGTCATCTGCATACAGATGATAGTTAAAACCCATGGAGGAGATAACCTTGCCAATGGAGGATGTGTATAGGGAGAACAGTAGGGGGCCAAGGACCGAGCCTTGGGGGACTCCCACTGAGAGGTGGTTGGGGGTGGACGAGGACTCATTGAAGGAGGTCGTGAAGGAGCGGTTGGAGAGGTAAAATGAAAGCCAGGTCAGGGCGAGATCATGAATGCCCATGGATTGGAGGGACTGGAGGAGTAGGGGATGATCTACTGTATCAAAAGCTGCTGAAAGGTCAAGGAGGAGGAGAATGGTGTATTTACCTTCAGCTTTAGCTAAGGCAAGGTCATTGACCACTTTGGTGAGAGCCGTTTCGGTTGAGTGGGCAGGCCGAAATCCAGATTGCAGTGGGTCTAGTAGTGAGTTGGCATTGAGGTACTGGGTCAGGCGTTTGTGAACCAGATGCTCAAGGAGTTTTGAGGCGAAGGGGAGGAGGGAGATCGGGCGGTAGTTGGAGGGTAGCGAGGGGTCGAGGGAGGGTTTCTTGAGCAGAGGCAGTACAGTGGCCTGCTTGAAGTCTGAGGGGAAGGTGCCTGTGGATAGGGAGAGGTTGAACAGGGTAGTGAGAACTGGGGCCAATTCCGTGAAGTGAGGCTGAAGTAGATTAGAAGGGATAGGGTCAAGGGGGGAGGTAGTGGTATGGGAAGTCTGCAGTAGGTGGTTGACCTCCTCAGTGGTAGTAGGAGTGAAGGAGGTGAGGGGAGGATAGGGTGGAGAAGGAGTAGGTTGTGCGTTTACCAATGCATGTACATAAAGTAATCAACAAATACAAAACAGGAACTTCTTAATCATAGTCATAGAAAATACAAAAAGTCCCTTCACGGTTTCCTTATGCAATCATTATTTATGCAGTGTAGTATTATTACGCCCAGTACTTAACCACTTACAATCAATACATTATCACATTAACCCTTTAGTCACCACAGGGCACATGGAGCAGAAATCGTATACTGGGATGGAATTGAGGTTAAATAGTTAGCACTCTTGCCTTGCAGCACTAGAGGCTTGAATCGCAGCCCAGACACGGTCTGCAGGGAGTTTGTATGTTTGCTGTATGTTTGTGTCGGTTTCCTCCAGGTGCTCTGGTTCTCACCCAAAAACATACTGCCAGGTTCATTTACCTAATGCTCTCTGTTAAGTGTTGTAGAAAATGTGTCAGCACTATTTAACAAAAGGAAAAAAAGAAAATAAAAAAAACAAAAACCGAACAAATGATAACAATATAGAAGCAACAAAAGGGCTTACAACATAACATAGCAGGATTGAGTTCCCACTAAAAACGCAAGTGATGCCGACAGTAACTAATCATATTGCTCCATTGATGGAGAGGACAGATGGGTTCAGGTGATCATGGAATAAAAGTATTCCGCACACATTGCTCTGTTTTATACTTTTGTCATTCTCTGATCGGCGTGAAACCAGAGACAGATGATATGCTACAATGTGTAAAAGTGCATAAAACAGTGAAAAAAGAAGAAACAACAAAAACTGGTAATTTTTTATTTTTTTGAATACATTCTTATGAACTACTTGCCATGAGCTACAATGTTCTGTGCTGCTGCTACCCAGCTCTATAGCATCCTCTGCAACTGGGTGGCTAGTCGGACAAGAGGTTCACAGTACGGAGCAGCACAGACTACCAGGAGCTTAACTACAAATCATGGGGCCCCTCATCAAAAGTTTGATAGGGCCCTGTAATGTTCACAACATTTCACTTGCTTACCATTGGTGACCCTCACAGCCTGGAGGCCCATCTTGCTAGGGTCATAAAGCAAGCATGGCCATCACAACCATAGCCAGAAAAACACCTGATCTGAAGGATGGACCCCATTCTCGGAGGAAGGGTAGGATAGTGGCTGGAGACACCTCACAGGTCTGGGCCCCTCTGCGGTTGAAGGGGCTGTGGTTACCGTGGTTACTCCCCTGCAGACAACATTGACTGCATATAGTGAGGTGACAATAAAATGGAGCTCATAAATAAAAAAAAAAAACAGTACAACTCTTGGGCTGGAGCTACTTTTTTTTAATTTATATTATTATTTTACAGAAAGTACATTTTGTAAGTGTAAGGGACTTTTTGTTAGTATTGTTTAGGCTAACTGTGAGGTAACTTTGTGGCAAATGGCAAAACAGGTTCAAATACCCTCTCATATTGTGGTGACAACCATACTAGCATCTATTTAATGCTATTGATATACTACTTCCATTTACCTTTTCATTCTTGCTGGGGACATTCCTTTTTAATGTTTTTATCACCCTGAATTCCACTTTGATAATTTTTTGATTACTACAGCTTTCTTATTGGTATTGTTAACAGTTAAATTAAGTTGATTTATGTTGGTCCATGATCTTATTTTGCATTTGCATTATTTCCGGAGCCTGGGTTTGCCTTTCACTTTACCATCAATGTGATTTTCTTGACTTTTCTACTCATCCATGTTTACAGGCTGTATTAAAGCGGAATATAACCCTGCATTTCATCTTTGCTCTAAAACATTATTTACAGCATATTATATGCAACTAGCATTTTTTTTTTACTAGACCAGCATTTGAAGGGTTACACACAGAGTTGAAAGTTGAGTGCAGTGAATTGCAGACATATCCAAACTTTAGCTAATGTTATCTTGTGTTTACTTAACCACTTGCCGACCGCACACTTGTACCGTGCGTCGGCAAAGTGGCAGCTGCAGGACCAGCGACGCAGTATTGCGTCGCCAGCTGCAGGCTGATTAATCAGGAAGCAGCCGCTCGTGCGAGCGGCTGCTTCCTGTCAATTCACGGCGGGGGGCTCTGTGAATAGCCTGCGGGCCGCCGATGGCGGCTCGCAGGCTAAATGTAAACACAAGCGGAAATAATCCGCTTTGTTTACATTGTACGGCGCTGCTACGCAGCAGCGCCGTAAGGCAGATCGGCGATCCCCGGCCAATCAGCGGCCGGGGATCGCCGCCATGTGACAGGAGACAGCCTGTCACTGGCTGCACAGGACGGATAGCGTCCTGTGCAGCCCGGATCTCCAGGGGGGGGCCAGGTAGGAGAGGGAGGGGGAGGATTTCACCGCGGAGGGGGGCTTTGAGGTGCCCCCCCCCCGCAACACCCGGCAGGCAGGAGCAATCAGACCCCCCCAGCACATCATCCCCCTAGTGGGGAAAAAAGGGGGGCGATCTGGTCGCTCTGCCTGCACGCTGATCTGTGCTGGGGGCTGCAGAGCCCACCCAGCACAGATCAGCTAAAACAGCGCTGGTCCTTAAGGGGGGGTAAAGGGTGGGTCCTCAAGTGGTTAAAGAGACACTGAAGCGAGAATAAATCTCGCTTCAGTGCTTATATTCAGCAGGGGCATGTGTGCCCCTGCTAAAACGCCGCTATCCCGCGGCTAAACGGGGGTCCCTTACCTCCCAAATCCCCTCTGTTCTTTGCGGGGATGTCTTCCGCATTCAGGCAGGGCTAATGCCCGCAGCCCTGCCTCACGCGCGTCTGTCAGCGCGTATCTCCGCCTCTCCCCCGCCCCTCTCAGTCTTCCTTCGCTGAGAGGGGCGGGGGAGAGGCGGTGATGCGCCGCTGATAGACGGCGCTGAGAGGCAGGGCTGCAGCCTTTAGCCCTGCCTCAAGAGTAGCAAAATCTACGACCAAGTTGGTCGTTGATTTTCCAGGGGGAGATTTGGGAGGTAAGCGACCCCCGTTTAGCCGCGGGATAGTGGCATTTTAGCAGGGGCACACATGCCCCTGCTGAATATAAGCACTGAAGCGAGATTTATTCTCGCTTCAGTGTCTCTTTAAATGTATCAAGTGAGGAATGTGACACATTCTCTGACTGTGCAGGAGCTGCTGGAGACAGAGAGACACTGAAAGCATGTCGGCCTGCAAAACAGCAACAAATAAAACCAGTTATTAATAAAATGGAAAGTCAGCTAACAAAGCAAAAAACTGTACTTTTGGAAACCTATAGCTTCTAAATGAATGATAATACTTATGCACAAATGCAAATATGATAACCGTATGACATATAAAAAGTAGGAAAACATGTTTTTATTGAATAGTCAGGGTTTTAAACCGCTTTAATTATACTATTACCTATTGCTGTCCAGTTACTTATACCAATTGTGCCATGAGTACTGATTGTATCCTAAAGGCCCCTGACTTTATTTGGATTTCCAGTGGGTATTGCTTTCTGCATATACCTGTTCGTTAAAGGGACTCCAAGCAGTGCAGAAACTATGGAAAGATGCATATCATTTTAAAGCTCTCTTTCTCCTCTTTCCAATAATATATAAACCGCAACCCTACGCCTCTTAGTTTTTGCTATTTTCGCGATTGAAATTGCCGTGGCCGCGATTTCAATCGCGAAAATAGAGAACACTAAAAGGCGTAGGGTGACAATTTAGGTGTCGTAGGAAAGAGGAGAAAGAGAGCTTTAAAATGATATCCATCTTTCCATAGTTACTTGTATTACACAGGACGACACTTTCCCCAGTGTCAGCAGCTGCATTCAGCAGAAAAAGTCGCCCTGTGTAATACAATGTAACTATGGAAAGATGGATATCATTTTAAAGCTCTCTTTCTCCTCTTTCTGGCGTCACCTAAATCGTCGCCCTACACCTTTTAGTTTTCTCTATTTTCGTGATTGAAATTGCGGCAGCGGCAATTTCAATCGCGAAAATAGCGAAAACTAAAAGGCGTAGGGCGGCGTTTTATATATCATTGGAAAGAGGAGAAAGAGAGCTTTAAAATGATATGCATCTTTCCATAGTTTTTGCACTGCTCGGAGTCCCTTTAAGCTAATAACTGATTACCACCAAGTACCCACTACCTAGTGGCTGCAATTTGGCTGCCATTGTAGTGATGAATTATACTTCATTACTACCCATTGGCTCTACTTATGGATCTTGCTTTACTGTCACTCTGAGTAATATTATTGTATAGTGGTTATGACTGTGTTGCAGTCATTGACTTGGAGCGTTATATCTTCAAGTAAGTTTTACCTTCCTTTTTACAGCCCCCCGTTATCCGGCACCCACTGGGATTGGCTGATGCCGGATAAGTAGGCTTTCTGGTTGCTTATTTATTATTTATTTATTTATTGTATTTGTAAAGCGCCAACATATTACGCAGCGCTGAACATTAGTTTAGGTTACAGACAATATTTAGGGGTGACATACAGCAATATGACTATACAGGAATACAATGTTCCTGGAAAAAGGTTCTTGCACCAATGGTAAGCAATTGATGTGCAGGGATCCACTCCGGAGTCAGGAGAAATCAGTATACGTTCACCACGATCCGCACCATCAGTATAAATCTTTATTCAAAAAGTTAAAACATGATAAAAAGTGTGGGTGGTGCACAGATAGACAGATAGTGAAACTGGTCCTTTAAGTACAACAGAGCCTACAAATAGCCTAAAAAGTTGGCCTTCACCATTGTAGTACTGCCAAAGATTTGTTCTGGTTGGTTGAGACTTCTGGTTAGTTAAGTTCTGGATAACTGGGACTCTGCTGTATTAGCTTGTATGTTAAATTGTCATACTAACATACTTGTAGAATAAAAAATTGGATTGAGATTAACTTGGTTTAAGAGTGCTTTGCAATACAAGCAATAATGTTTGTGAAATGTTGACTTGATATACAAGCAAATAAAAAGTATACATGCGTCACGTCATTGCAATTGAGCCGATAGTTCTTCTCCCTTTGGCTCTGCAGGATTGGACTTAGGGCCTGTTTCCACTACATGCAGATTGGATGCAGAAGAACTGACTCCAATGAATGTCTATGGGCCTGTTTCCACTAAATCTGATTTTCCCATAGGCTTTCACTGGAGTCAGTTTTTCTGTATCCATTCTGCATCCCATCTGCGTGTAGTGGAAACAGGCCCTAAACTTTACTTAATCTGAGTGTACAGACTGTGCAAAGTCACATTTCCATGAAATCCCCAAAAGTAGGCTAAAGTAACTGTCATTGGATAAGTTCCTTGTTAAAGCGACACCAAAAAAAGGTTGGAGTGAACCAAAAGATAACAATGATTCTGTTAGTTATCGTGAAAGTCTTGTTTACAATTTTATTTTATACTATTAACAGGTTTGGATTGTGGAACAAATCAACTGGGTTTCCATTAATTCTTATGGGGAAATCCGCTTTTATCTAAGAATGCTTTGGATTACACGCATGTTTCTAGGACAAATTATGCTCGCAAACCAAGGTTCCACTGTATTTATATTCTGTATTTACTGTGGCTCACAGTTTTTTGTGCATCTCCACTGCCATACAGCTGTATGATGCAGCCTGATAATATAAGCCATTTACCCCAGATTGCATACAGATGTTTTTCTTCCACTGGTAGTACAGCTTTTGTGGAAATAAAAACAGAGCTTATAGGTTGCTAAGGAACAAAATACTGAATACTATGGTATTCTGGTGTACATTTTGTCAAGTAAAAACACTCAATAAAGCTATATTTATTCATACAAAAAGTTATAATGGCGTCTATGAAATGGTACTTTCTACTATAATCTCTTTATACATTCACATTAGCTTACCTTATATTAGTTGTACATGACAAAGCAACCAAATAGTTGGATAAACTGAGTCAGGCATTCAGAAACGGACTTGAAGCATGTTGTTATCTACAGATCTTGCCCCACATTATTTTTTACAGAACTCACCCAGTGTGGCTCCATCTGTCACTGGTTAATTTTAGATTTTCAGTCAGAGACCGGCCACGCTATACAGACATTACAAACGTTTAAACATGAGAGTGAAAAGGGAGATTTACACTTGCAGATTATGGTGAAAATGTGCAGGCCCCTAGTGACAAGTGATCCTAATCAGCATATGTTAACAATGGTTCTGTTAGTGTCTCTACTAATCCACTCATAAACTGAACTTCAGCAGGACAGCAGTGCAGACATGACCCATAAAAGCTGTTATTGATGCCTTTTGGTTTATCTAGAGCTCTGACATTTTAACATGATGCAGTGATTTACCACAAAAGGACTGCCCTCCAAGCGAGTTCACAGTCACTTATATCACAGCTCCTGTCAGAATTCGATCTGAACATAGTCTGGATTTCATGATTATCAAGGCATTAAAGGGACTCTGAGGAGTGCCCAAATTTAAAAGAATACACTTAACTGGGGCTTCTTACAGCTCAGAGTAGGCGGCGAGGTCCTGTGGTGTCCTCCTGGCTCGTCTCCTTCAGCCTCCGCTGGCCCCTGGTTTTCAGCATCACCCGGCGACACCCGGGCCTCGTGTCGGCCGGCTCTTCCTGATTAATGACGCAATGCGTCATCACGCCGGCCGCTTCACGTCATCACAGCGACCGGTATGACAGGAAACCCACGCATGCGCAGACCTGTCACGCCGGCAGCCATGATCACGCGAAGCTACCGGCGTGATGACGCATTGCGTCATTAATCAGGAAGAGCCGGCCGACACCAGGTCCAGGTGTTGCCGGGTGACGCTAAAAACCGGGGGCCAGCGGAGGCTGAGGGAGATGAGCCAGGAGGACGCCGCGGGACCTCGCCGCCTACCCTGAGCTGGAAGAAGCCCCAGGTAAGTGTATTCTTTTAAATTTGGGCACTCCTCGGAGTCCCTTTAAACTTTTTTCAGTATTTTTTATATTTACCTAAATCTATTTCTGACATGCAGAAAAATAGTGCCAACTTTTTCCTTAGCTGGGTCCTAAATAAATGTTTACCTTTACATTGAAAAAGATATACTGTATGGGCAGATTTCAAAAGTTCTGCATAGTGTGGCTTGTGGTGTGCATTTCACTTGATAACTCATGGATTACAGTATTTATAACTAAGGAACAGTTTGTAAACTAGTAATGAATCATTGCTTTAAACCTCATTGACATATCACAAAGGAACACAAAGAGAAACATGTTAAAATGCGCTGCTGATGCCCCTTTCACACTGGCGCATTGCTTTAGCCTATTTGGCAACAAGCCATCGCTACACCATGACTAAGGGCAGGTTGCAGGCCCGACACGCGTCAGTTGATCCTGTGGTTTTTATTGCACTGTATCGTGGAATTTTTTCAATAAATATATCGCCTTTTTCATCGACCTGGTCTGGTTGCGGATCTTGTTTGTACACCAATGAAAATTTGTGGGGCATTACATACCTAGTGCTGTGCATTACTTGCACGGTGAACTGGAAGTCAAGTCTATGGCAACACAGATTTTTTAAATACATTTTTAGCGTTTGCATTGCAGCGATATTTCTTCAATACACTTCTGCGTTATTCAAATTTCGGCCACAGGAAGTGAGCGCTAAAGAGCATCACTATCTGCTTGGGCTGCAGCCAAAATGGAGATTACCACACACTGCCATAGTAATCTTCATAGGCTTTTTATGGTGTTGCGGTGCAATCAGCCAATCGCACCATACCACAACCGCAGGTTAACAGTGTGGAACCGGCCTGAGTGTATACTATCAATGCACACTAAATCTAAACTTGCCTCATAACTTTACCAAAAGCACTAAGTAAAGCCTTGTATGCATGTACAAGGCATGTCACCAGGCAGGGGTCAGGATACAATCTCTCAGGTGACATTGCAGGGCAGAGGCTTTACAGATGTGCTGCTAGCTTGCAGGCTAGCAATACATTATGCTGCAATGTGGGGTGAGAAGAGAAAGGGTGATGGAGCCAAATGTGGAATGCATCATGTGGTGGGCAGGGGTGAGTACAAAGCATAATGTTCTCGGGTGAGTTGATCAACCAGGCTGATTGCTGGCAGCAGCATTGGGAGCCATCTGTACACACGCTAGATTCTTAGTAGGGTTGGTCGTTAATGGTCACCTCCCCTGAGGTTCATATACTGTGCCCATGAGGCTGAGGCCTAGCCCTAGGCAACACTGACCTCCCTAGTCCTTGATACATACCTAATGGGATTGTTATTATTATTTATTTATATAGCACCAACATCTTCTGTGGTGCTGTACAAACAGGGCCGTAGCAATAGGGGTGGAAGAGGTTGCGACTGCATCAGGGCCCTCCCTCAACTACAGTTTTAGCTCTCTATTGGTCCTGTGCTCATAATAATCACTTCTATAGATACTTTGAATAGTGGTAATCATTAACAAACCGTTCCCCATCCCCTTCTTGCACCTCAGACGCTGTAGTTGCCATTGGCAGGTTTTGGTGCGCCGTGTCAATTGTTATGTATAGAGTGCTTGGGGGGCCCCATTGTAAGACTTGCATCGGGGCCCACAGCTCCTTAGCTATGCCACTGTGTACAACAGCATACACCGTATAACTATACAAAATAAGGAATACAACCATTAACAATACAAGACTATGGTGGATTACCGCTGATCCAGTGAACAAATCAACTGCAGATTTTTACACAGGGGTGGGAGGTATACATACTCATTACACAGCATTGTGAGACAAAAGGGGAGGAGAGCCCAGTCCGAAAGGCCTCACAGTCTACAAGTTTAAGGGATAGGACAGTAAGTGAAGGGAAGCTGTGTGTGGGATGGTAAAAAGTGGTGGTCATTTTCCAAAGGTAGGACTAGAGAGTATACTTGCCTTCAGAGGTGAGTTTTTGGATTGCTCCTAAAAAGAATAAGTGTTGGTGAGTGACAAATGTGTTGAGGGAGGGTGTTCCATAGGAGGGGAGTGGATCAAGTGAAGTCTTGTAAGCGAGAGTGAGAAGAGGTAACCAGAGATGAAGACAGGAGAATATTGTAGCAGATTGGGGAATGTGTTTAGGATGGTATCTGGAAATACGTTTATTTACATAAGAAGAAGAAGCTAGGTGAGAGGTTTTACATTGTATCCTTTGGCAGGATACTTAATGGGATGGGAAGTCTTTTGAATATAATCTCCCAGTGTTGCAGCAAAATGTTCATGTGCTGATACAATGTTTCAGCTACCCCTATCCTTTAAAGAAAATCTGTAGTGAAAAATTTCTTCCTGGGGGGTACTCACCTCGGGCGGGGGAAGCCTCCGGATCCTACTGAGGCTTCCCCCATCCTCCTCGGTCCCACGGTGTCGGAGAAAATCCTCCCGGAACAGCAGCGATGTAAATATTTACCTTTTGGCTCCAGCGCAGGTGCAGTATCCGCTCTTCCCACGGAGATAGGCGAAAATAGCCGATCTCTGTCTGGCCGCTCTACTGCGCAGGCGCAAGTCTCCTGCACCTGCACAGTAGATCGGACTCGACGGAGATCGGCTATTTTCGACGATCTCAGTCAGAAGAGCCGCAACAGTGCCCCCGCTGGAGCCCGGAAAGGTAAATATTGCACAGGCTGTCGGATTTGTCGCCTGTGCGTTCCGGGGGCTGCAGCGAGACCGCTGTGGAACACAGGAGGATGGGGGAAGCCTCGATAGGGTCCAGAGGCTTCCCCCTACTGAGGTGAGTACCCCCCAGGGGAACTTTTTTTCAGTACAGGTTTTCTGTAAGAAAAACTGTAGAGACAAAAGAAGAAGATTCCAGAGCCCCAATAGTGTATTATCCAAGGTATGTCAATTGATTAGGTAAAGAAATGTAGTATACTCACAAATATGGGTTGCCACCACAGCCACCACTAGATGCACATAAAGGGGAAAAAAAGTAGTAACACCTACCCACCGGAGGGTTATTCAAATCAGTCTAAAAAATACAGAGGTGCCAGTGAAGCATAAAACAATTAAAACCAGTTTAAGCATTATTTCTTACTCCAACTATATGCTTTAAGAAAATCTAAACAGTACATAAACAGAACAACCTTTTATTAAGCCTTTTATGTAACTCCCTTGTGTAGCATCACTTATCTGAACTGGTGATTATATATATTTATTTTACTGTTGAGACAAAAGATGTTAGCAGCAACAGTAGATTAAACACAATTGCACACTTCATCAAGTGACGGTTAATTCCCATTTAACCATAAAAGAGCAGAAGTCACAGAGATGAAGAGGTCATTTTATTAAAGTAGAAAGTACCTTTAAAAAAAAATAGCTGCAATGTAATTTTTGAACACTAGAGGGACATGGTCTTCATTTGAAAGCTTACAAAATGTGTTCACTGTTGTGTATTTGTTGAACAACAACATATATTGTACTACTTGCTATTGAATAAAATACGTTGTTCAAAGGGTGCAGCAGACTGTAGACCCATGAGGCTAGAGCACCAATTTATATGTTAGTATTATCTTTGCATTACTCTCTATCCAAAAAGTCAATTTTATCCCTATCAAACAAGTTACATGTGGAATAAGAGCTAATCAGTTATTTAAAGAGAAACTCTGACCAAGAATTGAACTTTATCCCAATCAGTAGTTGATACCCCCTTTTACATGAGAAATCTATTCTTTTTCACAAACAGACCATCAGGTCTGTATGTATGACTGATATTGTGGTGAAACCCCTCCCACAAGAAGCTCTGAGTACCGAGGTACTTCTGGCAGTTTCCTGTCTGTGAACCCTGTTACATTGTGGGAAATAGCTGTTTACAGCTGTTTCCAACTGCCAAAACAGCAAGCAGCAGCTACATCACTTGCCAGCAGTAAAAATGTCACCATGTAATAAATGTTAGAATGTAAATCAGGGATTTAAAATAATTTTACAATGGGAAAACACTGACTAAATCATTTATACATAATTATTGTAAAAATGAAGCACTTTTTTTATTACATTATTTTCACTGGAGTTCCTCTTTAAGTATGATGCCCTGTTCCTGAAGCAAAATGGATGTGATGACTGTTCCTAGTTGCTTGCGTAGTGGGCATTGGGCAAAATTAATAATAATTCATTAGTAAAGTACATCATAAGGATGCTTCTTATAAAGTTATGGCTTCATCATTGTCAAAATTATAACTTTTACTTAAGCGATCCAAAAATAACGTAAAGAAGCCACATATATTGGTTTTTAGATCATATAATTAATAGTTATATTTAGACAGACTCAATTTCCTCAAAATGACAAGGGTGGTGAAGCCATTTAACTAAATCCAAACTGATTTGGTAAAAAATGTTTAACAGTTGCAGAAGAATTTGAACAACTGTTGGTGTTTTATTGCTACCAGCAGGGGTGCTGCTAAGGTTTTCATGGCCTAAAATAGCACATCATGTGTGGTCCTCTCCATCCCAACTCAGAAGCCCCTTCTCACATAATTATTGGTAGCCAAACTTGCCCCCTAAAAAAGGAGCCCTCTGGTATAGGTAGGTAGCCAAAGTTGCAACCCTCCTTCCTCCCCAGTGTAAGTAGCCACAGGTATCCAGGGTGTTCCCTCAGTATAGGTCAGCCTTTCTCAACCTTTTTACCCTGTAGGTAGGGTTGCCACCTGGCCGGTATCTCCCCGGCCCAGCCGTTAAATCAATTAAAAAGCCGCTGCCGGAAAAATGTTTTTACCGGCAATGTATCTGCCCGGTAATTTGGACTATTCCACAGAGGGGGAGACGCCAGGTCTGTTATAATAATTATTTTCTAACTTAGATGAGGCTACAGCCTGCTCTCCCCCTTCCTCCTTTGTGATTGCACAGCTTCCTGTCACTGCGGACTGCGGAGCTGATTACACTGATTGACTTCAGTGTGGAGGAGAGGAATGTGCAGCTCCTCCCCCTCCTCCTCCCGCAGACTGAGGACGGCCGGAGAGGATAAGAGATACAGTCAGACACGTGGAGCTGAAGCTGTGAGTGCCAGGAGATGCTGCTGCTATAGGAGAGGTGCTGTCACTGCTGTGTGTGTATGGATGCAGTGTGTGTACATGTATGACGTGTGTGACGTGATGTGTATGCATATAGTGTGTGTGTGTCTCTGGGATCTGTGTGTATACAAAGCAGGTGTGTGTATGTAAAGTATATAGTGTGTGTGTGTTGTGATCTGCGTGTATATATAAAGCATGTATGTATGTATGTATGTATATTGAGTATGTGTACTGTATACAGAGCATGTGTGTGTATGTATATAGTGTGTGATGTGATCTGCGTGTATATATAGAGCATGTATGTATGTATATAGAGTATGTGTGTATGTACTGTATACAGAGCATGTGTGTTAGTATATAGTGTGTGTGTGTGTGTGTGATGTGATCTGCATGTGTATAGAGAGAGAGAGCATGTGTGTATGTATGTACGTCTATATAGAGTATGTATGTATGTATGCATATATGTATGTATGTATACAGAGCATGTATGTATGTACATAGAGCATGTGGGGGGTGTATGTATGAAAAACTGCATCCCCCCTTCAGTGTAACACCCCCTCCCTTAACCCCATAGCAAGCATTGGCAATACACCTCCACGCTTCTTCTGCACTAGTTGTCCTGCCATAACCCTGCCCCCCCCCCTCCCCTCCCCCACTTGTCCCTGATAGACCTGACCCACCCTTCTCTTAACTGCTTAAAGTAGTACTGTGGGGCAAAGGGGAAAAAGAGTTGAACTTACCTGGGGCTTCTAATGAACCCCCGCAGACATCCTGTGCTCACGCAGCCACTCACCAATGCTCCAGTCCCTGCCGCCGGTTACTTCTGGAAATTGCCACTGTTGCCTGTACGGCCTGCGCAGTATGCTCCCGGGGATGTCAGTGGGGGTAAAGAGAAGCCTGCGCAGGCACAGTAGTTTTGCGACTTAAAAGCTGCAAATTACGGAAGTGAACTGGAGGCGGGGCCGGAGCATCGGTGAGTGGCTGCGCGGGCACAGGATGTCTGCGGGGGACCATTAAAAGTCCCAGGTAAGTTCAACTCATTTTTCCCCTTTGCGATCTACAGTAAATAACAAGCTTACATCCCCCTAGTGACCAGGCTATTTTTCTAAAATTCAGGCCACTGCAGCTTGCTGCAGGGCCATACAACTTAGCATGCAATTAAATCTTGCCCCCTTTTGTTGCTACCAACAGAGCTTTCTGTTGGTGGCATCTGATTGCTGCTGAATTTTTTTTTTTTTTTTTTTAAATAAAATCACGTATTTTAAATGATTCACCCACCCTCCCTTCCCACCGGAGAGCCAATCAGAGCTGATCACCTCTCATAGGCATCAGCCTATGAGAGGGATCTTCTTGTGGCACACTCGAGGGGACAGCTCAGTTACAGAGCTGTCCCCCGTACAGCGCTGCGGTAGATCGCAGGGCTGTACATGTAAATAAACTTTTTTTTTTTTTAATGTGAAACAGGCTGCCGCCTGCAGGCAACTGATCTCGTAACTCCGCTCCTCCCCCAGGACTTGTTGCCAGCCGGCATTAGACGGTCCTGGGGGAGCCACCTTGCGACTGCCCATCAGCGTTAGTCGGTCGCAAGGAGGTTAAAGTGTACCTGATATAATAGGTGTATTTATACTTACCTGGGGCTTTTTCCAGCCCCATGAAGTGTGTGGGCTCACTTGCAGCCTCTCCGTTCACTTGATATCCCCCGGTAATCTGGTCAGTCACAACCAGTCATGCGCATCTGCATATACGCAACCCAGCCACTACCGCACATGTGTGTAATGCTCCCCGCTGCAGGAGCACTACATAGGTAGATGCATGGCACACAAGAGCGCGGCCAGCCAGATATTACCAGGGGGAGCATATCAAGTGAATGAAACAGCTGGCTAGGGAGCCCCCACACCTCATAGGGCTGGAGGAAGCTCCCCAGGTAAGTATAAATACACCCATTAATGCTGCCTCTATGAGACCCAGATTGAGCCTAATGCTAGGTACATACTAAACAATTTTCTGACTGATTTACTGTCAGATTTACTATTTCTGTTCTGATTTTCCATAGACGTGAACAGAAAATCTATCGGAAATCAGATCGGACCTGTTGGAAATAGTCGATCTGACAGTAAATCTGTCAGAAAATTGTATAGTGTGTACCAAGCATTAAAGGACCTGAGAGAGGGATAAGGAGGATGGCATATTGATTTCCTTTAAAACAAAGCCAGTTGCCTGGCTGTCCAGCTGAGCTTTCTGGCATTAGTAGTGTCTGCATCAAACACCCGACACAAGCTTGCAGCTAATCTTGTCACACTTCTATGCTGGGTATGCACAATACATTTTTCCGCTCGATAGATGGATCTGATAGATAATTCCTGTCATGTCCGATATTCCTTCTGATCGATTCTATTTGTCATAGAAGTGAATGGAAAAAGATAAGAAAAACAAGCGGAAGATAAGAGAATCGAGTGGAGAATTGAGCGGATAAAACGAACGGGTTGAAAAATCGAGCGGAAAAATGTATCGCGTGTACCCAGCATTAGTCAGAAAACTCTGATCTGCATGCTTGTTCAGGGGCTGTGGCTAAAACTATTAGAGGTAGAGGATCAGCAGGACAGCCAGGAAATTTGTGTTGCTTCAAAGTAAATAAATTATGGCAGCCTCCATATCCCTCTCAGGTCAGTTGTCCTTTAAAAAGTCTGTGACACACCACTCCCACTTTTAGACCACACCCCTCAGGCCACACCCACAAGCCGGTATTTTTTCACCATAAAGGTGGCAACCCTACCTGTAGGAACCTCAAAATAATTTTTGGATTTCAAGGGACGTCTGTGAACTATTTTTGGATCTCGAGGAACCCCTGCATTTATTTTGCAGGAGGCATGGTCTTTAAAAGTATGTGAGGCTGTTTATTTCTCTACCCCCTATTACACTGCCATTCATTATACTGTCTCCTTATCCTAGTGCTTTTTATTAATATACTTATTATTATTCTGACCCCCAATTTAGTGCTTCTTTTTACAGTACCCCTTATTATAATGTGCTCTATTTTACTTCCCCTCACGATGGGGGAAAATGCCAAGGAACTCCTGCAGAGTACTCATGGAGTCCTGGTTGAGAAAGCCTGGTATAGACAGATACCCCCTGTATAGGTAGCCAAAGACCCCCTTACTCCCGTATAGGGCATTGGTGTCAGTGAGGGCATGAAGATTCCTGCTGCCTTCCCTGCCCCAGAACTCATAGCCCTGCAGATCAGCTGTAACCTGAAGAGATTACAGCAGTGCACAATAACTGTGCGTACACTTCAAGTAAATGCAGGAAGAAAGCAATGGCGTCCCTTCTGCATCTGAAGTGTACACCATGGTCACTGTACCATTTTTCACTCCGTTCACATTGCCACTGATCCGAGGTCTGTGTGTGAGTGATGAGGAGGCAGTGGCAGACATACAAGTCACAGACAGAGCGGCCCTGGCAGCATGGGTGGCCCCTGCAGTGGCTGAGGCCTCAAGCTACGGTTTGGTTATTCTGGGCCTAGCTGCACGCCTGGCTATCACTGGAGATCTCAGATGAGCACACAGATTCTACAGAATTCCGATTCCCGACTTTCACAACTAATTTTGCAATTCCAAGTTGAAAATTGGAATTTGTTGTAAACCCAGAATGTAACACGTCATTACATTAAAAAATAATATGGTTCAGTCAGGACCATTTCAATGTTCACAATGTATCGCCTTTGAGGAAGTGGGTGATTAATCCCACAATACATGTGAGGAACATTTGAGGGGATCATCGCTGGACCTTCTTCAGGCATCTGGATGTGACAGATGGATATTGGGTGAGGACCATGGGCGTAACAATTGGGGATGCAGCCCATGCTCTTGCGGGGGGGCCCGGGCCCCCCTTGGGGCCCGCTCAGGGCCATTTTTGGGGGTTCTGGAGGGGTCGCAGCTTGAGGGGAGAGCTTGGTGGCAAGTCGGTGGGGAGGGGGGACAGTACCCCCCCCTCCCTCACCTCGGGCTCGCCCCTCTGCGCTTCCCTCCAGCATTGAATAAAGAGTGTATACAGGCGGCAGGCAGCGGCAGATACATACCTTCCGTGCGCTCCAGCGCGGACATTTCTCCCTCTAGTGTCTGACGCGACTTCCTGTTTATACAGGAAGTCGCGTCAGAAGCTAGAGAGAGGAACATCCGTGGAACATCCGTCCCCCCTCCCCACCGACTTGCCACCAAGCTCTCCCCTCATGCTGTGACCCCTCCAGCCCCCCAAAAACAGTCCTGAGCAGGCCCCAGGGGGGAGGGGGACCCGCTCAGAATTTCTGCAGGGGGGCCCGGCGATTCCTAGTTACGCCCCCTGGTGAGGACAAATACTGGCAACACTTCTAGACTGGTATAGGGGGAAGGGGGTTGAGCATTAGTTGGCAAACAGTTTAGAACCAACCCTGATTCTAAGTCTTCCTCTTCCAGTTAAGACTTTAAAACTGCCTTAAAGGGGCTATGCAGTGGGGTACTTCAACAGTGCTCAGCCTTTCAGCAACCTAAATGCTACTGTGCAGGAGATGTTACAGGCCAGACATAAATATATATATTACTATTAGTACTTAAAATACATTTAATCTTTCTTTATTGAATACATCACTCTGGGTACATTTTATTTTATTTTCTTCTGGTGTACAGTAATAAAACTGAATGCCAATTAACACTATCTGTTAACACGATCGTTAAAGCAAGCAGCTAAATACTCAAATGAAACAAGAAATATTTCACCTATAAAATGACCGTGATTCATGTCTGCCATATTATATAGTCAAGGAGGTGACAAAACGTTTGATATTCAGCTCAGGTGTCACCTGCTTGTTTCTTGGAAAAATAATAAACAGTATGATATAATTGATTCATTTCCTAATGGAAAGGCTGCAAAGCTTAGCTATGAAATATTGGCACTATATGCCCTCTTATGTACTATGGTAGAAGCGTATGAATCAAAACATAGAGAATGACATAACTTTTAGCAGGTAGACAGTATGCATGTTACTGTTAATTTTATAAATTCATCAGCAATTCTGGTTAATTTGAAAAACAATTTGCGTCATCTGTGGCAAAGGTGTTGACCAGGGGGAGCCATACATATAACAGTATTCTCCTTTGTTACTTACAGTGTGGTGGTGTATGTGGTCCCTCAAGTCAAATAGGCATAGTCAAACGCAGGGGGGCGGGGGATTATAGCTGCCCAGAATCCCCCCTCAGACCAGGGCCGGTGCAGTGTCTGGGGATAGGCACAAGTTGAGACACCAGAATGTCTGCAGGTATCCTGCAGCTCACAGCACTGTCCCCTTTTTTTCCCTGCTACAGTTGACTTTGGCTGTAGCAGCAGTGTGTATACAGAGCATGGAGCAGCAGTGTGTGTACAGAGCATGGAGCAGCAGTGTGTGTACAGAGCATTTAGCAGCTCTGGGGAACTTAACAGAGTCAGGTATGAGCACAGCCCTGTGCCCTGCTGTGTGAATGCTTCACTTTCCCCTTCATTAGCAATGTCGGCTGTCCTCATTATTATCTGTATCTAAACTGCTCCTGATTAATCCCGTTGTCAGTCGGTTGGACAAGAAATTGCATTATGTGTACCCAGCATGTCCTTCCATATTATTATACTGTATTGTGCGTGGCTGAGGGAGACATCTTAGGAATCCCCGCCTTGAAAATCCTGAGTTTTCCGCAGATTAGGCTATTTATAAATGTAAAGAACAGCATAACTGACACAAGGGGCTCGATTCACAAAGCGGTGATAACCCAGTTAAAGACTTTAGGCATGATAACCATTTTTATCATGCCTAAACTAAGTTTAGGCATGATAAGTTTAGGCATGACAAGTTTAGGCATGATAAGTTTAGGCATGCTAAGTTTAGATAAGTTTAGATCGCATGCAAAGTCCCGCACGCAAAGCAGTGCCATTAAACTCTATGCAAAGTGCACCAGACTTTGCTAGCGCAAAACTTTTGATCAGCTGTGCACTGCGGTGCCAACCCAGTTGGTGCTTAAACTTATCACGCCTAAAAACTTATCACACCTAAACTTATCATGCCTAAACTTATCACACCTAAACTTATCACACCTAAACTTATCATGCCTAAACAGAGTTTAGGCGTGATAAAGGGCTTTTCACCAGGGTGCTAACTGTTAGCACCGCTTTGTGAATCAGGCCCAAGATATTTATCACTTAAATAAACCTGAAAAAAGTGTCATTATTTAAAGCACTTTTTTTCAGGCAGTTCTTTCACCAAGTATGCCCCTAAGTTTCCTATAAGGGCCCATTTCCACTTGTGCCGCACGCGTCAGTAAGACGCGCGGCGGCACTTCCGGGTGTGCAGGGTTGCAGGCGAATCCCAGAAGCTGTGCCATGCACGGCTATGGGATCCGCAACCTCCCGCGTGAAAACTGTGGGCAGTTTCGGCAGAATCGCTAGCGCAATCAATTCAGCCGGCGGCACCATAGTTTCCTATGGCAGAGTTTCCCCGTGCGATTTGTGTGTGGGGAAATTCTGAGGATTCGGAGCGGAAACCGCTCCAGTGGAAATGGGCCCTAAAGGTATCAACCCCAGACACTCACTTTTTATGTACCTATCTGCTAATCTGCCTCAAACATCGAACAGGGAATTAAAAAGACGTAAGCCTTGTGCACACCCTGGAATGTTCAAGGTGTCCTGATGGAGCTGTCTCGGCTGACAATCTAGCCTGTGTACAGGTGTCTCTCAAGGTCTGCAATCGGCAGCCAAGTCCATTGCTCCCCTTCTTACCTCACCCCCTTGGAGGCTGCTCTGTTGTACCCCATACCTCCCAACTTTTTGAGATGAGAAAAAGGGACACTTAAGCCAAGCCCCTGCCACGTCCCACCACGTCCCTAGTCACGCATACCATACAGATTTCATAAGAAAAATATGCTGTTTTATAATTCAAACCACACTGGTCCTTTCTGTCCTGGTTCATTTTCCTTCATAGTAACATTTTAAAATTAGTAATTTATCAATTTAAAGGATGTGAATAAACTTTAGAGTCAATCAAACACATTTTTAGTATAGAAATATATATATTTATCTAGAAAGAGGGACAAAGTCCTGAAAGAGGGACAAATGAGAGGGACAGAGGGACAGGGCTTCCAAAAAGGGACTGTCCCCCCGAAAAAGGGACAGTTAGGAGCTATGGTACCCAGCACCATCAGCCCTCCCCAACTTCTTCAGAGATGTAGAGCAAATCACTTGGTTGATGCCTAGCAACATGTCTGTACAGCATTTGTGCCCTGCAGTGTCACCGGCAAGATCAAGTTCACTTTATTTCAGGATTTTTTCTCGAAAAATGCATGTGAAAAATGCATACACCTAACGACACATGCATTCCATTGAAATACTGTACATTATGTGCAAGTTGCATGTGAAATTTAACCGCATCTGGGAAAAAGGGTTTTTCATTCATACAAAATTGGCATACAATAGAAATTACCCCATATACTTTCATGCACCATGTGTTCTAATGTTAATTTGCATGTGTGAAAAACAAGAAAAAACGCATGCAATGGAAATGCGCCCTTAGGGCCCTTTTACACTTAATGCGTTGGTATGCGTTAGTGTGCGTTAGTGTGTGTTAGTACGCATTAGTACACATGTTTTTCCATAGCAGTGCATTGTGAAAAAGATTTCAGTTAAAACGCGTATAGTGGGAACTGAGCCATAGGAAAACATGGACATTACTTTGAAACATGGGCATTACTTTGAAAATCAGTTGTCTTTCAGTTATAACTGAGAGTACCTGATTAAGTGTATAAGGGGCCATAGGGCCCGTTTCCACTGATAAGTGATGCGAGTGCGGCTACCTTGCCGCATTGCATAACTTCTGCTGGAGTCTGCGTCACTGGAAATGTATGGAGGGGACGGCGGGCGGATCGCTCCGCACACAATGCACAAATGGAAACTGTTCCAATGCTGCGCATTAGGATCAGGACACCTGGGGTGCAATACGGCTATGTAGCTGCATTTCGTCGCTTCTCCCTTATGGTGCCCATACATGGTACAATTTTTTTTCATCCAATCTTACCATTTCTATGTAGTATAAGGGCAAATTAAAGTGAATATACTCAAAGGATCATTTAGGCAGTTCCCTTATATTACATAGAAATGGTAAGATTGGATGAATATATTACATAGAAATGGTAAGATTGGATGAAAAAAATTGCACCATATATGGGCACCAAAAGGGTCCTTTTACACAATATCAGTTGCTGTCAGCTGTAACTGAAAAGGACCAATGTCCATGTTTCCCTATGGCCTCTGTCATACACTGAAAAACTGAAGCTTTTCCAGAATGCAATGCTATTGAAAAAAAGCAATGCATTAAAATGCAACGCACAGCAACGCGGTAAAAACGCATCAAGTGTCAAAGGGCCCTGAGGTTTGGTTTGCGCTGAATCAATTGCTGTCACTTATAACTGAACGGACAACTAATGTGCAGACCAGGGGAAGGAAATGTCCATGTTTCTTTATGGCTCAGTTCACATCTCCGCAATTTAAACTGAAAGTTTTTTTGCAACTAATCAGTTAAACGATAGAGGTAAGGAGAGCTGCTTGCATCTTTGTATAGATCCTTTCCAGGGAGTGCTTTTGTAAATAATAAACTAAATACTGAAAATCCCCCATGAACTCATGGACTAGTCCCAAACCTGTCAGTTCTATCTGATTTCTACTGCCTCTTATAAGTGACAGTGTCAGCGACATAGGAAAAAAATAATTTATGTTTCATTTTACTCTGGAAGAAACATACTTCATATTGGTGTTTACATGTATTTTGAATTTGAACACTTTTTCGCAATAGTGTTCCTTTAAGTATGTTTCCCTTCTTGATTTCAGTGGTGCTATATCTGTGCCATTCTATACTTCCTCCACATCCTTGAAATATTGTCCCGGGCCCCTGTTTTCTAGGTATTTAATTGCCCAAACAACCCGAGCAGACACTTGTAGCAGACTCATTTATCAGAGGATTAAGTCTTCATAAAATGGAAAAGTTCATTTTACCCTTTGCCATTTCTTCTTTACAGCAATCAGATTGCAGCGGGCAGCTTTTCATATTGAATGACTGTTGCACCAGTATATGTTATTGTGATTTACAAGGTGGGAGGAGAAGAGAGCTGCAAATCTGAATCCATTCAACAAAACTCTCTTGTGCTTCTAATATTCAATGTGCCAGCGAGAGTGTTATTGGCCTTTATCAGATTGAGGTGCAAGAGAATGCAGCTACAAATTATCTAAAGAAATACACTGGCTATGGCAATAGACGGTGAGTTAATTAGACTCTGGACAGATTTATAATAATGTTACTGGTATAAATTCTTTTCAGTGTACGCCACCATAGTCTGCAGCTCAGCTTCCCTTGGGGTATGCACAGTGATACACTGACTGACATGTGTAATAGACTGCTTTAATTAAAGTAGTGTAATGCAAATTTCAATTCTGTTAACAGAAACACAATGGATTTCATTTCTCAGCATAATTGAATAGATTAAAACGTGGAAACTGGAGCTGGCTAATGATCAGGGCATCTGCACTAAAGTAAATCCATTTTTTTTGTTTTGTTTTTGTTGTTTTTTTATATACTAATCCCTTTAAATTGGATTTCATTTCATGCTGTAATGTTTCCCTTTTAAATAGTTAAACGAGGAACATCAAGCCCTTCAGGGGAAAAACTTTTTTATTTTAGAAGCGGGAAAAGGAGATAGAACTTCTTTCGGGTTTTTAGCTCTGTCTGTGTCCTTCCTGGGAGAATTTATGCATTTTCTTGTACTAAGACGAAATTAATAAATCTCTCCCAAGGTGCTGGAAATAACAATAGATATGCTTTTATTAATGTGAGTGAGGAATAATTAGAAACTTCACTAAGTATTGATTGCCTTCCTTTGTTTTCTGTCACTGGAACCATGATAGTTCTTGTTGTAACTGTAAAAGTCTATGGAGGAATACGTGAAATTGGACAGATTTGTCTCTGGAACACATTATAGTATGCGGAGATGGTTAAATTCAAGAATTCTTAAACAGATAGAAGGATCCCAGAGCTTTGAAAATGTCCGTCTGTGTTCCTACAGTCAGTTTAAAGTGATACTAAAGAAAACCTGAAAAAAAAGTTAGATACTTACCTATGGAGAAGGAAGGCTCTGGATCCATAGAACCATCCTGGTCCTCTCTCTGTGTCCACCGTTGTCCCCTCATGAAAGCTATTTGACCAACTGGTCAATTACACCCTGGTGATGGTTTCGGGAGTCCTCACATCCCAAGTACACGCTCATGGATGCGCCTGTCTATGGAAGCATTTTGACGCAAGTGCTTCTGAACTAGTCTTCTGAGAACTCCAGAAGGCGCAGACTTTCATGGGGAACAGCAGTGAACTGAGGGCATGGAAAGTGAGGACCAAGAAGGCTCTACGGGATCCAGATGAACAAGGCAAAAATGGCGCATGAAATGTGGGCGAACCATGTGTCGGCATAGGCCGTAATGGTAATTATGGCTATAGCGGCGCTCAGGCAATAATTTGGGGATTGTCAAGAAATAGAGACCAAATTGCAATAAAAACTGCGTAATTCAGCCGCTGAATTACATCATAGTCCATATACCATGGCAGCCTGAAGGGGTAATAGTAAATAACTTTTGCAGACTTTTGCAGTAGCAAGGTGAGCCATTTTTTGGCTTCACTCTACGACCAAATTTCCTGGCGCCTTAATTGGATGGATGCGATCTAGAGCCTTCGTTCTTCATTTTTTTAGAGTTGCTTATTTGCTTTTTCTGGACCGCAAGCTTTACTGTTTTTCAGCATTTCCATGGAAAGGTGTGTCATATCATACCTATGCAATGCAACGTGGAAAATATTGAACACTTTAAATATTTCTTTTGAACTGTCACCATGATTAGGAATGACAATTTGGCCATTTGTAATGTTCCTCTAGAGACAATTTTTTTCCACGGGGCAAGCCAAACCAAAGCTAAATTAATTAGCAAAAATATTTTTTTTTTTATTGAATAAAAGTCAGAAGTTTCATACCTTTGCAAGACATCTTTGCTCACACAGATACTTTTAGATGAGAATAATTTCAAATGCATTGTACTGTGCTTCTGTCAGAAAGGCAGCTGACAGGCAGCGAAACCACACCTGTCAGCTGCTCTCTTATATTGGCCAGGCACTTACTAGTGCTCGGTACCGGCTCTGGACAGACGGCCGCCCTATGGAGTCACATTTGAGTGCGGCTGCAGCTGTGATCAGACGCAGTTCTCTGACACCGGGAAATGTCACCATGTGTCAAGCACTGACTCATGTGGTGCTACTTACCGCTGACTTTGGGTTGCATTTACATTTTACCTGAATGGCGCTTGTGGGCGCCGGGCGGCAGATGGGATACTAAACTGCCCGGCAAGCTTGCAATCCAGCCGTCCCTTTGAAAGAGGTCTGAGGCCTGGAACCCACTAGAAAGCGCTATCGCTAATCTGAAACTAGCTTTTTTTAATGAACATTTTGTAAGCTATTTCATGAGCGTTTTCTGGCAATTTTGGTAGTGATTTTAAAAAGTGTAAGGTTTTTGCCAGCAATTGTGTAGCGATTTACAAATAGCGTTTTTAATTATGATTGGTCCTTTCTATTAATTTTAATTATTTTTACAGTGTACAGTAATTTAAAAACGCTAGCAGAAACGCTGCTGCTAACGCTCAAAAATGCTGCATGTCCTGCGTTTGCGATTTTTTGAAATCGCTCCAGTGGAATTTGGCCCATCCATTAACATTAGCCGAGCATTTAGGGAAATTGCTAGCGTTTTGAAAACCTCCCTAAATGCTCAAAAAAAATCACACTAGTGGGTTTCAGCCCTAAGGAAGGTGAAGTGTACTGTGTACACCAGGGAATTAATCCACTTGAACACTCCAACACTCATAATCCGGCTCTGATTTCAAAGTACAGTAAAAAGCAAAAATGGAGGAGAGCTCTGATGCAAATTATAATAAAACATGCACTTACAAGAAGTATGCAGCATCCAATAGCACTATGACTAAAAGCAGATTGTAGGCCCGATATGCGTCAGTTGGTCCTGTGGTTTTATTGCACTTGTCCTGTGGATTTTTGAATAAAGTATACCAAGCTTTTTCTTCAACCTCTGTCTGGTTTGCGGATCCTTTCTTACCTACATTCAGGGGAAAACTGCTCCATTCATCCTCCCATTGCTGTGACTACGAGCCACTGGTTGCCATTGGTATGGAAAGCAGGTTCGAACATATATCACAGTGTTTGTGTGTGAGGTCAAGACCTGGATTGGATTTTATATGCTATTTTATATGCTACTGGATGCTGCATACTTATTATTAGTGCATATGTTTTTATAACAATTTGCATAATAAAAGTTAACATCCTATCAGAACGCTCTTCCATTTTTGTTTTTACAAAGAGCTGCTGCTGTCGTCGACTGGTAGTGACACACATTAGGCTTGATTCACTAAACCGTGATAATTCAAATATCACACCTTATCAAGTATCACACCTTATAAAAAGATATCACACCTTATCAAATATATCACACCTTATCAAAGTTAACACGCCTTATAAGAGTAGCACGGCGAGCGCTACAAACTTATGCCTGCTAATTGGCAATGGCACTCATCCTGACCTGAATCCCTGCGGGTTCATAGCGCTTGCTATGCTACTCTGATAAGTCGTGTTAACTTTGATAAGGTGTGATATCTTTGATAAGGTGTGATATATTTTCATAAGGTGTGATATCTTTGATAAGGTGTGATATTTGAGTTATCACGGTTTAGTGAATCAAGCCCAGGGTTTGATCCTGTAATTTATGTTTTATTCAGATTCATACCCAAGATGAACATTGTTGTGACATATTGTCCCCCAAAATTAAAGCTTTACATATTTAAAACATAATACCTCATATGTACTTTTCTGTGCTCACAATGAATACAGGCAATTACAATGAAGGCGTAGGAACCTGGGCACTGGCACCAGGTGCATAAACCATTTATTGAAACACAGGTGCCACCACCATGCTTTTCACCTGTCGTTACACTGGCACCTGTGTTTCAATAAATGATTTACGCATAGCCTGTAAACTGCTTGCTAGCTAGTCTCTCTTTATCATCAGCTCTCCTGCTGCTAATATAGTGAGGAGGCTGGCTAGTACTTGATTGGCCGTTGAAGCTGTCTGTAAATGATGACAAACATAACAAGTGATACCTGGGAACATTCTTTTGGCTGTTCAAGGTCAGAGAATTTCTGCACTGCATGCAAATCCATGAAAAATATGTCACATGGTGGAATGGAAGGAACATTCTTTAAAGATAATGTCTCCTTTCGCGCGGACAGCAGGAAACACCGCATCCCTGTCACGATATTTAAGGAGCTTCATTATAAAAGTCTTTGGTGGTTGACCCGGGGCAGGGAGTTTAGATTGAGGGTCTGCATGCATCTCTTCTCACCTCCTCCAGCCTGGATGTAATAAGTGTAATGCTGGGAATACACGGTTAGTTTCTGGTGCTCGATTATCCTCTCAATCATTTTTGCCGCTCGATTGTGCAGTCGATTCTCTTATCTTCCGCTTGTTTTTTTTGTCTTTTTCCATTCACTTCTATCAGAAATCGAGCGTCGAAAGAATCAAAAGGGAGTTCGGATACGTTGGAAATTATCTATCGAATCATCTAATCACCTAAAAAATGAACTGTGTATTCCCAGCATTAGGCTGCCTGGCATGACGAGACTCCAGCCATGATCTGGCGAGTCTTCACCGGCACTGTCGTCGTCATCTTGGGCATCCATCCTGTACTTGCGCAGCTTAGCAATGGCATCCGAACCCCGGCATGTTGTCAGCAAGAGTGGGCTTAAAATGTTCCTGGGGTCGTTGGGAAACAACAGTTCCAACTTGGGTCCACTTTCAGTTAGGTAATCTGACTACAGGATCGTTTTAACGGAGAGTAGAGCGGGAGCTCAGCGTCAGAGCTTTCTATTCCATGGACTTCTGGCCGTGCCTCCCCAAAGGAACATTCTTTGAAATTCAAGCCATGGCACAAGCGCAGATTCCACTATAGATCAGTACCACAACATCTGCCTGCTGATCCCTACTGGAGATTGCAGAGATTGCAGGGACAGTCAGGGAGTAAGGCTTTATTTCCCCAATAGTTACTGAGATGACACATGAAAAATGAACAAAAAAAAATCTAATCCTGGAACTCGATATTGGGACACTGCAGGCTATTGTGAACTTAACACATGAGCTCAGCATTCATGGACATGCAAAATTCTAGAACATTTTGGCTATGAGGACTGCAGCCCCACATCATGCAGACGGCAAACTGCCTATTTGAGGGAAAGGGATGTTGGTTTCATAAGAGGATATTTGTCATGTCTTTTTAAATTCTTGGTATTTATTACAACAAAGTTTTGATAATTTTCTACATGCACCCAAGAGCCAATCTTTTTTTTCTGATATACATAGTTTATTTATTGGCATGTTGCATGTGGATTGATATATTTGGGTTGATTTATAGTTGATAGGCTATTACTGCAATTCTATCCATTTGAATACCACCTCACAATATAAAGCTGTGATGTATTAAAAGTGAAAGATAAGGCTCCTTGTAGTATAATAATAATAATAATAATAATAATAATAATAATAATAATAATAAAATATAGTAAAAGAATCTTTCAGCACCACATAAAATGGGCTAAAACATTAGCACAGCCCTTACCACAACACAGAGGAGGGTTTCAGTGATCCTTGCAGTGACCTTGTACTCAAGAATACCCAGGAGCCCAAAGGAGTTGTAGTGTTAATAAATGGGAAGCTGCATGGGCGTAGTAATCACTCCCGTGACCCCTGCCATTGCAGGGGGGCTCAGAATATTTGGGGCCCCACTTCATCAGACGCGCCCATATCCTATTCACCTTGAGGTAAGGCACTGTGTATTGACCTAAGGAAGTGGGCTAGCACCCGTGAGAAATGAGTTGTCTATTTTATGTTTTGAATAAATACTTTTCCAGTACTACTGGTATTTTTGTCATCAGGAGAGGTAAGAGATTACGGGCTTGATTCACTAAACCATGAAAAGTCATATTATGGCCGTTTTCGTGAGATTTTCGCGTTTGCACGCGATCGCAAATTTGCACACACAATCACGAATTAGCATGCACAATCGCGAATTTTCACGCAAAAACGATATCATTTTCACACAAAAAATCACGATTGCGCACCCAAATTCGCAGTCGCGCATCAAAATTATTTGACTTATCACAGTTTAGTGAATCAAGCCCTTCCTCTCATTCTTTTTTTTTTTAACTATTATAATATTATATATATTTTTACATTTGGGCACCTCCATCCTTATGAATATCCTTATCACAATAGTCACAGTTGTCCACCCTATCTCAGTTCTTGTCAGTGTGGCTGCTGGCCGAGGACAGCTCACAACATCTGGCAAGGGTGCAGATGGTCCTATTTCAAACTTAAATTATCTGGCACACTTTGAACCTATTCTGTGTCCTGTCTCAAGGACTGTTGTGCTAATAAGTACAATTGTAACGTAATAACTTTAAGTGCATTTATGTGAAGGTTGCAAAAATAATTTTTGTTGTTGTTTTTAATTGTACTGTGAGGAGCAATGTTGTTCCCTTTTAATTATATACTCAAGTCATCTAGAACAAGATGAATCCCTGGAGAGACTCTCAAAAATATGCATTGTACAACTGATTCAAATGGGACTGAGATATGAAGTACTCCAGTGCTGGTAATATGTGCACCATGCATATTGTATACTACGTTTTATCTCTGTTCATGGGACTAGTTTTTTAGAGGAGGCTGTTAGCCAGGCAAATCTACAGTACTGTGCTACTCAGCATGTGATTACAGTTTTGTCACATCACTTATCACCAGGGCCGGATTTGTGGGCAGGCCAAATAGGCCCGGGACTAGGGCGGAGCTAAGGAAGGGGCGGGTTAAAACCAGGCAGCAGTGTCCTAATGGCCGCCCATGCTATTCCCCACAATGATGCAGTGTCAAACTGTCAATCTGTCTGCAGCCGCCTGCTGCTTTCCTCTGCACATCATAGCATGCCTGTTCTTGCAGCCGTGGCAGCTACAGACAGTTACAGAGCGGGCAACTTTGCTAATATGACAGGAGCAGTGGCCGCATCATTGCAGCTCTGCCCGCTGTCATTCAACGGTAGTCTCTCCGTCTCCGCCCCCTTCAGAATCAGCCTAATGCCTATGGAAGCCGTGGAAGACGCTCTACAAAAAAAACTTCAGCCTCCAGACAACTGACCAATGGCAATATTGTAGGCAGCAGGCCAGGCAGCCATGGGCAAGCTGGATGGCCGGCGGAAGACCGGATCTTGTGGCTCTCACACATGGCAGGCGGGGGATGAAAGGCTTCTGCAGCGGGTTGCGAGCAGTGGACTGTTCTTGGCAGTTTAACTGCCTAAACATTAGCAGGCTCGCAGGGTTCGGGACGGGCGATCGCCCGACCGCGCTATCCTTTTGCCAGCTGTGCTGCACCCCTGAATATACAGCTAGAACAACTGATCCGCTGCTGCCCTGCTTCCTAGTCTGACTACACATAGCTGTGGGCAGCTACGGACGGACAAATGGGTCTGGCAGGCAGATGATGCAAGGTGCAGCACAGCAGATACGCGTCGCGTGAGCTCTAGCTCCTGTAAGCACGCTCGCATGTTTTGCTTCCTACTGTAACGTGACGTCAGCCTTACTTCCGAGAGCCTGCTGCACCGCTGGGGATTACAGAGAGTAAGAGAAACCCCAGGGCACAGAACTATCGCCATAAACTCTAACTTAGATGTCGGGTGGTGACTCACTGCTGCTGGTGGTGAGCAAGCAGAGGTGTGTGTGTGTGTACAGTGTGTGTGTGTACAGTGTGTGTGTGTACAGTGTGTGTGTGTACAGTGTGTGTACAGTGTGTGTGAGTACAGTGTGTGTGTGTACAGTGTGTGTGTGTACAGTGTGTGTGTGTACAGTGTGTGTGTGTACAGTGTGTGTACAGTGTGTGTGTGTGTGTGTGGTCAGTCCTGTGTGTGTGTGGTCAGTCCTGTGTGCGTTTGTCATTCTTCTTGTGTGTGTTTTTGTCATTCCTCTACTGTGTGTGTCATGTCACTAACTGTCCTTTGAGATGCTTACATTCTAATCCCTGCCGTCATGACACTAACTACCCTCAGGAGTTAGGTGGTGGTATGCGATGATGTGTTATAGGGGGGCACTTACTTCAAGGGAGCACAATTTTTTTTCATAAACCACCGACTCTAGTTATTGAGGGGAAGTGGCTGTACTGTGGGGGGATCAGACATTAATATTTTTTTATATGTGGAGATCAGTGCTACAGTTAATGTGTGAGGATTATTGCTGTATTTTATATGTTGGGGTCAATGCTTCTAAAAAAAATTATTATTTAGCGGTTGGTTACATTTCTACATAATTTATTCTAAACCGGTTTAGTTTTTCCTGTAACTGAGGTATAAAAATGTGTAATGTTCTAATGTACAAGCAATTTTTCTTATAGGGGTTTTATGTTTATGGCTGTATGTTTGCTGAAGAAAAGTGTGTGTATGTTGGGGGAGGGAGGACTATGGAGGGGGGGTAGGAGGGCGGCTAATGATAGTTGGCCTTGGGCGGTAAAAAGTACAAATCCGGCCCTGCTTATCACGTATTACAGCATGTGTTATGCTTATTGAAATAGCACTTTTGAGATATTTACCTTACAAGTTGGCAATAAGTGTCATAAGTTGTAATCTTAAGCTACTCATGCATTATTGCTTTATGAATTGATGTCACTGACTGAGTTTGGGCATTTCACTAATAGGCATCATGCAAATACTTCTTTTATTTGCTGTTAATGAGCACAGCTAACTGATTTTATTATGGTTGTACACTTCTTATGTGGCATAAAACAGCACAATGCACTGTACATGGTGAGAAGAACCTCTGAATGGCGGATATCAATGGAGATTCAGGTATTCTCTGGTACACAGATCAAACAACAATATGGTTGGTAAGTCTCTCATATGTTCGTAGAAGCAGTGAGCCAAAAGGATATAATCACAGGCTGGTGATTGGTCAACAACCAGGAACCTAAGAAATCCAGGGCACTTTTGGGCACTCCAGTCAAAAAATAGGTATAGCCACGCACCAGAATGTGGGTGTGGTCATGGGTGGAGCAAAATTTACATGAACTGAACAGCGGTCTAAGTAAGCCTGCTGAGCAATATGTTGGATGAAGCCCCTCTCTCCATTAATAGAAAAAAAATGCAGGATATCACATACTGTAAAGGTAGTGGCTGGATAGTGTAATGGTTAAGGGCTCTGCCTCTGTCACAGGAGACCAGGGTTCGAATCTCAGCTCTGCCTGTTCACTAAGCCAGCACCTATTAAGCAGGAGACCTTAGGCAAATCTCCCTAACACTGCTACTGCCTATAGAGTGTGTCCTAGTGGCTGCAGCTCTGGCGCTTTGAGTCTGCCAGGAGAAAATGTTTTGTTTGTAAATAAGCAGTGAGAATCAGATGCTAGGAGCTCTAGTGTCTGATTAATTCTCAGACACTAGGGGAAGAAGCCTAGAAGAGAAGATGCCTGCAGAATCTAGAGACCAAGTGGCCAAAGGTGAGTACTGCAGCCTGCTGCCTGACTCTGCCTGGGGGACTTTCGAGGCACCCCAGAATAGATCTGTGGCACATGCCACTGATCTTTGGGGCTAGCAACGCCCCTGGTCAACAATAGGTGAGTGAAATGAAGACGAGACACAGAACATTTATATTGCACTCTTCTCCTGGCGGACTCAATGCGCCAGAGCTGCAGCTACTAGTGTTAGTGAGTCTTACCTCACTGAATAGGTGCTGGCTTACTGAGCAGAAATCCAGTATGTTCCCCCATACCTAGTCCCGGGCCATCGGGGCCTTGATTGGACATGGAGTACAGAGGACACCGAATGTATCTTTTAGGCCTCTTTCACAGTGGGACGTTAAAGTCGCACGTTATAAAAAATTATAACGCAGACTAATGCACAGCAATACAAAGTCTGTGCGACATTCACAGTGCACACGTTGTTGTGTGTTGTGTTGTGTGTAACGTGTAGCAATATTTAGAAATTGCTGCATGCTGTGCGTTTAGCAATACATTTGCTGCGTTATGTGTGTTGCACATGCTCAGTAATGTTTTTCTTTTTTAAATGTAACACATGCGCCGTTTACGTTCCGTCACTATGCAACGAAAACAGCGCACCAAGAGACACATAACGCAGTGCAAAATAACGTCCAATTTCATAACCTACATGCGCTGCGTTAGGGGCACGTTGTGCGACTTTAACGTTGCATCAAACACAACATCCCACTGTGAAAGAGGCCTTAGGGGACTCAAATAAATTATTGTGTTATTCCTTCTTAGGAGATGGGTAGACTGCAGGTCAGAAGTAAATTTCCACTAACATCGGTGTAGGTAATCCTCAATTACTGCAACCAATTTACCATATTTCATCTTTGTATTCAATGATTTTACTTAAAGAGAATCTGTACTCTGAAATTCTTACAATAAAAAGCATACCATTCTATTCATTATGTGCTCCTGGTCCCCTCTGTGCTGTTTCTGCCATTCTCTGCTGCAAACCTGGCTTGTAATTGCCAGTTTTAGGCAGTGTTTACAAACAAACTAACCAGCTTCTAATAGGCTCAGCTAAGCAGAGTGTGTTAGTCACACAGAGCCTGCAGGGGGTGTGTACAGCTTCTAGCTAATCACAAGCAGCCCTGCACATTCCAGTCTGACTGCCTCAGCCTGACTGTGCCGACTATAGAGAGAAGATTAGATCATATAACAGAGATAACACAGCTACTGTGCAATTAGGAAAAGCTGCAGTAAGCCAGACCACATTAGAAAAGGCATAGGAACTTATAGCATAGAAGAAATAAAGATAAACAATTTGTTACAGAGTCTCTTTAAAGTAATCTTGTGAAATATTAAAACCAACCCCCGATGCAAATATGATGGCAAAAACAGTTGCAAATACAATCATTCTTGGATGCTCCCATTGTCGCCATTATAATAGCAGCTACACTGTAATTTTGGGTGCCCATGGCACATAGCGGGCGCCACCTGCAATACACAATACAATAAAGTATGGCTGCAAATAGTGGGCACAGTGTAGCCGCTATTTATAATGATGCCTATGGTGACCACTAGCAGGTGCCCACATTTCCTGCTTCCCCCAGAGGGCCCTTTTTCTTCATTATTACAGCCATTGGCAGTATTAGCAGTTACCAGTATTACTAATTTATTCCTTATACTTCTACCACTGCTTATCCTTAAACAACACTTCCTGCTAGTTTTTTATATTATTTAGATACAACTTAACATACTGAATTATCTCCTGAGTATTATGGGATGCCGGCTGACACTTATGTGGTTAACAGCCGTGCACCGGATTCTTAATGTTCAGATCAAACTATTCCCTCCCACCCTGGAGGTTGTCTCGGTCATTATTGCTCTCTGATATCTACTTGGTTTGACACAATGAACACTTTGCTATGGAACAGAAGTCCTTCATGTTATGAGAAACATGCACAGGGCAACCATAACTGACTAGGAGTACAGGCGTGAAATCGTTGTTTTCTCATGACGGCTATGTCAAGTCTGCTTTTATTTTCGTCTTCCAACAGTTTCTTTGATCTCGTGTATGAACAAAAGCCCTGCCAGCTGGTTCTCTTTATAGGGGATGTATATGTCTATGAGTCTGCAGAGCAAAATAGCTGAATTGGACCATGTATCAGCAGGATGTGCATTAAATCTGTCACTTCAGTAGAAGCTCATGCATGTAGACACTGTGTACATGTGGTAACTTGTAAGCCAGCATTCAAGTGCTGCTAAACAAAAAAAGATACTGTTATTCTTGTGTCCCTTTGTGCAACTGGGCTATAACCCTACCACATTTGCTGTGTTTGTTGTATTATGATAGAAAGTCATATGCACGATCTATAAGCAAGATATAACACTTTCTCCTGAATGACCTGTGTTTAGTACTTACCTTAAAAGGAATCCGAGGTGAGAAATATATGGAGGCTGCCATAGTTATTGCCTTTAATTAATACCAGTTGCCTAGCATCCTGTTGATCTTTCATGCACCAGTAGTATCTGAATAGCACACCTGAAACAAGCATGCAGCTAATGCAGGCAGATATTAGTCTCTGCATGTTCAGGGTTTATGTCTAAAAGCATTAGAGGCAGAGGCTCAGCAGGACAGCCAGTCAATATGCATTGTTTAACCACTTAAGAACCACAGACTTGAACCCTCCTGAAGACTAGAGATGGCCTGAACTGTTCACCCGCGAACGGTTCCTGGCGAACTTCCGTGGTTTGCTTTCGCAGAGAACCGCAAACTTTTGCGGAAGTTTGATCGCTCCATAGTGCATCATTAGGGTCAACTTTGACCCTCTACATCACAGTCAGCAGGCACAATGTATCCAATCAGGCTACACTCCCTCCTGGAGCCCCACCCCCCCATATAAAATGCAGGCAGCGTCAGGCATTGGACTCACTCGTGGGCCTGCAGTAATTAGAGAATGGAGAGCTGCTGCAGAGAGAGCTATAGGGAAAGCTTAGTTATGCTCTTGTAGGCTTGTTAGCTTGCTCCTTGCTGATTCTTATTGCTAAAAAAAACACCCCTCAACAGCTCTTTTGAGAGCTAATCTTGTTCTTGTGATCTATTTTTTTTTGTGTGTCCCACAGACACTTGTGTTGCATAGACAGCCTTGGTAATTCCTATGGAGCCACTGCCAGGACCAGTACATTCAGTGGCTACCTGTGTGTGTGACGGGCAGCTGCACATTTGTAATCCCAATCACTGCACCTGTTCATTGTTCAGTGCACCTACCTACCTATACCTACGTGAGCACACGCATTGTTAATACCACCAGTCATTGCACATGTTCAGGGTACCTGCCTGTGTGTGTGACAGGCAGCTGCACATTTGTAATCCCAATCACTGCACCTGTTCACTGTTCAGTGCACCTACCTACCTATACCTACGTGAGCTCACGCATTGTTAACACCACCAGTCATTGAACCTGTTCAGCGTACCTGTGTGTGTGTGTGACAGGCAGGCAGCTGCACATTTGTAATACCAGTCAATGCAACCTGTTTACTGCACCTGTGTAACCGCACATTGTTGTACCAGCAGTCACTGCATACCTGTTCACTGCACCTGTGTGTGTAACCGTACATTGCATTAGTCAAGTCAGCGCATACCTTTCACTTCATCCCCCCCAATATGGACAAAACAAAAGGCAGAGCCAGAGGCAGGCCACCTGGCAGGTCTGTTCGAGGTCGTGCTGTCGTTATTTCGTGCGGCCCTCGACCAAAGTACAGTGTTCAGAAGAAGGCACGTGCCATCAACCCCCAATATTGTCAGGACGTAGTTAACTATTTAACACAGAACACCTCATCTTTCTCAACTTCCGCATGGAAGCGTGACATATCTTTCTCCTCCTGCTCTGATTCTGGCACCCCACTTAACATTCAGTCAGCCGCCACCACCAATTACCATCACCCCAGGGCTCAGCGGTGTGGAATTTTTTTTGTGTGTCTGCGTCAGATGAGAGCAATGCCATCTGTACTCTCTGCTACCGAAAATTGAGCCATGGAAAGATCCGGGTAGGGACAACTACCTTACAAAGGTACATGATTACAAAGCACAAACTGCAATGGGATGACCACCTGAGGAAAAGCAGCACACAAAAGCAAAGCCACACACCGCAGTGGAAGATACCAGGCCGCAATTTTTTCTCAAAAAAGGCGATACCTAAACTGTACCGTGATGTTGAAAGTCAAGTGGTGACATCTCTGGCACACAGCAGTGGGTCAAGGGTCCATTTGACCACGGATGCCTGGTCTGCAAAGCACGCTCAGGCCTGCCCGAAGAGAAAGTCAGTCCCCACACAACATCTCTGCCTGCACGCCGTGCGACTGCCTGCCCCAAGACTAAGTCGATCCCCCCACAGCATCTCTGCCTGCAGGCCGCTTGACTGCCTTCTCCGCCACCACCAACAGGGTCCACCAGGACTCCAGGCGGATTCCTGATGTTTTAAGGCCGCTGCTAGCAGCGGCCGCTATAATAATTTTTCTGGTGCGTGTACTTGCCTGCCTAATTTTTCTGGCTGCACTGCAGCTGCAACAACAAAGCAAAAGGAATGTACATGTGTCAATTTCCCTTCATGATCATTACCTTACCGCGGTGAAGGGGCTCACAATGAAGCAATGACTGACGGATATATGAGTATCTCGGGGGGGGGGGGGGGGGGGTGGCACACCAAAGATAATAAGGTTGTTGCTTCATTGTGGACAGACCAAATTCGATCAGGTGGACAATCGCTGTTGTTCTGTCATTGAGCTACCTCAGCCTGGCGACCATATGGGCTAGAAAACCTGCACTCTCGTCATGGTGTGCACCAGTCCAGCACGGCCGTCACAACATAAACAGCTGTTTGTGGTGCGTTACACAGTGAATTTGGTGTGTCAGTGTGAAGCAGTACTCTGATTACACTCCCTGATTGATGTATAGACATGCAAGATGTTTTAAAGCACTTTAGGCCTCCAATTTAGCATGCAATGTGATTTCTGCCCTTAAAACGCTGCTGTGCATCAAATACAGATTTTTCCCCGGGCCTTTTAGCGTATATCCCACTCCCCCATGCAAAAACTCAGATGTTAGACCCCTTGAAACATCTTTTCCATTACTTTTGTGGCCAGCATAAATGTTTCTAGTTTTCAAAGTCCGCCTCCTCATTGAAGTCTATTGCGGTTCGCAAAAGTTCGCAAACGTTTGCGGAGGTTCGCGAACCCGGTTTGTGAACCTAAAATCGGATGTTTGGACCATCTCTCCTAAAGAGTGGGCCATTTTTAACAAAATAGGCCACTGCAGCTTTAAGGGCTCGCTGCAGGGCCGTACAGCTCAGCAGGCTAGTGATTCCCCCTCCCTTTTCTGCCCACCAACAGAGCTCTCTGTTGGTGAGCTGTGATTGCTCCCCCAATGTTTGTTTGTTTTTCTACAAATATTTTTCTGTTTATTTTTCTGATAAATTTCTTTTTTGTTTGTTTTCTATTTCCCAATCCCTCCCTCCCCTTGCCAGCCTATGACAGCAATTGGCTGTCATAGGCTTCAGCCAATGAGAGCTGATTGCTTTCCTGCCTCCCAAGGAAACAGCCATGTCACATGGCTGTCCCCAGTACAGCATTGCCGTAGATTGCAGCGCTGTACAGACTAAATAGACGGCGATCGCCACTGGGAGACTGATGATGGAGCAGTACTTTAGCACCCGATCTCCTGCAAATCCCTGCCCCAGGACTTTACGCTGATCGGCATTAGGCAGTCCTGGGGCTGCAACCATGGCCATGCCCCTCAGTGTGACGTGGTCGGCAGTTAAAAGGAAATAAATATTTTATCCTTTATGTCTCTCACCTTGGGTTACCTTCAGGGCCCTTTTATACTGGGGCGGTGCAGTATATCATATTGACGCACTGCTGCCGCAGCCTAATGTGACCCTATGGGGAAGTTCATATTTCCCATGTTGCGGTACACTGCGCTGGAAGTCCCTTATCTAATGCTAGCACAGAACTATGTTACGGTGCAGGATCTGCGGCGAGTTGCGGTGATCTGCGTTTGCCCGGAAGTCATGTTAGTCTATGGTGACACAGGGTTTTTTAAAAAATCGACATCGCAACGGTGAGAAGCGCATGCGCAGAACTGTATTTTTACAACACGCTTCCGTACACTTCCGCATACCCAGAAGCAGGAAGTGACCACAAGCGCGCATCACTTCCTGCTTGGCTGGTGGCCAGACAGGGAACACCATGTTCTACCGCGGTGTCCTCTGAAGGCCTTTTTCTGTTGGTGGATGCAGTACGGCGGGTGCGACCCACCACATTGTGTGCCTGTTTACAGTGTGAAACCGCCCTTAAAGGAGTACTATCGCAAAAATTTAAATGCGTGTAAACACATTCAAATAAGAAGTACATTTCTTCCAGAGTAAAATGAGACAATACAGTGGCTTGAAAAGGTATTCGGCTCCCTTGAAGTTTTCCATATTTTGTCATATTACTGCCTCAAACATGAATCAATTTTATTTATTGGTATTCCACGTGAAAGACCAATACAAAGTGATGTACACGTGAGAAGTGGAACGAAAATCATAGACGATTCCAAACATTTATTACAATTGAATAACTGCAAAGTGAGGTGTGCGTAATTATTCAGCCCCCTTTGGTCTGAGTGCAGTCAGTTGCCCATAGACATTGCCTGATGAGTGCTAATGACTAAATAGAGAGCACCTGTGTGTAATCTACTGTCAGTACAAATATAGCTGATCTGTGACGGCCTCAGAGGTTGTCTAAGAGAATATTGGGAGCAACAACACCATGAAGTCCAAAGAACACACCAGAGAGGTCAGGGATAAAGTTATTGAGAAATTTAAGACAGGCTTAGGCTGCAAAAAGATTTCCAAAGCCTTGAACATCCCACGGAGCACTGTTCAAGTGATCATTCAGAAATGGAGTATGGCACAACTGCAAACCTACCAAGACAAGGCTGTCCACCTAAACTCACAGGCCGAACAAGGAGAGCGCTGATCAGAAATGCAGTCAAGCGGCCCATGGTGACTCTGAACGAGCTGCAGAGATCTACAGCTCAGGTGGGGGAATCTGTCCATAGGACAACTATTAGTAGTCGTGCACTGCACAAAGTTGGCCTTTATGGAAGAGTGGCAAGAAGAAAGCCATTGTTAACAGAAAAGCATAAGACGTCCCGTTTGCAGTTTGCCACAAGTCATGCGGGGTACATAGCAAACATGTGGAAGAAGGTGCTCTGATCAGATGAGACCAAAATGGATTTTTTTGGCCAAAATGCAAAACGCTATATGTGGCGGAAAACTAACACTGCACATCACTCAGAACACACCATCCCCACTGTCAAATATGGTGGTGGCAGCATCATGCTCTGGGTGTGATTCTCTTCAGCAGGGACAGGGAAGCTGGTCAGAGTTGATGGGAAGATGGATGGAGCCAAATACAGGGCAATCTTGGAAGAAACCCTCTTGGAGTCTGCAAAAGACTTGAGACTGGGGCTGAGGTTCACCTTCCAGCAGGACAACGACCCTAAACATAAAGCCAGGGCAACAATGGAATGGTTTAAAACAAAACATAACCATGTGTTAGAATAGTCCAGTCAATGTCCAGATCTAAATCCAATTGAGAATCTGTGGCAAGATCTGAAAACTGCTGTTCACAAATGCTGTCCATCTAATCTGACTGAGCTGGAGCTGTTTTGCAAAGAAGAATGGACAAGGATTTCAGTCTCTAGATGTACAAAGCTGGTAGAGACATACCCTAAAAGACTGGCAGCTGTAATTGCAGCAAAAGGTGGTTCTACAAAATATTGACTCAGGGGGCTGAATAATTACGCACACCCCACTTTTCAGTTATTTATTTGTAAAAAATGTTTGTAATCATGTTGTCACGATCGGTGTAGCAGAGAGGGTCTGATTCTCGGTGATCTGCAGTATCACTGGGAATACAGATATATATCTGATTATTGATGATCTGCAGTATCACCGATAATCCGATATAACGCTAACCTCTGAACACCTGAGTAGTGTGAGTGCTTGGTGCAACAGTAATACCGTGAGGACTAAGCCTCAGAAACAAGTGCCGTACAGTATGAAGTACTGCAGCAATACAGATTCCTTCCAAAGGCCTGGACTCTCCCGGGGGAGGAGTCAGGCGGAGCGTAGGAAGGACAGAATGTGAGTGACACCTAGGAGAGAGTGTCACTAACAGATCTGAGAACTGCCTCCAACAGTAAGGTCAGTTCTCGAAGTCGGGCAAGCCAGGTCGTAACACACGGACAGATACAGTACAGATTCAGAAAGCAGAGGCGGAGTCTAATAAACAAGCAGGGTTCGGCAACAGGGTATCAGAAATATCGGGGTACAGAATCAGCAATCAGATGCAGAGTCTAAGAGCGAGCCGAGGTTCGGCAACAGGATATCAGAATGACAAGGTACAAGATCAGAATACAGAAGAATAGTAACAAGCTTGGGGAACCTGAGGAGCGAGTTCCCAATGAATACAGGATGGGCCCTGAGGCAGCAAATACAGAGCTGGCCCAGTGGAGCAGGTGCCCAACAAATACAGAGCTGGCCCTATGGGGCAGGTGCCCAGCACATACAGAGCTGGCCCTGTGGAGTAGGTGCCCAGAACATACAAGGCATGAACTATCTCCTAGCGATAGAGACAGTTCTCAGGGTCGGGAAGGCCCTGGGGAGCAGGTGCCCAGCGAATACAGAGCTGGCCCTGTGGAGCAGGTGCCCAGCACATACAGAGCTGGCCCTGTGGAGCAGCTGCCCAGAACATACAAGGCATGAACTATCTCCTAGCGATAGAGATAGTTCTCAGGGTCGGGAAGGCCCTGGGGAGCAGGTGCCCAGCGAATACAGAGCTGGCCCTGTGGAGCAGGAGCCCAGCGAATACAGAGCTGGCCCTGTGGAGCAGGTGCCCAGCACAAACAGAGCTGACCCTGTGAAGCAGGTGCCCAGCACATACAAGGCATGAACTATCTCCTAGTGATAGAGATAGTTCTCAGGGTCGGGAAGGCCAGGTCGGCAACTCACAGACAAACAAAGTACAGGATCAGAAGACAGAGGCAGAGTCAGGGGCTAGCGGAGGTTGGCAACGGAGAATCAGAAAGGCAAGGTACAGAGTCAGATATCAGGAGAGTAGTCAGACAAGCAGGAAGTCACAACAGATAATCACAATCAAACTAGTACTTTAAGCTATCAACAGAATCTAGCTAAGTGTAGGATTACAGCTCCAGCTGGTCCCGGCACACTTAAGGATCTGACTACAGGTCTGAGTGCTCCCACGTATGTGTTCGCAACGACAGGCAACCAGCAACTGACCAAGCAGCAGAATATATAGTTGCTGGACACTGCCGCCCCGCCCGAACCATTCAGCCAATCATGAGTCCTGCAGGAATCAGCTGACCTTTCTGATCAGCTGACACTTCCCCTGCTGGTATAAAGGTCCTGAATTCAGGCCCGCGCGCTTAGCTCTCCATCTGCCTAGGTGCACAAACAGACCCAGCCACACCAAGCACACACTGCTGCATGCAAACAGCCGCTTTGCTGTCAGGACATGCGGCGGCTTTTCCGCGATCCACCACACAACCAGACGCGTGCAAACCGCCGCGTAGGACGCAGAGTCAGCCGCCTAGCTCTTGGCACACGCGGCGGCTTTCCGCGTTTCCTCACAGTACCCCCCCCCTGAGGCGTGGACTCCGGACACGCCCCAGACAGATCCCCAGGAGACAATGATAGCGACGTCCTCATCTCATACCCACACTCTTCACCTGATCAGATACCAAAGTCGAGGACCATCCTGTGTCAGATTCAGGATTTTGGAACAAGGTATAAATGTGATAGTCACTAATTTTCTCGCATTCAGAACATAAATACAACCTCTCACAGGTGCGAGATTTCTCATGAGTGACAACCGGTGGATCAGGCGAAAAATTTTTCCCACACTCAGAACATGAATACGTTTTCTCATCGGTGTGAGACTTCCAATGACTGAGAAGTTCAGTGTTATTTACAAAACATGTTACACACTCAGAAGACGAATAAAGCTGTCCCCCGCAGTGTGAGTTTCTACGATTGACAAGATTTATGTTATGTTTAAAACATTTCCCACACTCAGAACATTAATGTGATTTCTCATCAGTGTGAGACTTCCCATGACTGAGAAGTTCTTCCGCACATACAGAACACCAGTACAGCTTCTCACCGGTGTGAGATCTCCCATGGGCTACAGGCGGTAGTTCGGGTTCAAAAGGGACCCCACACTCAAAACATGAATACGTTTTCTCATTGGTGTGAGACTTCCCATGACTGAGAAGTTTCTCCTCACATATAGGACACGTATAATTTCTCACCTGTGTGAGATTTTCCATTAGTCACAGGTCATCCCTCAGGTACAAAAGAGTCCCCACACTTAGAACATGAATATATGTATCCCTTAAAGTGGGGCCTACTATGATTAACAAGATCTAAATTATGCTCAGAACATGAATGTGGTTTCTTGTTACTTAGAATCTGGTCAGATGATGGAGCTGAAGACTGTACGGTTTCAGACTCCTGAACTTGATTTGCTGCAATAAGCAAGCTTGACTCTTGCGCAGCAGATTCATGACTATAGATAGAGCCATCACTCTCATAAAGTTCGGAAATGTTATCCGCATAGTAGCTCTCTGTTGTTCTTCAAAACTATTTTCCGCTCCCAGTGAGGTCATACTTCCCCTATATGAGTTCTCACCAGAACGCGATTTCTCAGGAATAATAGGTTGTGCAGGATGTACGTGGGACTTTCCATGATTGAGGAGATCCGCATAATATACAAAATCCTCTTTACACTGTGAACATGGAAAAAATTTATCAGACGGACGGGAGGTATCTAAATCGGGGCAATATTTGAGCGACAGATTTCCCACCATAAGTTCAGTTACACCAGTACATGGTTTCTGGAGGCCGGGATCTGAACTAGCACCAGATCCCGTATTTCCCGGGGATGGCGCAGCAGACTCCTTAGAACTCGGGCCTCTCACTATCCCCAAAAAATGTTTACTTGACTTTTTCCTGCAATTTCGTACCCAATGGTCATGTTGTCCGCAATAGAAGCAAAGACCCTATAGGCGTCTTCGCGTCCTCTCTGATTCAGATAACCTAGAGTGGTGCCCTATGAATTTCCCAGGTGAGGGTACTCTAGATTGAATTACAGAGGGGGGTGACACTGGTGCAACAGAGTTTAAAATACACTTAATTGACTCAGTCAGTTGGTTAACCTGAGTCTGCAATGTATCAACCGTTTTCTTAACCTCCTTAAAGGGACTCCGAGCTCTGAGTAAAAATAAAATTTGAACTTACCCAGGGCTTTCTCCATCCCAGCCCTGGTCGGGATGTCCCACGCCGGCCTCCTGGCTCTTCTCCCGGCGGCTGTCCGCATAGCGCGGACAGGCCGGGCCCCCGGGCGACACTGGCGAGTGTCGGGGCTTCTTCTTCCCTATACGTCACGAATGACGTCACACGCCGGCCGCCGCGTGTCATGACGGCGGCCGGCGTGACAGCACGGCGCATGCGCGATTAAACCGCGCATGGCCGTGCTGTCACGCCGGCCGCCGTCATGACGCGCGGCGGCTGGCGTGTGACGTCATTCGTGACGTATAGGGAAGATGAAGCCCCGACACTCGCCAGTGTCGCCCGGGGGCCCGGCCTGTCCGCGCTATGTGGACAGCCGCCGGGAGAAGAGCCAGGAGGCCGGCGTGGGACGTCCCGACCAGGGCTGGGATGGAGAAAGCCCCGGGTAAGTTCAAATTTTATTTTTACTCAGAGCTCGGAGTCCCTTTAAGAGTAGCGGTTAACACATCGATCCGTTCATCAAGTGTCACCATGGTTTTTTTTTTGGGCCTGTCATTCTGTCACGATCGGTGTAGCAGAGAGAGTCTGATTCTCGGTGATCTGCAGTATCACTGGGAATACAGATATATATCTGATTATTGATTATCTGCAGTATCACCGATAATTCGATATAACGCTAACCTCTGAACACCTGAGTAGTGTGAGTGCTTGGTGCAACAGTAATACCGTGAGGACTAAGCCTCAGAAACAAGTGCCGTACAGTATGAAGTACTGCAGCAATACAGATTCCTTCCAAAGGCCTGGACTCTCCCGGGGGAGGAGTCAGGCGGAGCGTAGGAAGGACAGAACGTTAGTGACACCTAGGAAAGAGAGTCACTAACAGATCTGGGAACTGCCTCCAACAGTAAGGTCAGTTCTCGAAGTCGGGCAAGCCAGGTCGTAACACACGGACAGATACAGTACAGATTCAGAAAGCAGAAGCGGAGTCTAATAAACAAGCAGGGTTCGGCAACAGGGTATCAGAAATATCGGGGTACAGAATCAGCAATCAGATGCAGAGTCTAAGAGCGAGCCGAGGTTCGGCAACAGGATATCACAATGACAAGGTACAAGATCAGAATACAGAAGAATAGTAACAAGCTTGGGGAACCTGAGGAGCGAGTTCCCAATGAATACAGGATGGGCCCTGAGGCAGCAAATACAGAGCTGGCCCTGTGGAGCAGGTGCCCAACAAATACAGAGCTGGCCCTATGGGGCAGGTGCCCAGCAAATACAGAGCTGGCCCTGGGGAGCAGGTGCCCAGCACATACAGAGCTGGCCCTGTGGACCAGGTGCCCAGAACATACAAGGCATGAACTATCTCCTAGCGAAAGAGACAGTTCTCAGGGTCGGGAAGGCCCTGGGGAGAAGGTGCCCAGCGAATACAGAGCTGGCCCTGTGGAGCAGGTGCCCAGCACATACAGAGCTGGCCCTGTGGAGCAGCTGCCCAGAACATACAAGGCATGAACTATCTCCTAGCGATAGAGATAGTTCTCAGGGTCGGGAAGGCCCTGGGGAGCAGGTGCCCAGTGAATACAGAGCTGGCCCTGTGGAGCAGGTGCCCAGCGAATACAGAGCTGGCCCTGTGGAGCAAGTGCCCAGCACATACAGAGCTGGCCCTGTGAAGCAGGTGCCCAGCACATACAAGGCATGAACTATCTTCTAGCGATAGAGATAGTTCTCAGGGTCGGGAAGGCCAGGTCGGCAACTCACAGACAAACAAAGTACAGGATCAGAAGACAGAGGCAGAGTCAGGGGCTAGCGGAGGTTGGCAACGGAGAATCAGAAAGGCAAGGTACAGAGTCAGATATCAGGAGAGTAGTCAGACAAGCAGGAAGTCACAACAGATAATCACAATCAAACTAGTACTTTAAGCTATCAACAGAATCTAGCTAAGTGTAGGATTACAGCTCCAGCTGGTCCCGGCACACTTAAGGATCTGACTACAGGTCTGAGTGTTCCCACGTATGTGTTCGCAACGACAGGCAACCAGCAACTGACCAAGCAGCAGAATATATAGTTGCTGGACACTGCCGCCCCGCCCGAACCATTCAGCCAATCCTGAGTCCTGCAGGAATCAGCTGACCTTTCTGATCAGCTGACACTTCCCCTGCTGGTATAAAGGTCCTGAATTCAGGCCCGCGCGCTTAGCTCTCCATCTGCCTAGGTGCACAAACAGACCCAGCCACACCAAGCACACGCTGCTGCATGCAAACAGCCGCTTTGCTGTCAGGACATGCGGCGGCTTTTCCGCGATCCACCACACAACCAGACGCGTGCAAACCGCCGCGTAGGACGCGGAGTCAGCCGCCTAGCTCTTGGCACACGCGGCGGCTTTCCGCGTTTCCTCACACATGTATTATTTTTGTTCCACTTCTCACGTGTACACCACTTTGTATTGGTCTTTCACGTGGAATTCCAATAAAATTGATTCATGTTTGTGGCAGTAATGTGACAAAATGTGGAAAACTTCAAGGGGGCCGAATACTTTTGCAAACCACTGTAAATTACTTTTCTCCTATTTTACTGTCTCCTACAGTAAGTAGTAGAAATCTTGTTTTGTGCCCTTTTTAACTGTCCCTCGCTGTGAATAAATGTAAATTTTACAGAAGATTTGTGAATTAGGCCTGGGAAGTCTTATGCTAGGAATACATGGCTCGATTCTGAGCCATTTAGATGGCTCGATAGATAATTCCCGACATGTCCGATCTCCCGCCCGATCGTTTCCGCACTCGATTCTGCAGGGAGGACAATGAGAAAAGATAAGAAAAACGAGCGGAAGATAAGAGAATAGCCTGCAGAATCGAGCGTGGAAAACGATTGGACGCGGAATCGAGCAACAAAATCGAGCCGAGTACGCCCAGCATTACTGCTCAATTCAGCAAGCACGGGAGGGAAAAACAGATGCAACATTTGTATGTGCTCATGCATTATCAGTTTAATATTTATATAGCGCCGGGTGTGGGGGGGCCGCCCGAGCTGGAGGGGATAGCGGGCAGGAAGGGGGTATTGGGGCTAGCAGCGGGGAGGGGGGTCGGACCCCCCCCCTCCCTCGCCTGGGTCCCCCGTCCTCCGCTCCCCTCCAGCTTGTTATGCGCGCTGGCTGGCTGGCTGCAGCTGTAAGAGGCAACGGGCGGGGATCACTCACCTCTTCCTTGTTCAGCCTGCGCTCCACTGACGTCACTTCCTGCTACGCCGCAGGAAGTGACGTCAGTGGAGCGCACGTTGGAACGAGGAAGAGGTGAGTGATCCCCGCCCGTTGCCTCTTACAGCCGCAGCCAGCCAGCGCGCATAACAAGCTGGAGGGGAGCGGAGGACGGGGGACCCAGGCGAGGGAGGGGGGGGGTCCAACCCCCCTCCCCGCCGCTAGCCCCAATACCCCCTTCCTGCCCGCTATCCCCTCCAGCTCGGGCGGCACTCCACACCCACGGACGGGCGGGTGCCGCCCCCTCAGAAGCGCCGCCTGAGGCAAACGTTTCACCCCGCCTCATGGGCGGGCCGGCCCTGTGTACAGAGTATATTGCAGATGTTGCCCAGGCTGGGATTTCAACTAGGGACCCAGCACTGCAAGGCGAGAGCGCTAATCACTATGCCACCGTGCTGCCCACGGCAAGTTTACTCACTCTTTACTTTATTGTAATATATTTATCAGAGTATATGTTTTGAGTTCAAAGACTTATGTGTGTAAACTACCAAGCGGGCACAGGTGTGCTAAAACAACACGTGGAAACCCATGTGTTAAAGCATAACTTTGTTTCAAATTTTGTTACATAAAAAAAAAAAAAATGAAAAAAATATAGACTCAAGCAGTGGATAAAAAGATTGAACATCTTGGTAAAATGACCAACGTTTTTAAAGAACAAAATTGTTACATCTGAACTTTACGTAAGACATTATCACAATTAAGAGCCTGTAGTTCGAGAATACATACATTTGGCAGTTGATAGAAATTGATAGGCTCTCTCTGCATGGAAGATTGACAATGTTACAAAAACAGGACCAAACCAAAAGTAGCAGAAGTTGTCATAACAGCAGGAGGAACATTAAACAAAATTAACATGAGTCACTTTAGGACTATTCAAAGAGAGGTCAAACAGTAATGATGATAATACAATACAATAACATTTCTATAACGCTTTTCTCCAATAGGACTCAAAGCGCTTAGGCTCTCTCTGATTCAGTAATTCGTAGTAGGATGAAGTATTCACACAACAAAAGTTATATTTCTGCAAATGCCAAACTGAACAGGTGGGTTTACAGTCTAGATTTAAACACCTCTAGAGATTGAGCTGTCCTGATCTGTTGAGGTAAGGAGTTCCAAAACGTAGGGGCAGCATGACAGAAGGATCTGGGACCAACAGTTTCCAAGTGGACTCTGGGGATGACTAGACTATTAGAACCCCAGATTATTCAGTGATTTAAATGTCAGTAGGCCGATCTTGAATAGAACCCTCCATTCTATAGGTAGCCAGTGAAGGGAGTGCAGGACTGGCGTTATGTGGCAGTGACGGGGTTAGTTGGTTAGCAGTCTGGCAGCAGTGTTCTGTATAAGCTGTAGGTGGTACAAGTCCTTTTTTGGAAGGCCAGTGTAGAGAGCATTGCAGTAGTCCAGTCGGGAGGTAATGAAGGCATGAACTAAAGTTGGTAGATCTTCTGGGGGGATGAGGTGCTTGATTTTTGCGATGTAATTAAGGTGAAAATAGGATGATTTCACCACAGCAGAGATGTGAGTTCTGAAGTTTAAATCCCCATCAATTAGAACTCCCAGGCTACGCACATGATTAGAGCTGCGTAGATCCGTGCCTCCTCATAATAGTTACAGTATCCAGCATTCATAAACTGCAAACAATTTAGGCAGCACACAGTTATGCAGTATGACAGTACTGAAAACTGTACAGTGTGTCAAGCATTAAAGAGACACTGAAGTGAAAAAAATTTATGATCTAATGATTTGTATGTGTAGTACAGCTAAGAAAAAAAAAACATTAGCAGCAGAGACACAAGTCTAATATTATTTCCAGTAAAGGAAGAGCTAAGAAACTCCAGTTGTTATCTATGCAAAATATCCTTTGAGCTCCACGACTTTCAAAGTCACAGAGAACTCTGCCAGACACTTGAGATAAAAAGCTTTGAAAGACAAAATTGTATCTTTTTTCCCTCTGCAGGGAAGATTTTCCAGAGCAGGCTAGTAAACTTTTGAACCCATTTAGAATGCTGAGTAGTGTCTAAACTGCAATTAGTGAATGATGCAATGTTATAAAAAACACTATATAACTGAAAATAAAAATATTAGAATATTTTCCTTGCTACTAAAATTCTAGTAATTATCCGTATTACACAACCAATGCATTATATTATAATTATTTTTTTTTTGCTTTAGTGTCTCTTTAAATAAGGCCTGGTACAGGCAGTGTGTTGAGGTAAGGAGTAGTGTTGGGCGAACATCTAGATGTTCGGGTTCGGGCCGAACAGGCCGAACATGGCCGCGATGTTCGGGTGTTCGACCCGAACTCCGAACATAATGGAAGTCAATGGGGACCCGAACTTTTGTGGTTTGTAAAGCCTCCTTACATGCTACATACCCCAAATTTACAGGGTATGTGCACCTTGGGAGTGGGTACAAGAGGAAAAAAATTTTAGCAAAAAGAGCTTATAGTTTTTGAGAAAATCGATTTTAAAGTTTCAAAGGGAAAACTGTCTTTTAAATGCGGGAAATGTCTGTTTTCTTTGCACAGGTAACATGCTTTTTGTCGGCATGCAGTCATAAATGTAATACATATAAGAGGTTCCAGGAAAAGGGACCGGTAATGCTAACCCAGCAGCAGCACACGTGATGGAACAGGAGGAGGGTGGCGCAGGAGGAGAAGGCCACGCTTTGAGACACAACAACCCAGGCCTTGCATGAGGACAAGAAGCGTGCGGATAGCATGCTTTGTACCACCATGCAGTCATAAATGTAATAAAGATAAGTGGTTCAATAAACAGGGACCACGCGGCAACGCTAACCCAGCAGCAGCACACGTGATGGAACAGGAGGAGGCGCAGGAGGAGAAGGCCACGCTTTGTGAGACACAACAACCCAGGCCTTGCATGAGGACAAAAAGCGTGCGGATAGCATGCTTTGTACCGCCATGTAGTCATAAATGTAATAAAGATAAGAGGTTCAATAAACAGGGACCACGCGGCAACGCTAACCCAGCAGCAGCAGCAGCAGCAGCACACGTGATGGAACAGGAGGAGGCGCAGGAGGAGAAGGCCACGCTTTGTGAGACACAACAACCCAGGCCTTGCATGAGGACAAAAAGCGTGCGGATAGCATGCTTTGTACCGCCATGTAGTCATAAATGTAATAAAGATAAGAGGTTCCATAAACAGGGACCGGCAACGGTAACCCAGCAGCAGCAGCAGCAGCAGCAGCACACGTGATGGAACAGGAGGAGGCGCAGGAGGAGAAGGCCACGCTTTGTGAGACACAACAACCCAGGCCTTGCATGAGGACAAAAAGCGTGCGGATAGCATGCTTTGTACCGCCATGTAGTCATAAATGTAATAAAGATAAGAGGTTCCATAAACAGGGACCGGCAACGGTAACCCAGCAGCAGCAGCAGCAGCAGCAGCACACGTGATGGAACAGGAGGAGGCGCAGGAGGAGAAGGCCACGCTTTGTGAGACACAACAACCCAGGCCTTGCATGAGGACAAAAAGCGTGCGGATAGCATGCTTTGTACCGCCATGTAGTCATAAATGTAATAAAGATAAGAGGTTCCATAAACAGGGACCGGCAACGGTAACCCAGCAGCAGCAGCAGCAGCACACGTGATGGAACAGGAGGAGGCGCAGGAGGAGAAGGCCACGCTTTGTGAGACACAACAACCCAGGCCTTGCATGAGGACAAAAAGCGTGCGGATATAGCAGCAATGCTTTTTGCCGCCATGCAGTCATAAATGTAATACAGATGAGAGGTTCAATAAACAGGGACCGGAAACGCTAAACCATCCCAGATGTTCATCGGTCATGTTACTTGGTTGGGGTCCAGGAGTGTTGCGTAGTCGTTTCCAATCCAGGATTGATTCATTTTAATTTGAGTCAGACGGTCTGCATTTTCTGTGGAGAGGCGGATACGCCGATCTGTGATGATGCCTCCGGCAGCACTGAAACAGCGTTCCGACATAACGCTGGCTGCCGGGCAAGCCAGCACCTCTATTGCGTACATTGCCAGTTCGTGCCAGGTGTCTAGCTTCATGCCCGGTTTCAGGTCCAGCGGTGCCAGCCACAAATCCGTCTGTTCCTTTATTCCCCTCCAAATTTCCTCCCCTGTGTGCTGCTTATCCCCAAGGCAGATCAGCTTCAGCAACGCTTGCTGACGCATGCCAACAGCTGTGCTGCACTGCTTCCACGATCCTACTGCTGCTGGTGCTGGGTTAGCATTTCCGGATGAGGTACAGCTTTGAGATGCGTTGGAGGAGAAGGAGTCAGAGAGGTAGGTGCTGCTGTTGTTATCCAGCTGTTTGCGGCGTGGGCAACACCCGCGCCGTAGCAGGTGAGGAATCGCTGCCAGGCTCCACAAGGTTCACCCAGTGCGCGGTAAGGGAGATGTATCGACCCTGGCCGAACGCACTCGTCCAGGTGTCAGTGGTGAGGTGAACCTTGCAGGCAACGGCATTCTTCAAGCTTCGGGTTATTTAGCTGACCACGTGCTCATGCAACTCAGGCACTGCAGAGCGCGCAAAGTGGTAGCGGCTGGGAACCACGTAACGTGGGATGGCCACTGACATCATGCCCTTGAAGCTGTTTGTCTCCACCACTCGATATGGCAGCATTTCGCAGGCCAGAAGCTTGGCTATGCTGGCTGGCTGTTACTGCCACGGCCCGGGGGTCATTTGCTGGCAATTTCCTCTTGTGCTCAAACATCTCAGAGACAGACAACTCAACCGTAGCGCTGCACACCGAAGGGCTGTTGGTTGTTGTGTTTGATGAACACTGGGAGACCTCAAGAGCACTAGTCCGGAAAGTGACAGTGTCAGCATCGTCTGATGTTTGTGAATGTTGTGAACCACGCAATGGCTGGGCTACTGCTGCTGCTGAGGCGGGTCTGGTGGTGAGTCTGGTGAACCCAAGGGAGGCAGTGTTGCTGGTGGTACCCTGTCCTGCCGCGTTTGCCCACAGAGTGGGATGTTTGGATAGAATGTGGCGGCTCATGCTGGTGGTGGAGAGGTTGTTAATACTTTTCCCCCTGCTCAGGCGGGTCTTGCACACCTTGCAAATCGCCATGGTAACATCCTCAGTGCAGTCTTCAAAGAAAGCCCAGACTTTAACTGGCTGAGGACTCGGACCTCGTGCGTGATGTGCTGGTGCTGCTTAACCCACTGCTGGACGCTTGAGAGGTCATCCAAGTAATTATCTGGTCCTGTTCTTTTGGATCTGTGAGGGTTGTTGTCCTGGACAACATGGGCAGTATTGAGTGGGTTTTCTTGGGTGCTCCCCTGTGGCCTGCACGTGAACCGTCAGGGGAAACACCTCTTCCCTTGCCCCTCCCTCTTTCACCGGATTTCTTCCTCATTTCACTTATCCTTAAAGTACACGCTGACTGGCAGCAGTACAGTGGCAGTACAGAAATGCTATACAGTGGTGGGTGAGCGGTGTACCACTATTGTCAGCAGTGACACAGAGCACAATGCTATACAGTGGCGGGTGAGCGGTGTACTACTGTTCCCAGCAGACACAGAGTGGAAGTAAACACAATGCTATATAGTGTGGCTGAGCCGTGTACACAGAGTGGCATTAAACACAATGCTATATAGTCTGCTATATAGTCACCCCGAACAGGGTGATGTTCTGCAGAACCCAAACAGTGGCAAACACTGTTCGCCCAACACTACTGGGAGGGAACGCAGATTTTAGTACCTAAACACACGATACAACATGTTTTCCGGGGTCGGACTCTGAGGCACATACAGATGGTCCCGATCATCATCCTCATCATACAACTCTTCTCCTGAGTCTGACCCACCCACCACCTCTGCCACCCCAACATCCCCAGACACAGACCCCTCATCGTCCTCAACATTAACTTGGGATGCTGGCCTGAGCCAGACCTCCTCCTCCACATCAGGCCCCATCATCTCCTCAATGGCAGCCCTCATTAATCGCTCTGGCGACGGACTGATGGACACAACGTTCTCCTCCGGGGAGGGCTGCTGCTGACCACTGGCTGCTGGGGTGGATGTTATAGCTTGCGTGGGGCGTTGGCTGTTGCTGTTGTTGGGAGTGCTGCTCACAGCGGAGGTCTCTGGGGAACTCATGTTGAGCTCATATAGTGGTTGACGGTGAGTGGAGTATTACTGATCCCAGCAATATACACACTGACTGGCAGAGTACGCAATGCTATATAGTGTGGCTGAGCGGTGTACACAGAGTGGCAGTAAACACAATGCTATATAGTCTGGCTGAGCGAGCGGTGTACTACTGTTCCCAGCAGAATCAGAGTGGCAGTAAACAATGGTATATAGTCTGGCTGAGCGGTGTACACAGAGTGTCAGTAAACAATGGTATATAGTCTGGCTGAGCGAGCGGTGTACTACTGTTCCCAGCAGAATCAGAGTGGCAGTAAACAATGGTATATAGTCTGGCTGAGCGAGCGGTGTACTACTGTTCCCAGCAGAATCAGAGTGGCAGTAAACAATGGTATATAGTCTGGCTGAGCGGTGTACACAGAGTGTCAGTAAACAATGGTATATAGTCTGGCTGAGCGAGCGGTGTACTACTGTTCCCAGCAGAATCAGAGTGGCAGTAAACAATGGTATATAGTCTGGCTGAGCGGTGTACACAGAGTGTCAGTAAACAATGGTATATAGTCTGGCTGAGCGGTGTACACACAATGCTATATAGTCTGCTATATAGTGTCAGTAAACAATGGTATATAGTCTGGCTGAGCGAGCGGTGTACTACTGTTCCCAGCAGAATCAGAGTGGCAGTAAACAATGGTATATAGTCTGGCTGAGCGGTGTACACAGAGTTTCAGTAAACAATGGTATATAGTCTGGCTGAGCGGTGTACACAGAGTGTCAGTAAACAATGGTAAATAGTCTGGCTGAGCGGTGTACACAGAGTGGCAGTAAACACAATGCTATATAGTCTGGCTGAGCGAGCGGTGTACTACTGTTCCCAGCAGAATCAGAGTGGCAGTAAACAATGGTATATAGTCTGGCTGAGCGGTGTACACAGAGTGTCAGTAAACAATGGTATATAGTCTGGCTGAGCGGTGTACACAGAGTGTCAGTAAACAATGGTATATAGTCTGGCTGAGCGGTGTACACAGAGTGGCAGTAAACACAATGCTATATACTCTGGCTGAGCGAGCGGTGTACTACTGTTCCCAGCAGACACAGAACAGTAAACAGAATGCTATATAGTGTGGCTGAGCGAGCGGTGTACCACTATTCCCAGCAGACACAGAACAGTAAACAGAATGCTATATAGTGTGGCTGAGCGAGCGGTGTACCACTATTCCCAGCAGACACAGAACAGTAAACAGAATGCTATATAGTGTGGCTGAGCGAGCGGTGTACCACTATTCCAAACAGACACAGAACAGTGAACAGAATGCTATATAGTGTGGCTGAGCGAGCGGTGTACCACTATTCCCAGCAGACACAGAGTGGCAGTAAACAGAATGCTATATAGTGTGGCTGAGCGAGGTACACAGAGTGGCAGTAAACAGAATGCTATATAGTGTGGCTGAGCAAGCGGTGTACTACTATTCCCAGCAGACACAGAGTGGCAGTAAACAGAATGCTATATAGTGTGGCTGAGCGAGGTACACAGAGTGGCAGTAAACAGAATGCTATATAGTGTGGCTGAGCAAGCGGTGTACTACTGTTCCCAGCAGTGACACAATGACAGGGGGGACCCTGGCTAGCGTGGCTGGAGCGCGAACTACCCTGCCTGCCTACCCAAAGCTAAACCCACAGACAAATGGCGGAGATATGACGTGGTTCGGGTATTTATTTACCCGAACCACGTGACCGTTCGGCCAATCAGAGCGCGTTCGGGTCCGAACCACGTGACCCGTTCGGCCAATCACAGCGCTAGCCGAACGTTCGGGGAACGTTCGGCCATGCGCTCTTAGTTCGGCCATGTGGCCGAACGGTTTGGCCGAGCACCGTCAGGTGTTCGGCCGAACTCGAACATCACCCGAACAGGGTGATGTTCTGCAGAACCCGAACAGTGGCGAACACTGTTCGCCCAACACTAGTAAGGAGTGGATGAATGAAAACTGAGTAACTGACTGTCGGGCATAAAATAAAAAAAAGTTCTTTCTTTTTATCTGGTAAACAAGTAATAAGGATGCTAACCACGCAAGCCAAAAGTTAAAAATTACTAAAACTTTTCTTGTTTATAAATGATCATTCCCCAGTTTACCTGACTCTTATTTGGTACTTTGCCACACAAAGGAAGTTGCAGGGCATGCTGGGGTTGTCCTTTTTTGCTTCTCTTCTTTCCTCTCAGACTTAACTAATGCAACCTGATTGGCTGAAGCCTATTTACCTCCTTTTTTCCCCTCCCACACCTCTTTTCCTCTCTGATTGGCCAATATTTCTCATGCTGAGACAATGCACTTTCTATTGTAGAGCTATGTGAGTGTCTGTAGACTGGGAGGAGGGCGGGCAATGCATACACAATTAGGCAGAGGAGAGTAAGGGGTGAAATGACATCAGGATTGGCTTCAAAATAGCCACAGGTAAAATGTGAAGGATGTTCTCTTTTTTTTACAATAGAAAAATCACTAAAATCAAAACATGGACAGTGCAATACATATGTTAAGTAAGTAGTGCAAGTATTTATCTACTTATATATGTGGTTTTTGTTTTCTGAAATAGTACGGCTGACAGCTCCTCTTTAAACTATATGTCATTGGAGATTAATGGAAAGCAGCTCCAGACCCAGTCAACACCACTAAGGTTAGGGAACTCAGAACTTAGTACAGGCTTTCTCAACCAGGGTTCCCTGACTACTCTCCAGGGGTTCCTTGACATTTTCCCCCATCCTGGGGGACATATAATGGAGCACATTATAATAGTGGGCACTGTAAAAAATAAGCACTAAATTGGGGGTCAGAATAATGAGCACATTAATACAAAGCACTAGAAAAAGGAGATACTGTATTAGGGGGTAGTTATATAAACAGCCACACCTATTTTTAAAGACAATGTTTCCTGCAAAATAAATGCAGGGGTTCCTCGAGGTCCCAAAATTACTTGCAGGGGTTCCTTGAGATCGCAAAATTATTTGTAGGGTTCCTCCAGGGTAAAAAGGTTGAGAAAGGCTGCCTTAGTAGCTCCAACAGTGTGTATAGCTCGGGACTACTGATTGATGGGCACGGTGGCGTAGGGGTTAGCGCTCTTGCCTTGCAGTGCTGGATCCCTGGTTTGAATCCCAGCCAGGGTACTATCTGCATGGAGTCTGTATGTTCTCCCTATGTCTGTGTGGGTTTTCTCTGGGGATTCCGGTTTTCTCCCAAATACCAAAAACATACAGATAAGTTTCCCCCTAATTTGGCCCTAGACTACGATACTTGCACTACACAATACAACATATGACTATGATAGGGATTAGATTGTGAGCTCCTCTGAGGGACATTTAGTGACAAGACAATATACTCTGTTCAGCGCTGCAGAAGATGTTGGCGCTATATAAATATTATTATTATTTTTCACCTAAGGAATATTGCAAAAATGAAACACCTCATTACTTCAGAGGATCTTTCAATCCCTGTTCATGCCTTAATCACATCACTGATGGATGTGTTTTAGTTTTTAAAAAAATGTCTTTGCATTTTTAAAATCCATTTTTTCAAAAACTTCAAGGTCTTTTTGGAAAATTGTTTTTTTGACTTGTACCCACTTTTCTCCTTAACATATGTAGCAATTTTGGTATGAGGGCTTTGCTATTCACTGACAAAATCTGCACAAAATTACAGGAAAATTACACAAAATTATGAATCACTAAACGAAATTAATTGAATTTACAAATCGTAATTATGTATAGGCGTAAATGCGAAAATGTATGCTAAGTTTCACGTAATCGTGATTACAATCATCACTGCTGTTAACAAGCCAACCCTGCCATTGTCACATAACACCAATCCATTGCTGATTACACTGGCTACCCATAAGATGGAGAATCCATTTAAAAGTTGTCATGCTAACATTCAAATCCCTACATGACCTAAGCCCCGGATACCTGAAGCATTTGTTGCAACTGCATCGTACCTCCCACAACCTCAGATCACAAGGATCCAATAACTTGATGACCCCCAAAGTCCAGCTAAAAACCTTTGGAGCTAGAGCCTTCTGTCATGCTGCCTCTACCCTGTGGAATGCCTTCCCAAACCTAAAGAAGACAGCTCCAAACCCTGAACACGTTTAACCCCCTTGCCGGTCCAATTCCCGTGGCAAGGGGGCAGCAGAGCACTTTTTTTTTAAAATCATGTAGCGAGCCCAGGGCTCGCTACATGATAGCCGCTGAGCAGCTGCATCCTCGCAGCCACTCCGATCGCCTCCGGAGAGTAAGCAGGAAATCCCGTTCAGAATGGGATTTTCTGCTGGGCTCGACGGGGTGGGATGACGTCACCGACGTCATGGACGTCAGAGGGAATCCTGATCCACCCCTCAGCGCTGCCTGCTACTGATTGGCCAGGCTACGCAAGGGGTCTGGGGGGGGGAGGGGGGCGGCGGGTAGCGGCGAATCAGTGGTGATCGGAATATGCACGCAGCTAGCAAAAGTGCTAGCTGCGTGCAATAAAAAAAAAATTATGCAAATCGGCCCAGAGGGGCCTGAGAAATCCTCCTGCGCAGGTTACCCCGAGCTGAGCTCGGGATAACCAGCAAGGAGGTTAAAGACTGAAAAGCCACCTATTTAGACTGGCATTTATGATCACATAACTTTTTCCCCTGTACATGTCACTATTTACTGATCTGAGACAGGCTTATGCACTTTGAGTCTTACGGGAGAAAATCAATTTACAAATGTTTTGTTGTTGTTGTAAGCATAATACAAGCATCAGCTCACCCCCCCCTGGATAAGTCTATGTGAGGTAACATGTAGGGTGGAACTTCAGTGGGAGGAGTCAGTGTGGCATGCCAGTGGTGGGATCCGAGAGAAGAGATGGAGGAATCCAGGCAATGGAAAAACAGCTGGAGGAGACACTTCTAGCTGAGGATACACACACCACAGCACTGCCAAATACATTCATTTATTTTCCTCCTACTGTAAATGCAATTACCCTGGTGGTAAGTACCGGTAGTACACATACAACAATGTTCTTCACATATTATAGATATCAACAGTCCCGCTGAATCTGACATATTTATGCTAGATATTGTTGATATCAGTCACTGGAGTTTTGGAAAAGGGGAGATGAATATGTAATATTACCAGGGCAGCATGATGGCATAGTGGTTAGCGTTCTAACCTTGCAGCGCTGGGTCACTGGTTCGAATCCCAGCCAAGTCAACATCTGCAAGGAGTATGTATGCCTCCCCGTGTCTTTGTGAGATTCCTCCGGTCACTCTGGTTTCCTCCCACATCCAGAAAACAAAAAAATAAGTTAAAGGGGCACTATGGTGAAAAATTTTAAAATTTAAAATATGTGCAAACATAGACTAATAAGAAGTACAGTATATTTTTTCCAGAGTAAAATGAGCCATACATTACTTTTCTCCTATAATGCTGTCGCTTACAGTAGGTAGTAGAAATCTGACAGAAGGTTTTGGACTAGTCCATCCCTTATTCTTATAAAGATATTCCCTAAAAAGATTTAAACAATTATGCTGGCCAGCTTCCCTGCTTGCTAAACAGTTTTTTGGCAGTTGGACTGAGCAACTGCCATTCACTAAGTACTTTTGAAAATAAATAAATCCCTGAGAATCCCCCATGAAGAGATGGACTAGTCCAAAACCTCTCGCTTCTGTCAGATTTCTACTACCTACTATAAGTGACAGCAACATAGGAGAAAAGTAATTTTTGGCTCATTTTACTCTGGAAAAAACTTACTTATTTGTTTTATGTTTGCACATATTTTAAATTTTAACATTTTTCACCATAGTGCCCCTTTAATTGGTTTCCCCCTAAATTGGCCCTGGACTAAGATACATACAATACAGATAGACATAGGACTATGGTAGGGACTAGATTGTGAGCTCCTCTGAGGAACAGTTAGTGATAAGACAATATACTCTGTACATCACTGCATAATATGTCGGCGCTATATAAATACTTAAAGGGACTCCAAGGAGTGCCCAAATTTAAAAGAATACACTTACCTGGGACTTCTTCCAGCTCAGGGTAGGCGGCAAGGTCCCGCGGCGTCCTCCTGGCTCATCACCTTCAGCATCCGCCGGCCCCACGGTTTTCAGCGTCACCCAGTAACACCCGGGCCTGGTATCGGCCGGCTCTTCCTGATTAAAGACGCAATGCATCATCACTCCGTCCGCTTCGCGTCATCACGGCGGCCGGCGTGACAGGTCTGCACATGCGCGGGTTTTCAGCACATGCGCAGACCTTTCACGCCGGCAGCCATGATGACGCGAAGCAGCTGGCGTGATGACTCATTGCGTCTTTAATCAGGAAGAGCCGGCCGACACCAGGCCGGGTGTCGCCGGGTGATGCTTAAAATCGGGGGCCGGCAGAGGCTGAAGGAGACGAGCCAGGAGGACGCCACGGGACCTCGCCGCCTACCCTGAGCCGGAAGAAACCCCAGGTAATTGTATTCTTTTAAATTTGGGCACTCCTCGGAGTCTCTTTAAAAAAATACATAAAATTTCCTCCATGAAAAGATCTTCCAGACAAATATTTTGTCTTTTCCAAAACTAATGATCAGAATTGCTGAATTTAGAATTCGTCAGAATTCTGAGATTTTTCTCTGAATTAAATGTTAAATTGAAGTCCATGGTGCTGACTTAAGCTACTTGTGAAGCCCCTGACACACATTCACTATAACAACTCACCCCGTGGCCCACATTATTTCCAAAGGTTTTTCTTTTATATGTTCTTTCTTTTTTCCAGTAAGAGTACATATTGCGCTTACAGGATGCATTCACAAAGAATTACTGTGGCCATCTTGTGGCCAAATGGTAAAACTACATTTAAAGGCTTTTTTTATATACAAATACATATCTTTACATTTTAAATTAACTCATTACCTCCCACACTCCCCAATTGTTACCAATTATTTTATTTTTTTTGTACAAAAAAAATAAATAAAAAATTTACAATAAAAAAATACATAAATAGTTACCTTATGGACTGAACTCTTTAACTATGTATGTCAAGAGGGTATAACACTGTTACTTTATAAATGATGGGCTTTTAATTAGGGATGGACGCAAAACTGAAAAATTCACCTTTATTTCCAAATAAAATATTGGCACCAGACATTGTGATAGGGACATAATTTAAATGGTGTAATAACCGAGACAAATGGGCAAATAAATTACGTGGATTTTAATTACGGTAGCATGTGTTATTTAAAAGCTATAATTGCCGAAAACTAAAAAATTATGATTTTTTCCAAACTTTTTCTTATTTTCCCATTAAAACACATTTAGAATAAAATAATTCTTGGCATAATGATCCACCCAAAGAAAGCCTAATTGGTGGTGAAAAAAAACAAGATATAGTTCATTTCATTGTGATAAGTAATGATAAAGTTATAGGCAAATGAATGGAAGGAGCGCTGAAAGGTGAAAATTGCTCTCATTCTAACCCTCAGTTGTGAAGTGGTTAAAAAAACCAAAACAAAACACACAAAAAAACAGATACCTAAGGAGAGGGAAGGCTTTGGGTCCTATTGAGCCTTCCCATTCATCCTACGGTGCCTGCCGCGTTCTAGCACTGGATCTCCCGTTAGCAGCCTCTGACCACTCGGGTTTTCCTAAAGATTGCTGAAGCTTCCCACAGCGGCCGAAGTGAGCAGTCTCTGGAGACTACTAACCTATCTGTTTTCTTTTTTTTAAAACTCGCTTCAGACTCCCTATAATGCAGCCCAATAGCAGTGTATGTAACCCCATGTGTGTCAGCATTTGACAGATGACAGCAAAAAAAAAAAAGCATCATGTCACATTCGAGCACAACTGTGGCTGGCTGTACACACACAGCACACACACGGCATTACAAAAAACATAACATGAAGGAAGGCAGCTCCGGTGAAGACACAACAGTGTGTTGGAGGTCTGCTCTGGCCCCTTCAAGTTTGTGACAAGTTCCCGGAGGCCACATCTCTAATAAGTCTGCTAGATAAAAAAGGAAAAAGAAAAATGGAGATGCACTCCGTACCGCATTAAAATTTTAATGGTAAAACACGCAAGGAGTAAAAACACTTACTAGATAGTAGTGTAAAGAAAGCTTGTCATGGGTAAAACCCAAATCAATGAACTCAGGTGGCAACCTGTTCCTCCTCTGTGGCCAGCAGGGGTTGGTGTCCTGGATGGTAAATGGATAAGAGTTGCCTCCATTCTGTGATCATGTGCCAGTGACGTCACAACGTGTTTCGGCATGTCCACACCTTCATCAGGTGAGTTACTGGCACGCACACGTTGGTTTAAATAGGGTTAAACAGCAGGAAATTGGACAACATGTAAATTGCATTACCATGGTAACGCCTGTGCAAACTTCCACTCAACTGGGTGGATTGCATGTACCCGGAAGTGAATGCCTCATAGGAAATTACCTTATTTTATAAGTATATTGTCTAGATACCTTAGATAAAGGGCGAGGTTTGCTCCAAATGGGTGGGGGCCCCACACATGATGCTACTCCCAGGATACCATGTAAAGATTGCAAAACGTGGAGACAACCCCGCCCCCATTGCTGTTCCACAGGTCTGTAGATAATACTCTCCCACAAAACTGAAATGATTGGCAAACTTTGAAAGGTCCAAATTAATTGTGCCTGTACCGAATTGAAAGTGCCATCTTCAATTAAGTAGTTTACTGCCTCCATCTCTCTACAATGAGGGATACTAGTATAGAGGGAGCTAACGTCCAGAGATGCCCATTTTAATCCTTCTTTACATTGGAACTTCTCCAGGTCATCACATGGTTGCATTTGTTCATCTCATATTCTCCTCCTCATGCGCCGCATCCTATAAGTTTCATTCCGACCCACCCTCTTCCATTTCATCACTGGGTCACATGCACTTCCACGTCAACAAGTGGGAGTGCTTCTTCTAGGTTACCTAGGCAACCCATTATCAGCGGCAGCACAGGACAGCGCAATTTCGTCCACTTCTGTTTGCCTGCGGTTTTGCCGGAGTCCAGCACAGGGGGATTATTTCTTCTCATTGACGTTCATGCCATGCAATTTATAATGTAAAGCAGTTTCCTATGAGCTGTGGTTCAACCCCAAATAAACACCCTCAGTATAGGTAGGTAGCCAGGTATGGGTGCCCCAAGTGTAGGTAGCCAGACATAGGTTCTCCCAGTATAGGTAGCCAGGCATAAGAGCACCAGAATAGATCGCTAGGCATAGCAGGTGCCCCAGAGTAGGTAGCCAGGCATAAGTGCCCCAATATTGGAAGCAAGGCATAGGTGCCCCAGTATAGGTAGCCAGACATAGGTGCTCCAGTATAGGAAGCCAGGCATAGGTACCTCAGTATAGATAGCCAGGCATAGGTTCCCCAGTATAGGTAGCCAGGCATAAGTGCCCCAGTATAGGTAGCCAGGCATAAGTGCCCCAGTATAGGTAGCCAGGCATAGGAACCAATATAGGTAGCCAGACATAGCATGTGCCCCAGTGTAGGAAGCCAGGCATAGCAGGTGCCTGGTATAGGTAGCGAGGCATAGTAGGTACCCCGTTTAAAAAGGCAGCCAGCCTGTACCCCTCTCTCCTCTCCCTTACGTGGCTGGCGGCAGCAATCCTGAGCAAAGGCAGATTGAATGCTCAGTCAAGGATTTTATCAGAGCTGATAACAGGCTGAGCAGCGAAGAATTAAACAGAAAGCAGGGCAGGTGTTTTCTCTAATGTTTCCACTGGTATATATGGTAAAATCATGAGGGTGCATCGTCTCTGGTTCACTTTAAGCCCTAGTATAAGTTCCTCCTACCCCCCCCCCCCCCCATAAAAACAGCATGCTTTCTCATATACATTTCTTATTGTTTCAGAAATCTCTTTTCTTATTCCCTCTCTGTACTCTATTCTAATACTAATTCTAATACTACACCCCCCCCCCCCCAGCAATATTTTCAGTAGCTTTACTGATATTTATTATTTATTAATACTAATTTTGCAGTGAATGTCCTTCAGTTTATGCTGCCACCTACTTCCCCACTGCAGACACTGGTGTCACCAAAACACAGGTAGGACTTAGCCCCACCACGAAAAGACCAGCAATATTTTCAGTAGCTTTACTGATATTTATCTGACTGTTCTACTTTAAGACTTCTTCCAAATAAATATTGTTTTTATTCAATCTTTGCTGTTTATGGATTCACAAAGTCCAGAAACCCCAAGTTTATAATTTTTCCTTTAGACATACATTACCCTTAAGTAAGAGCAAACAAATGTTTGAGCCTTTGTTGAATTTCAAGGGCGATTTACAGATGGCCATAATCTCCCCAAGCCAGACCTCATCTCTGAAAACCAAAGCCCTGGTATTTAACTCAAGCAGAAAATATAGAAGAGAACTGAGATATGTATTTTCACAAATAGGCCACAAACCTCAAACATGCACCAAAACCACTTGAAAAGGTCGATGGAGCATGTGGAGAACCATGACTCTCGAGGTCTAGGTGGTCTCTACCTCATAAAGTTTACTCCCCCTCAGGCTAGATTGCCCTCCTGTTCTACACTGAGATATATAGTCCTGGATGAAGCCTTTAGCTTTGCCAAAAATGTAAATATTTCCCAGGTTCATTCTGAAGTTTTGTGGTTACATTACATACATTTTGTATGCCTAAAAAATGAAGTAAAAAGAAAATCCTAGAAATTTTATAGGGTTTTATAAAATAGAAAAAAAATAAATAAAAGCTCAGACTGTGCTTTCAAGCCTTGGGAATCTTATTAGAAAAAAGCCAAGAGGGTATAGAAAAGTTAAATGACAAATCTTTGTGTGCCTTGCAAGAACACATCTACTTATAAGTGAAGTATTTGTGTCTAGAACCAAAAGGACAGTTCTTAAGTTACCAGCTAACAATCCCTCTGAAGCCCAATGAATTTGTCTTGGAGTTGCTGCCAGATCAAACTCTTGACTGAACTGCAGACTGAGACAAAATATGTAATTCTCTGAGATCAATAAAAGTCTTAGAAAAACAAACAAAAGAAGAAAGTAGAAACAATGCTGTAGTTCTTCCTTTTTTTGGCCTTTTCTTTCTCAGACAGCTTATCAAAAACAGATACCAGATGTAGCTTCCTATCTAACAAAGTAACCTCGTCTCGCTTTCTCTGTCAATTGCAGTGCTGTATTAAACTTACCATAGATGTTACACTACAATCAGACTGTAGCTGCTCTCAAGGCAGCCTCAGTCAACTGAACTGTACTAAAGAACTTGTATTTACAAAAGAAAGGATGCAGAATAGTGGGAAGCCGAGAGTAGGTCCTTCTAGTGCTGAGTACATGGAGAGGAACAATAGTGATCAGAATAGGTGTTCAAATACGAAACATAAAATTTGGGTGTTGGAGGCGTCCGCTATTTTTTGCCAGCAGTTTGTACACTGGGTGGCTCTGATACACATTATACTATCAGGAGCGTCCGGCACCCACATTTTTTATTTAAAGCTGCTATGCAAGTGTATGTGTGTGTGTGTGTGTGTGTGTGTGTGTATGTGTGTGTGTGTGTGCGCGCGCGCGTATGTGTGTGTGTGTGTGTGTGTGTGTGTGTGTGTGCGTGCGTGCGTGCGTGCGTGTGTGTGTGTGTGTGTGTGCGTGCATGCGTGTGTTAAGGTTAGGTGCCATGGGGAGGGTGTGTGTGGGTGTGAAGGTTAGCCACCACCGGGGTGCGATGTGACAGTAGGGAAAGGTTAGGCCAGTGATGGCTAACCTTGGCAATCCAGCTGTGGTGGAACTACAAGTCCCATGAGGCATTGCAATACTCTGACAGCTCTAAGCATAACTCGGGGAGGCAGAGGCATGATGGGATTTGTAGTTTTGTCACAGCTGGAGTGCCAAGGTTAGCCATCACAGGGTTAGGCCATAGTAAAATATTGGTTACTATTACTGGTATTTTACTATAGGACTGAAGTAGTAGAATATCACTAAGTTTACCAGCATTCTACTTTCAGCTATTTCATGCGTCGCGTTTGATTGGTGCCCCTATCATACGTACACAACTGCTTATCCGTGTCTATGTGCTGCATTGTGCTTTGATTATGAGCTCATATATAAAGCACAATGCAGCACATAGTGGCGTAACTACAATTCCTGGGTCCCCCAGCAAAACTTAACTTACCTCCCCTTGATGCCCTTCATGGCCTGGGGGCCCATCTTACAAGGGTCATAAAACAATGCTGGTCATCATGATCTTCACACCCATAACAAGAGTAGCCACAAAAACATCTGATCTGAAGTATAGTATCCTGTATCGGAGGAAGAGAAGGTTAGTAGTTAGGGTCCCCTGTACAGCTCTGGGCCCCCTGCAATTGCTGGGCCTGGTCCCCTCTAGTTACGCCCCTGTATATGAGTGTACACTGCCATGTCCAGTTATATGCATGGCAGAGGAGAGATGAATAGCTTAAGTATGCTAAGGCCTGAAGTCAACATCAACATTTTTGCAATGGGGCCCCAGGATTTGTATATATACCATTAGATATATGCATCATATAGGTACATCCTTTATTAACCTTCCTGGGGTTATGATTATTTTAGGGTCTAAAAGCAGGGCAATTTTTTTGCACGCTTTTAAACCCTAAAACCATGAAAAAAATCATACCGCAGTGAGATTTGCAGCAGCCCCTGCACTTACCTACCCGGGATCCAGCACTGCAATTCTACCTCGGTCCTCCAGGTAGCACTCTACCCCTATAGTGAGATTTACACTTACAACCGCGATCTCACCCAAAAGATCCAGAGCCTCTGAGAACCAGAAGAAGAATGGCTGTCAGCGTCTGGATCCCAGGGGAAGCTGAGTTGAAATGCCCACTGTGTTTCAGGCTCTGCATAGACCTCCCAGCACCTATCCCGAGTCAAGCTCTGGATTTTCGCTCCTGGCTTCTTTTTTTCCACCCCAAGTCAGACTCGGGGTTACCGCCAGGGAGGTTAACAAAACTCATGTTGTGAACATAGCTATGTATAAAGCCAGCTCCGCTACTGATTTACTGTAATTTGTGAACATTTCAAGCAGTATTTCTTAGCACATGCATTATTTGACATTTTTTGTTGTGGAAGGCAATCATAAATATATTTGCATTGTCCTCATTCAATGCTTACACATATTTTTTTTTTTTTTTTTTAGCAGCACAGTAATTAGTCTCCCCAATTTTAATCTTTTGCTCGCAGTCGTTGCCTTGCAGCATTACTCCCAGGACTCATTGCTTTTGCTATAAAGTCAGATCAATGAGCGTGAGTGACTTGAGCATGGGTGACACGGATAATGCACAGGACGAGCACCAGGACAATACGAATAGAGCTCTGCAACATCTGGCTAATTAAAAAGCCATGTTTCCAAATTCTATTGCCTTTGTCCTCGTCACAATAACCTTGCCATAAGTTTCATTTCCTAACTTTCCTCCCAAATGCACGATAAAAAACGCAGACACGTATTATAAAATGTGATCCCAAATGTATGCTTCATAATTTGAGAGACCAAACAGATTTCTGTGTAACTTTAACACTTCTGATCATCCAATAAATATAATCTGAATGGGCATATGATTTTTTTTTTAATCATATTTACAATGCAACAGGTGCATAGCTGTTTGTTTCTATGACATAGTAAACTCAAAGTCAAGACCTCTGGGGGTGGAGCCAGGATAGGTTACACACCAGGAAGGGGTTTGCGAGAGAGATTAAAGTTAGGTGATCGATGGGGGAGTAACACAGAAACAATTTTCCGAAGTGCCAGAGGAGAGGACCTGGAATACTATTCCTGACACTCTGATCAAATCTTAAAAAATTCCCAGGCACCAAAGCCATAAGTAATTCCCAAACTTCCTAAATGGTTCCTAACCCTAAGCAATAATGCTAACTGATAATAACCATTCTATGGCCTCAATTCACTAAGATCATGCTGGAGATAATAAGGCAAGAGAAAACTTGCCACCATACAGTGAGAGAGTTATCTTATCTCTTCATTCCTTAATCGACTTTGCAGGTCGATTTCTCACTAATAAATCACTCATCTGCCGCTGGGATGCGGTGATTCAACTTGGGCATTAATGCTAAAGAGGATTTTCTGACAAAATCAGGTAAAAAAAGAAACTTCTGAGCCTCTTTAAGGACACCTGAGCTGAGAGGAATATGGAGACTGCCATATTTATTTCCTTTTAAACAATTTCGGTTGCCTGTCTGTCCTGCTGATCTCTTTCGGCTGCAGTAATGTCGGAACTCTGGACAAGCACCTGAAACAAGCATGCAGCTTTCAACTTAAGTTGGACTTCAGTCAGAAACATCCGATCCGCATGCTTGTTAAGAGTCAATGGCTACAGAGGCAGAGGATCAGGAAGACAGCCAGGCAACTTCTTTAAAAGGAAATAAATATGACAGCTTCCATATCCCTGTCACTTCAGGTGTCCTTTAAAGCATAGGTATTTTACAATTCTGTGTATCTTAGGGACATTTTTCCAGTGAATGTATTGACAATTCTCATTTCATCTGTAATTTTGAAATACTTCTACACTCTAGATCTGCTCAGGATCTGTTACACTGTTTGGTTTGCCACTGACACTCACTTCTTATCTTGTTCCCATTTCCATTATTCATTCATAAGCTACAGAGTGGATCAAACGAAACAAAAATTAAAAAAAAAATTAAATAAAAAATATAAACATGCTGCAGAGTTCTACTGGATAAAGTAAGTCACTTTCAATGGAGTTTTATTCCACTGCTGACAGACAAGACGAGATAAGACACAGAAGATTTATATTGTGCTTTTCTCCTGTGGACTCAAAGCGCCAGAGCTCAGCTGCAGCCACTAGGGTGCGCTCTATAGGCAGTAGCAGTGTTAGGGAGTCTAATGGCCCTTTTACACTTAATGCGTTGGTATGCATTAGTGTGCGTTAGTACCCATTGGTATGCACTTTTTTCTATAGCAGTGAATTGTGAAACAGCTTTCAGTTAAAACACGTATAGTGGGAACTGAGCCATAAGAAAATGTGGACATTACTTTGTAAATCAGTTTTCTTTTAGTTATAACTGAGAGCAACTGATTAAAGCGGAACTGTAAATACTTTTTAAATACACTGTTTCACTTACCTGGGGCTTCTTCAAGCCCCCAGCATCCGTCCTGTCCGGTTCTCCACGAACCTCCGTTCGCCCGCCGCCAGCTTCTTTCAGTTTCGCCGCCGGGCCACTGCGCCTGCACAGCTCCGGCTACGCATTTCCTTTCTTCGCGTTCCCTGCTATTGCAGAGGGGAAAGCGAAGAAAAGATACACTTGGCTCGGCTGCGCTGGCCTTGACTTACAAGTTGAGGTACAGAACGGAGCGGCGGAGGGAGAACGGAGGCTCGTGGAGGACCGGCGCGGGACAGGACGGCTGCTGGGGGCTTACAGAAGCCCCAGGTAAGTGAAACAGAGTATTTAAAAAGTATTTACAGTTCCGCTTTAAGTGTAAAAGGGGTCTAGAATGTGAAGGACAGCAATATCATTAAAGTATTATACAGAAAAAAAACTGTTAGGCAAAGTTGTAAGTTGAGCACAGAAGAACTAGAGTTCAGTAGAGGATCCCAATTAAATGTTGTAAATTTTAAATTGATAACTGTTCTGTTGGAGACCACCAGTTCAGTTCTGGCAAATATTACAGCAATTGCTAGGCCTTTTGTGGGAAATTAGTGGCCTATAGTGGGAAATTAGTGGGTAGAATACTGATACACAATAGATCTTATTTGGGGGAAAAAATTGGTATCATGCAATGGAGCTGATTCACAAAGCTTACTTATTTTTCACCTTAACTGTAAGGAGAGCTTATACATGAGATACTGTAAACTGATAAGGAGAGACAAAGCATACGTTAAAGTGGTATGAAACTCAGCATTTCTTCTTTGCTCTAAAAGATTAGATACAGCATAAAACCTACTACCAGAAAAAAGATGGTAGCACAACAACATTAAAACAGTTAAACACAGCACGTTCTTCTTCAGTGCAAAGCTTAGAGCTGAACTCAAGTGATTCCATTATCTTGTTTATGTTCAGTTTTCAGCCAGACACCCATAATTAGCAAACATTCTTGTGCAGTGTTTCAGCTTGCACAGACAACAAGAAGGTAAAACAGAAGAGAACTCTCACTAGAAACATTATAATATATAAATACTGCAGTTGTGCAATACAATGCAGTGGCAGCCGTCAGAGCAGATAAACTGTACTTTAGGAACTTGTAATTTGTATACGGACAATGCTACTTGTACACAACTCTCTCCAGCTGTTAAGGAACTACAAGTCCCACAATGCATTTGCCTTTATGAACCATGACTGTGGCTGTCAGACTCCTGCAATGCATTGTGCGACTTGTAGTTCCTTAACAGCTGGAGAGCCAAGTTTGCAGATCACTGCCCTAGATGAAAATGGTTACAAGTTTGTCTAAATCATACATGTCAAACTCTGGCCCAAAGACTCATCTAAGTTGGCCCTCAAGTAATTTCCCTACTTTGCATTATGTTTGGCCCATTCTAGACCACTAGGGAAGCTACACTGGGGGTAAAGCCCCAGATCACCAGGGAAGCCATATTGGTGAGTGTGGGATGAAAGCAGACACCAGGGAGCTGTATAGGGGAGAGGGTGGAGACGCTAGACACCAAGGAACTGTATAGGTGATGGGGGGCATTGGACACCAGGGAACTGTACAGGGTAGGAAGGGGTGCGTTAAACACCAGGAAACTGTATGGGGAGGGAGGGGGCCATTAGACACCAGGGAAATTTATAAGGGAGGGAAGAGGCCACAAGACATTGAGGTTGGCCCACAATTTAGTCCCAGTGTTTAACCTCCCTGGCGGTCTATTAAAACCACCAGGGTGGCGTCGCACTTTTTTTTTTTTTTACATTTTTTTTCTAAATCATGTAGCTAGCCTAGCGCTAGCTAAATGATAGCCACTGTGCTGCGGCATCCCCCCACCCCTTCCGATCGCCTCAGGCGATCAGCGCAAACAGAAAATCCCATTCAGAATGGGATTTCCTGTTTGGCTTTCCCCATCGCTATGGCGACTATCGGGATTACGTCATGGCGTCTGGGGGAGTCCCGATCCACCTCTTAGTGCAGCCTGGCGGTGATTGGCCAGGCTGCTCAAGGGGCCTGGGGGGGGCCTTTAACGCGACGGGTAGTGGCGAATCGGCGCAGAGCGGCAGCGATTGGCTTGTACACGCAACTAGCAAAGTGCTAGCTGCGTGTAACAAAGTAAAAAGTGTGCAAATTGGCACACCAGGGGCTGAGAAATCCTCCGCGGCAGCTTACCCCGTGCTCAACTCGGGGTTACCGCTAAGGAGGTTAATTTTGGTCCACTTTGTACTTGAGTTTGACACACCTGGTCTAAATTCTCTCTGTATTAGCTTACAATGAAACAAGAATTATAATAACTATAACATATTCACTGATGCAACAATAAAACAATTATGTATGTTCCCTCACCAGACTTCGCAACCACAAATTGTAGAAAAAGTTCATAGTGGTGTTAGAACATCATTTGCAAATCTCATGAGCCATTTATTGCTTGAGGGACCCTACATGTTTTGCACACATTTTCATAGCAGTAAAATGGTTAATCTAGCAGAATGAACGTAATTATCATGTTGTCACCAGGATATGATTAATGAAGGAATACACAGATAAATCAGATTGGTAATGGCTCATGCTGAGTCTTCTGTGCAATCTGGATTGTGTAGAAACAAAAAGAGAAAGCTCTAAAAGTAAATATGCACCTTCACCTTTTGGACAAAAAGACGGTCTTAGAAAGAATCATACTAGACATCATAGTAATTCACTAGATGTAATTACATACTTTTTCTTGAAGGGTTTTAGTAATCTTCTGAGTCAGATTTTATTCCACCTGAATAGAAGCTTTAGAATGCCGATTGCCATTTCATTTGTCATCCATTTATATCCATGAAAGATCAGTACCCATTACGGTCAAATAAAGACATATGCTGTCTCCCTTTCAAAGTTGAAGGTTTACTTTGATGAAAACCTGCGTCAAAAATGTGTTTAAAGTGGTCCTTAAAGAATCACATGTAAAACAGCCTCAGGTGTTGGTGCACTGATACATTAAGGCAATATTGTGACTGTTTAACAAGAAACAATATCCATGTGGTTTTTTTTTTTAAACTATTATTATTCTTTTTTTTCCAGTAAGAGAGTATACTACTCCCTCTGTATAAATTACTTGTGAGTCAACATCAGGAGTAATGGATACCATTTTGAGCACCACACTATAGGAAGGACATTACTGTACTAGAATGAGTACAAAGACTGGCAACTAAATTAATCAGAGGGTCTTACATACCAAGAAATGTTGGCCAAACTGGGCTTATTTAGCTTAACCACTTGAGGACCTAGGGCTTTCTACCCCTTAAGGACCGGCCACTTTTTTTCCATTCAGACCACTGCAGCTTTCACGGTTTATTGCTCGCTCATACAACCTACCACCTAAATGAATTTTGGCTCCTTTTCTTGTCACTAATAAAGCTTTCTTTTGATGCTATTTGATTGCTCCTGCGATTTTTACTTTTTATTATATTCATCAAAAAAGACATGAATTTTGGCAAAAAAATGATTTTTTTAACTTTCTGTGCTGACATTTTTCAAATAAAGTAAAATTTCTGTATACATGCAGCGCGAAAAATGTGGACAAACATGTTTTTGATAAAAAAAAAACCCATTCAGTGTATATTTATTGGTTTGGGTAAAAGTTATAGCGTTTACAAACTATGGTGCCAAAAGTGAATTTTCCCATTTTCAAGCATCTCTGACTTTTCTGACCCCCTGTCATGTTTCATGAGGGGCTAGAATTCCAGGATAGTATAAATACCCCCCAAATGACCCCATTTTGGAAAGAAGACATCCCAAAGTATTCACTGAGAGGCATAGTGAGTTCATAGAAGATATTATTTTTTGTCACAAGTAAGCGGAAAATGACACTTTGTGAGAAAAAAAAAAAAAAAAAAAAGTTTCCATTTCTTCTAACTTGCGACAAAAAAAAATGAAATCTGCCACGGACTCACCATGCCCCTCTCTGAATACCTTGAAGGGTCTACTTTCCAAAATGGGGTCATTTGTGGGGTGTGTTTACTGTCCTGACATTTTGGGGGGTGCTAAATTGTAAGCACCCCTGTAAAGCCTAAAGGTGCTCATTGGACTTTGGACCCCTTAGCGCAGTTAGGCTGCAAAAAAGTGCCACACATGTGGTATTGCCGTACTCAGGAGAAGTAGTATAATGTGTTTTGGGGTGTATTTTTACACATACCCATGCTGGGTGGGAGAAATAGCTCTGTAAATGACAATTTTTTAATTTTTTTTACACACAATTGTCCATTTACAGAGTTATTTCTCCCACCCAGCATGGGTATGTGTAAAAATACACCCCAAAACACATTGTACTACTTCTCCCGAGTACGGCGATACCACATGTGTGGCACTTTTTTGCACCCTAACTGCGCTAAAGGGCCCAAAGTCCAATGAGCACCTTTAGGCTTTCACAGGTCATTTTGCGGAATTTGATTTCCAGACTACTCCTCACGGTTTAGGGCCCCTAAAATGCCAGGGCAGTATAGGAACCCCACAAATGACCCCATTTTAGAAAGAAGACACCCCAAGGTATTCCGTTAGTAGCATAGCGAGTTCATAGAAGATTTTATTTTTTGTCAAAAGTTAGCGGAAAATTGATTTTTATTGTTTTTTTTCACAAAGTGTCATTTTCCACTAACTTTTGACAAAAAATAAAATCTTCTATGAACTCGCCATACTACTAACGGAATACCTTGGGGTGTCTTCTTTCTAAAATGGGGTCATTTGTGGGGTTCCTATACTGCCCTGGCATTTTAGGGGCCCTAAACCGTGAGGAGTAGTCTTGAAACGAAATTTCTCAAAATGACCTGTGAAATCCTAAAGGTACTCATTGGACTTTGGGCCCTTTAGCGCAGTTAGGGTGCAAAAAAGTGCCACACATGTGGTATCGCCATACTCGGGAGAAGTAGTACAATGTGTTTTGGGGTGTATTTTTACACATACCCATGCTGGGTGGGAGAAATACCTCTGTAAATGGACAATTGTGTGTAAAAAAATCAAAAGATTGTCATTTACAGAGGTATTTCTCCCACCCAGCATGGGTATGTGTAAAAATACACCCCAAAACACATTGTACTACTTCTCCCGAGTACGGCGATACCACATGTGTGGCACTTTTTTGCACCCTAACTGCACTAAGGGGCCCAAAGTCCAATGAGTACCTTTAGGATTTCACAGGTCATTTTTGTTTCAAGACTACTCCTCACGGTTTAGGGCCCCTAAAATGCCAGGGCAGTATAGGAACCCCACTAATGACCCCATTTTAGAAAGAAGACACCCCAAGGTATTCCGTTAGGAGTATGGTGAGTTCATAGAAGTTTTTATTTTTTTGTCACAAGTTAGCGGAAATTGATTTTAATAGTTTTTTTTCACAAAGTGTCATTTTCCGCTAACTTGTGACAAAAAATAAAATCTTCTATGAACTCACCATACTCCGTACGGAATACCTTTGGGTGTCTTCTTTCTAGAATGGGGTCATTTGTGGGGTTCCTATACTGCCCTGGCATTTTAGGGGCCCTAAACCGTGAGGAGTAGTCTTGAAACCAAATGTCGCAAAATGACCTGTGAAATCCTAAAGGTACTCATTGGACTTTGGGCCCCTTAGCGTACTTAGGGTGTAAAAAAGTGCCACACATGTGGTACCGCTGTACTCAGGAGAAGTAGTATAATGCGTTTTGGGGTGTATTTTTACACATACCCATGCTAAGTGGGAGAAATATCTCTGTAAATGACAATTGTTTGATTTTTTTACACACAATTGTCCATTTACATAGAAATTTCTCCCACCCAGCATGGGTATGTGTAAAAATACACCCCAAAACACATTATACTACTTTTCCTGAGTACGGCGGTACCACATGTGTGACACTTTTTTGCAGCCTAGGTGCGCTAAGGGGCCCAACGTCCTATTCACAGGTCATTTTGAAGCATTTGTTTTCTAGACTACTCCTCGCGGTTTAGGGCCCCTAAAATGCCAGGGCAGTAAAGGAACCCCACAAGTGACCCCATTTTAGAAAGAAGACACCCCAAGGTATTCCGTTAGGTGTATGGCGAGTTCATAGAAGATTTTATTTTTTGTCACAAGTTAGTGAAAAATGACACTTTGTGAAAAAAAACCAATAAAAATTAATTTCCGCTAACTTTTGACAAAAAATTAAATCTTCTATGAACTCGTCATACACCTAACATAATACCTTGGGGTGTCTTTTTTTTCTAAAATGGGGTCACTTGTGGGGTTCCTATACCGCCCTGGCATTTTACAGGCCCAAAACCGTGAGTAGTCTGGAAACCAAATGTCTCAAAATGACTGTTCAGGGGTATAAGCATCTGCAAATTTTGATGACAGGTGGTCTATGAGGGGGCGAATTTTGTGGAACCGGTCATAAGCAGGGTGGCCTTTTAGATGACAGGTTGTATTGGGCCTGATCTGATGGATAGGAGTGCTAGGGGGGTGACAGGAGGTGATTGATGGGTGTCTCAGGGGGTGGTTAGAGGGGAAAATAGATGCAATCCATGCACTGGGGAGGTGATCGGAAGGGGGTCTGAGGGTTTAGCCGAGTGATCAGGAGCCCACACGGGGCAAATTGGGGCCTGATCTGATGGGTAGGTGTGCTAGGGGGTGACAGGAGGTGATTGATGGGTGTCTCAAGGTGTGATTAGAGGGGGGAATGGATGCAAGCAATGCACTGGCGAGGTGATCAGGGCTGGGGTCTGAGGGCATTCTGAGGGTGTGGGCGGGTGATTGAGTGCCCTAGGGGCAGATAGGGGTCTAATCTGATAGGTAGCAGTGACAGGGGGTGATTGATGGGTAATTAGTGGGTGTTTAGGGTAGAGAATAGATGGAAACACTGCGCTTGGGTGGTGATCTGATGTCGGATCTGCGGGCGATCTATTGGTGTGGGTTGGTGATCAGTTTGCCCGCAAGGGGCAGGTTAGGGGCTGATTGATGGGTGGCAGTGACAGCGGGTGATTGATGGGTGGCAGTGACAGGGGGTGATTGATGGGTGGCAGTGACAGGGGGTGATTGATGGGTGATTGATAGGTGATTGACAGGTAATCAGTGGGTTATTACAGGGGAGAACAGATGTAAATATTGCACTGGCGAATTGATAAGGGGGGGTCTGAGGGCAATCTGAGCGTGTAGGCGGTCGATTGGGTGCCCGCAAGGGGCAGATTAGGGTCTGATCTGATAGGTAACAGTGACAGGTGGTGATAGGGAGTGATTGATGGGTGATTGATGGGTAATTAGTGGGTGTTTAGAGGAGAGAATAGATGGAAACACTGCGCTTGGGTGGTGATCTGATGTCGGATCTGCGGGCGATCTATTGGTGTGGGTGGGTGATCAGATTGCCCGCAAGGGGCAGGTTAGGGGCTGATTGTTGGGTGGCAGTGACAGGGGGTGATTGATGGGTGATAGGTGATTGGCAGGTGATTGACAGGTGATCAGTGGGTTATTACAGGGAAGGACAGATGTAATTAATGCACTGGCGAATTGATAAGGGGGGGGGGGGTCTGAGGGCAATCTGAGCGTGTGGGCGGGTGATTGGGTGCCCGCAAGGGGCAGATTAGGGTCTGATCTGATAGGTAACAGTGACAGGTGGTGATAGGGGGTGATTGATGGGTAATTAGTGGGTGTTTAGAGAAGATAACAGATGTAAACGATACATTTGGGAGGTAATCTGACGGCGGGTTTGCGGGCGATCTAATGGTGTGGGTGGGTGATCAGATTGCCCGCAAGGGGCAGGTTAGGGGCTGATTGATGGGTGGCAGTGACAGGGGGTGACAGGGGGTGATTGATGGGTGATAGGTGATTGGCAGGTGATTGACAGGTGATCAGTGGGTTATTACAGGGAAGAACAGATGTAATTAATGCACTGGTGAATTGATAAGGGGGGGTCAGAGGGCAATCTGAGCGTGTGGGCGGGTGATTGGGTGCCCGCAAGGGGCAGATTAGGGTCTGATCTGATAGGTAACAGTGACAGGTGGTGATAGGGGGTGATTGATGGGTAATTAGTGGGTGTTTAGAGAAGATAACAGATGTAAACGATACATTTGGGAGGTAATCTGACGGCGGGTTTGCGGGCGATCTAATGGTGTGGGTGGGTGATCAGATTGCCCGCAAGGGGCAGGTTAGGGGCTGATTGATGGGTGGCAGTGACAGGGGGTGACAGGGGGTGATTGATGGGTGATAGGTGATTGGCAGGTGATTGACAGGTGATCAGTGGGTTATTACAGGGAAGAACAGATGTAATTAATGCACTGGTGAATTGATAAGGGGGGGGGTCAGAGGGCAATCTGAGCGTGTGGGCGGGTGATTGGGTGCCCGCAAGGGGCAGATTAGGGTCTGATCTGATAGGTAAAAGTGACAAGTGGTGATAGGGGGTGATTGATGGGTGATTGATGGGTAATTAGTGGGTGTTTAGAGGAGAGAATAGATGTAAACAATGGATTTGGGAGGTGATCTGATGTCGGATCTGTGGGCGATCTATTGGTGTGGGGGGTGATCAGATTGCCCGCAAGGGGCAGGTTAGGGGCTGATTGATGGGTGGCAGTGACAGGGGGTGATTGACGGGTGATTGATGGGTGATTGACGGGTGATTGACAGGTGATTGACAGGTGATTGACAGGTGATCAGGGGGATAGATGCATACAGTAAACAGGGGGGGGTGGTCTGGGGGGGGGGGGTCTGGGGAGAATCTGAGGGGTGGGGGGTGATCAGGAGGGGGCAGGGAGCAGGGGGGGGGATAAAAAAAAAATAGCGTTGACAGATAGTGACAGGGAGTGATTGATGGGTGATTAGGGGGGTGATTGGGTGCAAACAGTGGTCTGGGGGGTGGGCAGGGGGGGGTCTGATGGGTGCTGTGGGCGATCTGGGGCAGGGGGGGGAGAAATCAGTGTGCTTGGGTGCAGACTAGGGTGGCTGCAGCCTGCCCTGGTGGTCCCTCGGACACTGGGACCACCAGGGCAGGAGGCAGCCTGTATAATACACTTTGGGCTTGATTCACAAAGCGGTGCTAACCTACTTAGCACGTCTAAAGTCTTTAGACATGCTAACCAGGGTGCTAAGTAGGTTAGCACCGGATTTCTCATTTGAGAAAACCGGTGCTAACCTACTTAGCACCCTGGTTAGCGCGCCTAAAGACTTTAGACGTGCTAAGTAGGTTAGCACCGCTTTGTGAATCAAGCCCATTGTAAACATTACAAAGTGTATTATACACTTTGTATGCGGCGATCGCGGGGTTAACATCCCGCCGGCGCTTCCGTATAGCCGGCGGGATGTTGCGGCGAGCGAGCGGTGACAGGCGCCGGCGGAGGATCGCGTCACGGATGACGCGATCGCTCCGCCCATGCCCTTAAATGGACCGCCGCCTCTGTGGGTGAGGCCGTCCTGCAGGGCTCCACTTCCCCGCCGCCCCTGTGTAGTGGGCGGTCGGGAAGTGGTTAAAATGTTTTTTCTTTAAAAGTTATTATACTGTTGCTTATCTTTTAAACCAGAAAGGAAGTTCTGAGCTCAGACCCACTTTAAAATGTGGAAAATTTTGCCACAGAAAGTAGTTATGGCAAATTCTATATCTGCATTTAAAGGAGACTTGGATGCTTTCCTTCTTGCATTGAAGAACATGGCTACACTTACTAGTAAATGCCCAGCAGAGTTGATCCTATGATTTTTGCTGACTGCCACCTGGCGTTGTGAAGAATTTTGTTCCCCTTAAAATGAACCGTAACCAAGGATTGAACGTCACTCCAATCAGTAGCTAATACCCTTTTTCCCATGAGAGATCTTTACCTTTTCTCAGACAGATCATCAAGGGGCTGTATGGCTGATATTGTGGTGAAACCCCTCCCACAGTGTGGTATCAGCACCTAGGTACTGACATCACACTATGGGAGCCTTGTTGCATTGTGGGAAATAACAGCTGTTTCCAACTGCCATAAAAGCAGCATCTTCTTCCACAGACATCACCTGAGAGCAGTAAAAATGTCGCTGTGTGATAAATTTCAGAATGTACCATAAATCAGGGAGAGGAAAGATTTTACAATGGGCAATCACTGACTAAATCATTTATACATAATTATTGTAAAAATTAAGCACTTTTTTCATTACATTATTTCACTGTCTCTTTATTTCACTTTCCTCTTTAAAGATTAATTGGCCCAAGCCTTGTAAGGTTTTTTTTTGTTTGTTTTTTTGTTTGTTTTTTGTTGTTGGACCAACTAGGAAATGTACCTAATTTTTACTGATTGAAGACTAATGCCAAATAATCTTGCCATCAAAGTATCACATGACTGAAGATGGAGGGGTGTTGCGTTTAACCTTCCTGGCGGTAAGCCCGAGCTGAACTCGGGCTATGCCGCCGGAAGGCACCGCTCAGGCCCCGCTGGGCCGATTTGCATAATTTTTTTTTTCCTGTTCGCAGCTAGCACTTTGCTAGCTGCATGCAGTGCCCGATCGCCGCCGCTACCCGCCGATCCACCGCTATCCGTCGCGCCGCAGCCGCCCCCCCCCCCCCAGACCCCGTGCGCTGCCTGGCCAATCAGTGCCAGGCAGCTCTATGGGGTGGATCGGAATCCCCTATGACGTCACGACGTTGTTGACGTCGGTGACGTCATCCCACCCCGTCGCCATGGCGATTTTTTTGCAAACCGCCAGGAGGGTTAATATACCAAATATCAATTTACATTTCAGTCAATACAGAGTTTGCACAGCAGAGTGTCACCTCTTAACTGATCTGGAGCCACTGGCATCCCATAAATTGCAGACCATGTATAGCAAAATGTGCTTTTATGATGCGTAATCGTAATGCGAAATTTCAAAGAAAATTGTAATTAATTTCATCTATAATTGTAATCATTTGTTATTTTGTGTAATTTTTGAAATTGTCATTTTTCTGAGTTTAAAATATTGTTTTCCTTTGCATGTCTAACCATTTCACCACCACGCATGCGTATATCTACACTCCTTTTTACACGCTTTGCCCACCAGGAGTGTAGATATACGCACCTCCCGCCGCTGTCCGCACTCCCGCTCGCTCGTGCGCACACTCCCACGCTCGTGCATGCCGCCGGCTGCTCGCCCGGAGATCAATGAACCGGAAAAAACATTCCCGTTCGTTGATCTCAGCCCCCCCCAGCGATGATCGGCTGCTTCTATGAGAAGCAGCGCGATCATTGTGAAAAAAAAAAAGTTTCCCAGCCCCACTGTGCTTCCTGTAAGCGTACTTCCGACGCGTACAGGTCGCATGAACAAAAAATTACTGTGGCCATCTTGTGGCTAAATAGTAAAACTACGTCCAAAACATTTTTCATATACAAATAGATACTTTTACACTATAAATTAACTCATTACCTCCCACAATCCCCAATTTATTTATTTTTTGTAATACAAAGAAAAAAAATTACACTTAAAAAAAAAATACATAAATAGTTACCTTAGGGACTGGACTTTTAAAATATTTATGTCAAGAGGGTACAACACTGTTACTTTATAAACTATGGGCTTGTAATTAGGGATGGACGCAAAACTGAAAAAAATGCACCTTTATTTCCAAATAAAATATTGGCGTCAAACATTGTGATAGGGACATAATTTAAATGGTGTAATAACCGAGACAAATGGGCAAATACATTTCATGGATTTTAATTACAGTAGCATGCATTATTTAAAAACTATAATGGCCGAAAACTGAAAAATAATTATTTTTTTTCCCCACATTTTTTCTTATTTTCCCATTAAAACACATTTAGAATAAAATAATTCTTGGCATAATGTCCCACCTAAAGAAAGCCTAATTGGTGGCGAAAAAAACAAGATATAGTTCATTTCATTGCGATAAGTAATGGTAAAATTATAGACGAATGAATGGAAGGAGCGCCGAAAGGTGAAAATTGCTCTGGTGCTCAAGGGGTAAAACCCCTCAGTGGTGAAGTGGTTAAAATCAATTTTCACAAAAACTACAAGGGCTTCGTGACTTCTATCCACTATGCTCCTTAACATAATTAGCAATTTTGCTGTCAATAACATCTATGGGGGCTTTGCTATTCAACGCAAGTCTGCACAAAAGTATGCAAAAATTACGTGAAATTAGGAATGATTACAGGAAAAAAATTGAATTTACAAATCGTAATGACATAATTTCATGTAATCTTCAACCACCAATGTGCCCCACTGAATAGTGTAAAGTGTGCAGCGGAATTTCTTCCCCCATCTATCTGTCTCCTCTGTAGGCAACCACTCATTACTTCTAATTTGCAGACTATTCGACGTGGAGCATTCAACCACTCATTACATCTAATATGCAGACTATTCGATGTGGAGCATTCAACCACTCATTACATCTAATATGCAAACCATTCGACGTGGAACATTCAGGAGAGAGATTTCTATAGCTAAGTCTCCTACTGCTCTCTTTGGCTGCAGCCTCCTAAATGTCTTTCACCTGCTCTGGGTCCCAGCAGCAGTGTGTTCTGGGTTCCAACTCCTCAGAAAGGGCCATGACACTGGCTCCAATCTCCATTATCATTAAAGGACAACCGAGGTGACATGTGACATGATGAGATAGACATGTGTATGTACAGTGCCAAGCACACAAATAACTATGCTGTGTTCCTTTTTTTTTCTCTCTCTGTCTGAACAAGTTAAACATCAGGTATGCAAGTGACAATTTCTGTCCAGGACGCACAGGGTCAAATTATAGCATAACCCTCACTGATAAGTAATTACAGCCATAAAACACTTTCCTGTTAGTAAATGGCTTCTGAGAGCAGGAAAGAGATAAAGGGGCCAATAATTCATAGATTTGAGCTGTAGCATACTTTAATGAATGTGTTATTGAGCAGAGACAATGAAACAGTTGTAGCTTAAAAACTAGATTTAAATATAAAGTAAAACTGTAGGATATCGAAAAAAAAAACATTTTTAGGAGAAGGAGGATAGATACTATTGTTTTTCTCATCAGTTTATTTTCACCTCTGATGTCCTTTAAGAAAATTTATAATAGCAATGCATTTAGATTGAGAGCAAATACAACATACTGAAATAACAAGGTGCTACCTTCAGGGTCCAGTAGGGTGGGCAGATGGACAGGGGGATTGCACTGTACACATTTAAGTGGAAGATACCAGTGGCTGAAGATTAGATGTGGTGACAAGAGCCTCATTGGCTGAGGGAACGATAGGCCCCTGTGTGTTAGTGTGATCAATGGTTGGCAGGAAAGCAACATTTCAGTAGGAATGATGTTGGGAAAATAAAGGTATCCTCAGTTTATATTTAAAATATACATATAACCTTTGCTCTAAGGTAAATTTGGGTGGCAAAATCAAATTGATTTATATTTGAATATATTCATTAGATAGGTTTTATCAATTTGGGCTAGAACCATTAACCACTTGCCGACCGCGCACTCATAACGCGCGTCGGCAAAGTGGCAGCTGCAGGACCAGCGACGCACTACTGCGTCGCCAGCTGCAGGCTGATTAATCAGGAAGCAGCCGCTCGCGCGAGCGGCTGCTTCCTGTCAATTCACGGCGGGGGGCTCCGTGAATAGCCTGCGGGCCGCCGATGGCGGCTCGCAGGCTAAATGTAAACACAAGCGGAAATAATCCGCTTTGTTTACATTGTACGGCGCTGCTGCGCAGCAGCGCCGTAAGGCAGATCGGCGATCCCCGGCCAATCAGCGGCCGGGGATTGCCGCCATGTGACAGGGGACAGCGTGTCACTGGCTGCACAGGACGGATAGCGTCCTGTGCAGCCCCGATCTCCGGGGGGGGGAGCAGGTAGGAGAGGGAGGGGGGAATTTCGCCGCGGAGGGGGGCTTTGAGGTGCCCCCCCCGCCAGCCACACGCAGGCAGGAGAGATCGGACCCCCCCAGCACATCATCCCCCTAGTGGGGAAAAGAGGGGGGCGATCTGATCTCTCTGCCTGCTACCTGATCTGTGCTGGGGGCTGCAGAGCCCACCCAGCACAGATCACTAAACACAGCGCTGGTCCTTAAGGGGGGGTAAAGGGTGGGTCATCAAGTGGTTAAGTGGGTTTCATTGGTAAGGTAAAGAATGACACAGAGAGCCCGATACAGTGTAGTATGTACTGGTAAGGATGAATTGATGATAGAGTAAGTATCTTTATACTCACAAGCTAGGGTTCCAGGGTGACCCCATTGTCTGATGAAGCAGGGGCATACCAGCAAAACGCATTGCAAAGAGTGTATCAATACATTTTCTATGTTTTAAAAGTTAATACATTTTTGTGTCTTCTGGGCTGCCTCCCCATGTTTTAAAAGTTTTATCTATTTTTACTCTTTTGTCACCTCTGTTCACTTCATTGGTAAGTAGAGATGGCCCGAACGATTCGCTGGCGAACGGTTCCAGGCGAACTTTCGGTGGTTCGCGTTCGCCAGCAAAGGCAAACTTTTGCGGAAGTTCGGTTCACCCCCATAATGCACCATTAGGGTCAACTTTGACCCTCTACATCACAGTCAGCAGGCACATTGTAGCCAATTAGGCTACAATCTCCCCTGGAGCTACTCCCCCCCTTATAAAAGGCAGGCAGCGCTGGCTATTACACTCACTCGTGTACCTGCAGTAATTAGTGAAGGGACAGCTGCTGGCAGATTCTCATAGGGAAAAATTAGTTAGGCCCTTGTAGGCTTGTTAGCTTGCTCCTGGATGATTGTTATTGCTAAAATAGCACCCCTCAACAGCTTTTTTGAGAGCTAATGTTCTCCTGATGTGTTTTTTTTTGTTGCCTACTGACACTGCATTAGCCAGGCCCTGCCTAACTATCTATACTGGGACACCTACCTATGCCTACCTACCTATCTATACTAGGACCTACCTACCTAACTACTGGGGCACCTACTTACCTATGTGGAGACACCTACCTATGCCTACCTACCTAAACTGGGGCACCTACCTATGCCTACCTACCTATACTAGGGCACCTTCCTATGCCTACCTACCTATACTGGGTCTCCTACCTATGCCTAGCTAACTACTGGGGCACCTACCTATGCCTATCTACCTATACTGGGACACCTACCTATGCCTACCTACCTATACTGAGACTCCTACCTATGCCTAGCTAACTACTGGGGCACCTACCTATGCCTATCTACCTATACTGGGACACCTACCTATGCCTACCTACCTATATTGGGGCTCCTACCTATGCCTAGCTAACTACTGGGGCACCTACCTATGCCTACCTACATACAAAAAGATAATAAGGTTGTTGCTTCATTGTGGACAGACCAAATTCGATCAGCTGGACACTCAGTCACTGTTGTTCTGTCATTCAGCTACCTCAGCCAGACCACATGGGCTTGAAAACCGCTATCGCCTGCACTCTCGCCATGGTGCGCACCAGTCCAGCATGGCCGTCACTACACAAACAGCTGTTTGTGGTGCGTTACACAGTGAGTTTGGTGTGTCAGTGTGAAGCAGAACTCTAATTATACTCCCTGATTGATGTTTACACATCCAAGATGTTTTAAAGCACTTTAGGCCTGCAATTTAGCATGCAATGTGATTTCTGCCCTTAAAACACTGCTTCGCGTCCAATCCAGATTTTTCCGCGCTACTTCTGCCATCCATCCCACTCCGCCATGCCCCCCTCCAGGTGTTAGTCCCCTTGAAACATCTTTTCCATCACTTTTATGGCCAGCATAATTTTTTCTATTTTTCAAAGTTCGCCTCCCCATTGAAGTCTAATGCGGATCGAGGAAGTTCATGAATCCAAAAATCAGAGGTTCGGGCCATCTCTATTGGTAAGGTGTTAACATTGAGGAAGAAGTTTATGGTTAGGTGTGAAGAAGGGGTTAATGTTGAGGAGAGAGATAAGGGTTAGTCATCAGAAAGGGTTAAAGTTAAGATGAGAGGTTAAGGTTAGGCATGAAGGAGAGGTTAACATGGGGTGGTGGTGGTGGTGGGGGGGGGGATTAGGGTTAGGTGTCTTGAAGAGATTACTGTTATTGCTGGAGATTAAAGTTCAGGTCTCGGGGGAGGGGATTCTGTTCTAAGGACTGATTATAGCCTTCGCCTCAGAACAGGACTTCAGGGTTTTTATTGATCATTCTTCTGTATGCAGGTTATATTATAATCAGGGAGAAGGGTCCTGTTTGATTGACAACAAGCCATTCATACTCTAAAGCTAGAAAGCTAAATGTTTATGACAATGGGGCTACTGATGCAACAGAACATTCCTTATAACAATAAATATAATAATCATGTAAACTGAATTTCCTCTTTAAGGTAGGCTTAACAGTTCTCTATAATTCTTATTGTAAGTTTAACCATTGACTTGAGCCCAGTAAATCAAAATTCACCTCTTGGCCTGACTATTGGCAACAAATTGCTGTGGAATGAAAAAATAATAAAGCTAGTGGTTATATTATTACTATTTTGTATAAAGGTGCATAAAGCTAACACTTCCCAGACTTATATCCCCCATCACCGAGGTTATGACACCAAAAGGAAATGGTTCAATTGATGGAGCCAAAAACAATCACATCTCTGCAGCCAAATTAGACTTTGTAAGGTTCCCATTAACAGTGCAATATTTAGGGATCATTTTTTTCATCAGTTCATTCACATCGAAAGAGTTTTTTTATCGATGTACAGCATTAAAGGTTTCAAACTATTCCCATTATCAAAACCAGCTGTGATTGAATGTATGAGAAAAAATCTGCCAACGATCACCAAATTCTGTTAGGAAACAATCAATAATACAGTCGATAAGAATTGATTGGGTGCACTAGCTTCATGTTTTTATGTAATACAGTCTGAACAATCTAATTGGAAAAATGATTATTCACTAAAATTGTTCTAATAACAACCAAACAAGCATCTTAAGAATGTAAAGCAGCTTTTGTTCAAGGTCTGGCATAAAGGATATCCGAGTTAGGGGGAGGGGGGATTAGATTTAATTACCTGGGGCTTCTTTTAGCCCCCTAGAAGTCTATAAGGTCCCTCGCTTAATTCCTGATGTCCGCCAGGGTGCTGCTGTACCCTCTGAAAGATCCCCAACCACAACTGTGGTCATGGCTACTGTGCATGCCTATCCACGTGCCCCTCTAGATTGCCTGCTTCCATGACAGCAGGGAGTAGACACACTGCAGATTTATTGCAGCATTTGTATCAGCTGTAACAAAGAAATGTTTTTCTTTAAAGATTATTATGTTGCTTTTTTTTTTTAGAGCTGAGATGAAGTTCTGAGTTCAGGTCCGCTTTAAATTAATTATAATGCTGTTATGTTGTACTTTTTGTAAATTCCTCCCAAAATAAAGGAGGCAATAGCACATGTGTCGTTAAAGGACATAGGTCTGGATTTTCCAGAATCCTTCAAACCCCAGTTAAGTAGGTTGACAGAAGATATGTCCATTACATTACATTTTACGACGCAACTTGTTGCTTTCATCCATAAGAAGACAACATAGAATCCTCTGGGATGTTGCGGCTATTTATTAGAATTCCTCGTGATCACACATCGCAGACTCCGGACTTCCCTGCATAAAAGCTCAGTGACTATCCTTACCTTAGTCATTATAATGGGGAAGATCATTGGTTGCAAGAATCGTGTCCAACCCCATCCTATTTTTTTTACATTATGAGAACCAAATAGTACATTCCACAGCCTTATGTCTTAAACTGTGAAGAGCCATTCCTTTTAGTTTTCTACATACACAACTCACAAAGCTGGATTTATGCTCTTTGTGCCCCTAGGCCAAGTATGTTGTGGCTCCCTTTTCTTGTGCAGCAGCGCCCTTCCCATTCCATGTGCAGCCCCCTCTTCCATGTGTGATATGCATGGACAGCAGCCGCTCACTTTCATGAGCAGCTCCCTTGAGCATCACTTTCCACTTTTTATGTGTTGCTCCCCATTTTAATCCTCCTCTTTCATATGTAGCAACCACTCTTTCCTACCCAGGTGCCCCCCTGGTCTGCAGCCGCCCAAGGCTCCGGCCTTTGTGGCCTGTCCAGAAATCAAGCCTTGACAACTCAAATCACCTTGTCCAATGTAATGCCCTTGGAATAAAATGTTCATGCAGCCGGTCTTTATGTTGACCTTAACTATAAAAACTACATCAATCTCTTAAAATTGTGGTTCCTTGGTAATGTATAAATTACTGTAATCAACCAAATTATACACTCCATTCATTTGTACAGCACACTTTACATTCACCTAGTACGCGTATTTCATTACTTTCAAATTTACATACAACAGATTTATTAGAATGGCTATAATTGGCATGTGACATTTTGTATTTGCTGTTCGAGTCTTTTTTCTTTCTTTTTTTTTTCTTTCTACTTTTACATCTGTTTTTAATTTCAGTTGTATAAAGTATTATAAAACACACGGATTGCTGCCACTGTGCTTCCTTTCCCAGTGATGTCACCAGTGCCGAGGAACGTGATAGGCTGCTTTCACGGTGTGTGTTTGTAACATAATTCCCCCCCCCCACCTTCCTTTTAATAAACCATGCCTGGAAAGTCATTGCAAGACAGAGCGGCTCGAGTTACTTTCATGCTTCAGATATACAAAAATTTAGGCTTGATATTGTCAAGCGTTCCCTGTATCCACATTTTTGACACAGGTCATAGGTTATTCACTTCACGGATCTGATTTACCTTTTCTTTCTGAAATGCATGAAACGGTATCCAGGCGGCATGTATTCCAGTCTTGCCTGTGTGCCCAAAGATACATTTTAACTTAATTTCAAGAATATAATTTAGGTCAAATAAATGGCAGATGTTGGACTGGCTTTTTCAAAAGGCTGCCAGAGTTGGTAACGTCACTGTAATTACAGGCGCAGTCAGTTAGCCCCTTGTACACACTGACATTTGAAGGGGCAAAATGCTTTCCGCTGTGCCATCTATTGCCGTAGCGCTAAGACCGTCATTTAATGAAAAGGTCCCCTTCACATAGAATTAGTAAGATTTCTCCTGCTCACACTACTTGCTTCTGTCTTCTAAAATTACCTGCTGCCGCTCTCCTGCTGATCTGCCTTTAAATAGTTTTCTGGCAAAGGCGGCCGGACCCTCCATCCTTGGCTAATTTTGTCAGGTTCAGGCTATTTGACCCTATTGTTTGGAAGGTAATTGCTGCTCCGATGAGTCATGTAACTCCCGAGCGTCTCGTATGACTGCAGATCGCTTTATGCATCTCGGCTTACAAATGTAATAAAAACGGTGTAAAATGAATTAAAAAAAAAAGGAACTGCGAGATCTGCAAGGCTAAATATCTATCTGGTAAAAGAGTCAAGGATGTTAAAAATTAATTACAGCTTTATGTACAGGGAAGGAATGACTAAATCAGACAATAATTGAACATTGTGGAAAATAAACCAGGATACTAAATATGTCATCTGTTTGGTTCTGCTATGTAAATATTCATCTTTATTTAAAGTAACCCTTTCACTTGTATAAGATGTACTGAGTTAAAGGGAACCTAAAGCAAGACGGGGCGCATGTTCACGTGCATGCACGTATGCGCACGGCCACCTTCCCCTACCTATGGGTGGGGTTGAAGTGGTTGAAGTCAGAGGATCAGCAGGACAGCAAGACAATATGTATTGTTTGAAAGGAAATAAATATGGCAGCCTCTATATCGCTCTCACTTTAGGTTCCCTTTAAAGAAAACTTGAGGTGGCAGGAATATGGGGGTTGTCATATATATTTCATTGTAAACAATGTCAGTTGCCTGGCAGCCATGTTGATCTTCTGGCATAAGTAATGTCTTAGTCAAACCCCCCGGAATAAGCATATGGCTAACCCAGTAAAACCTGAATCAGCTGAGTCAAAGTACCTGATCAGCTGCATGCGTGTTCAGGGTCTATGGCTAAAAGTATTAGAGACACAGGATCAGGAGGACTGCCAGGGAACTGGTATTGTTTAAAAGGAAATCCATATGGCAGCCTCCATATCCCCCTCACCTTGGGTTCCCTTTAACCCTTCAAGCTTACTGCTGGAAAGCAGGAAATCATTCCTTGGTTTATCTGCTGTTTTGGTGTCAAAAGACTCTCAATTCATATAAAGGCATGTGTAAATAAACTAGGGTGGATGCAAATTATTTAATCAGCAGCTGTTATTTGCTCAGTAGGTAATTTCCACTGCTTTACCCCACAAAACCTGATGTGATAATGTGGGCAAAAAATAAATAAATAAATACAATCTGAAGACACTAAATCCCTGTATTTACATAATGAAAACCTGCTGAGATATTTAAATTGCTTTTGAGATACACAAATATATCTAGCACTTTAAAAATACAAATGCATTTCATTGTGTGGTAAATAGTAAAAAGGGCACTTTAATAGATTACACAGTGGAACATATTTATGAAAAGCAAAAGAATATAAGTTGTTATTATTACTTGCTTCAGATTAATCATGCAGCTGCCTTATGCAAAATTGGACTGCTGTAGTTAAAAATGTCTATTTTCTTGTTAGGCCCAGTTCACATTTGCGTTTTGTTACGGAAGAAACGTATACTGTACAAATAGAACGGATGTGAAATAATCCAATGTTAGCCTATTTGACAGTTCACATGAGTCCGTTGGTACAGGTAAGTTCCGTACGTTCCATACCCCGGACCAAAAAAATGCAGCAGGCCCTAATTTTTCGGACCGTTCTGCCCAGCAGAATGGAACCGGACAAAAAATGCTGTTGCATTGGGGCAATGGGGAACAGAACGTTTCTTCACACTAGTGAAGAAACGGACCGTTCCACGGGGGATGTGGAGACGCAAACCTGAGTGGCGGGAGGGTGCGGGAGGGTGCAGCAGCCGGGCGGGTGGTGAGCAAGGGTGAACTCTGATACATACCTAAAGGCCAGAGGTAGAGTCATCCGTCTTCTTCCACGTCATGTGACTACATGACGTGTCATGTGACTAGTGACATGATTCGCGGTGTAATCACAGTGCAAGAAGAGGAAGCCTCTGCTGATGACATTAGGTATGTATTTGCTGGCAAACGGAGAGAAAACCGATCCGATCCATCGGTGATCAGATCACTTTTCACAATCCGTTTGCCAGTGTGCACAGAGCCATCTGGTGAACCGCAGACCGGATCCACTCATCTAATCCGTTTAGCTCATTTTTTTAATGTAAAACGGGCCTTAATGTCAGCCTGATACCAATACATATCAATTGACTTTCCAAGACAAGCGGCCACCCAGAACTAACTCCAACAACCAATCAGTATTTGGCCCACCCCCTCCCCATATAAGGCAGTGTAAGGATTTTGTTCATACTAGTTGTAGACATCAGATTAGTGATTTTGTGAGGGGGGTAAATAGGAGTATTAGAAGGAGGTATAAGTGAGATCTAACTTGGATAGACCGGGCCGTGTTGCGGTTTTGTTATACCTTTTTTTTCATCAATGCAGAAGATGAGCTATCTATTAGCCCCAGCAAACCTTTATTTCAGCTGTGATATGGATTGTATTTGGCTCATAGGCAGACTGTGCATTGCACAGACTGTAGAAAATAAATTGACTTTAAAATGTTAACAAACTAAAAATAAAATAACATTTTTGCTCTTCCCTGGTGGTGATGTTGTATTATGGGGCTTTTTTCCTGCCTTTGTTTAAGTTTACATTGCTTACGCTCTTTCTGTCTCTGAATGTGGTGTAGACTTGCTTGAACAAGCACAAAGCATCCTTGGCAAGTATCTAGAGTCTGGTGAGTCATGGCAGAAAAAAAGGGCGCATGCGCAAGAGGACTAAATGGGAGCCAATACAAAATAGTGTTTTTTGAGTGCCAGAGCAGAAATTTGGGCGCCCGATATATATAGCGCTGATACTTCCTGCTTTCATGGAAGCAGACATATTGTTAATATCCTGCGTTGACAAATTAGCCGCTCTGCCATGGCAGAGGAGATTCCTGAGCTGTTACAGCTGAGAAATCAAATTATGATGGTGATTAGTCACATTTGAGGGGGAATTAGACAGGCTAAACGCTCTAAACACACACAGGGTGCATTTACTGTATGTATGTTTTCCTTTTGTCCTGTGCAAGAATTCAGGTCCACTTTAAAACAGCCTTGATGTTGTGTTCACTTGCAAGGAGGCACTTATGAACTTCCTCTAAGCACATTTAAAAGCATGTCTAAAATTGGAAATTTTTTTAGTATCACTTACAAATTAAATGCACAATTAGTTAAGTTAACTGACCCTTACTTTTCTCTAAAGATATGCATCTTGCAACAGCCATCTAATGCTTCTCCCAAACACCTGTGAAATTCAGTTGCCTATATATAGCAAATACATTATGACCTTCTTAAAACAGTAGGTAATTACATGTCATCACTTCCCTGCGCGTGTAATGGAATACTCACAATTCATCACCAGTTCAAGACAGCGTAAATGCATTGAAAACTACTGGTTAATGGGAGACCTATAGCCTTTAATCGAACAGAATAATTCATCCAACTTAAATACAGCTGTTTCAGGGTAGCCATGCCCAATCAATCAGCAATGTACAGATTTGAATGATTTTGTATTTGTCTTGCTGGCACAAGCAAAACTACAAGTTCCTGGTCACCTCGGCAAAACATTTGACACATCCCCCACTTCTATTTCAAACCCCCCTCTTCCCCAGCCCAAGTTACTAATATTAGGTCCAGGTAGCAGAGTAGATCACCTATTTCCACTACTGGGCAAGATCTGCTTTTCTCTCCTCACAGCTCAGCCTGCACAGCGTAGGGTGCAGCCACATAGCATGGCAGAACACCTAGGGCCATATGGAGCTATGTGGCGGCACACCTGGAGTGCTATGAAGATAAATTGATCTGATCCAGCACTGAAAGCAAGTAACATATACTACACTCTGCTCTAATCTGCATATAGGATCTGAGGACAGAGTTCTGGGAATCTCAGGCCCGGAGCGTCGTGGAGGCTATTGTTATATGTAACTGTACTGGGAGGCTGTGCAGAGATGACTCGGACGGGGCTGGGAAAAAAGGGCGCAGGCAGCTAGTGGACAAAAAGGGTGCCGCCATTCACTCCCATAATAAATATCGTTTAATGGGCGCCTAACAGGAAAAAAGGGCGCCGGAGATAAATCACGTTTTACAAACGGCGCCCGGAGATTTTTAATGTTTTATAACTGTGCTTGTGGTGATTTACGTTTAGAAAATGCACCCGTGACGAATAACGTTTATAAAAATACTAAACATATTTAACCTATTTAACTAAAACATTATTTAACATTTTATCCCTTACTGTTTGTAAAACATTATTATTCACAAAATAAAGCGATCAGTATGTAACGTAAATTGCAATATATTTTTTACAGCCACTATTTTTAAAACATTATTATCCACATAATAAAGCGATCACTAAGAGGGTGGTTAGGGGTAGGCACCACCAGGGGGGGTCTTAGGTTTAGTCACCACTATGAGGTCTTAGGTTTAGGCACCACCAGGGGGGTCTTAGGTTTAGGCACCACCAGGGGGGTCTTAGGGTTAGGCACCACCAGGGAGGTCTTAGGTTTAGGCACCACCAGGGGAGTCTAAAAGCCACTATGTTCTTGCCAGGTGAACAGTTTTCACCTCCTTTGAACGTTTAACCTCTTTCAGAGTCTGAATATTTGTTGCATAAGGCTGTAATAACTGTGATTGTTCCAGGCTGTTTCCACCCATTACTGACCAAACTACCTTAAATTTATTTTACTGATTAATCATTTGAAGACCAAGAGGATTAAACAATGAAAATTGTTTCACAAGATAGCTGCTGTCACTTTAATGCTGCTAAAGAGAAATAGATAATCTTTTACTTGCAATAGCATTTATTAGAATGAGATTAGTCATATCAAGACACTGCACATTGTTCAAATGTCAAAAAACATATCCAAATATCTGAGAAGATGTCTACATAAATTTTGTACAATGTAAATTGCATCCATCCATGTTTAACTATATAGCTCTGAATATGTTAATTTCATATTTGGAAACCGATAGAAAGAAAATCAAAGAAAAAAATACACTAGCGTGCTTCTAAATGCCAAAAATATATGGTTTTGCTTCAGTTCTTTAAGATTTATTTTCTCTAGCCCTTCCTGTACGAGGGACTAAACTTAAAAGTTGCTTAGTGATAAGTACAAATTTTACATAATCGTAATTTCACACCGTAATTTGCAATTAGGATGCAAAATTGTAATGAGACATTTCTGGTAAAATTTCACAATTTTGCATAATTTTCATGTAATTTCATGTCGACTTAAGTGCTGAATAGCAAAGCCCCTATACATGCTATCATCACCAAAATTGCTACGTATGTTAAGGCGGGACTGGATTTATTATAAGGCATTGTAGGCACATGCCTACAGGTGCCTGACGATGGAAAGGCGACTTACTCCCCTCCCCGAGTGCCTCCCTTCTTTTCCTATACAGAGTCCCGAGCAGAGCATAAATGAGAGGTTATTTACCCAGCTCTCAGCATTTCACTGACAAGATCTTACTTCAGATTTTACTTCAGCTACTTAATAATGAGGGTACTTATGGGTACCTAATGCTAAGGGGCACTTGTAGATACCTACAGTATGACAGGCAAGGGAAGGGAGAAGTCACAGCTGGGACAGCCAGCACACTTGCGGTGCAGTTTGGTGGGGGTTTGTAGGTTCAGGGAGGGTGAAGTCTGGGGTACCAGGACATCTGTGCCTATAGGCTCTAGTGATGTAAATCTGGGCTTGTGTTAAAGAGAATCTGTAACCTAAAAACCTCATATAAATAAACATACCAGCCTGTAGGTTTTCATCTCCTGTCCCCCTCTGTCACATTTTTGCTGCTCCCCACCAGGATCCTGGCCCAAAAAAGGCAGTTTTATAAACTGTTTTTGTAAACAAAAAATATGGCTGCCAAACAGGAAGTTCATCATAAAATCGCATGTTCCTGTAAACTGCATTAGAGTTTCCCTGAAAGGTTATATTATTGAACAATAGATTCAGCCTTTAAAGTTTATTTCATAGTTTAGAAGAAGTTTTACCTTGTACAGAATGCTGTAATCTTTAGTAGTGATTACTGATAGCAGGTCTGTGTCTGCATTCCGCAATAGTCTATGAGCTATGCTTCTCACAATTATCAGCTTTTATCAGTAGATGATACTGAGTTACTGAGAGCAGGGAATGTGTGAGCTCTGCTTTTCACAGTTTTCAGTGTGTGAAAGACTCAAAAAGACTCAGAGCAGGGCTATCAGTGTAACCTCCTCCTGTCTGTAAACAGTTACAGCCACTTCCTCTTTGGGCAGACAAGCCTGACAAAGGAGAGTAAATTTGATTTATTACAGCAATGGAGCAACTAAAAAAGGCTGCAGTAAGCCAGAGTACTTTAGAATAAATTTTGTTACAGAGTCTCTTTAAAGGACAGACGAGGCAAAAAACAAAAAAAAGTTAAATACCGGCATGAAATTAGAATGCACAGAGGACGCCATTTGCGCCCTCCGTGCCGTGCTGCGGGTCCCAGCTGCTCAATGTCCCCCCGGGCCGCGTCCCGACCCCACATCCTGTGTCGGGCTCTCCTGCCACCTCTAAAATGGCCGCCAGAGCTGGCCATGACTGCGCAGTCCGCACAGACGCGAGTGCGGCTGCGCAGCTCTAGGGCCTCCCCCCGATCCACACTACAGGAGACAGCCTGTAGGGGAAATAAGGAGTTAACTAAGTTAAGTCAGATGTTTCAGTTGGCTATGAATAAATGGAAAACATTCTCTGAATTAAGGTGACAATATGGCCACCTTCTTTACTACATACAAGTGAAATCATACAGTATGTGACAAAACTCATATGCCCCAGCCAGGAACTGTCTTTCAATAATTTCGACACCTTTCCATCTCTAGAATCTCACAGGCTCTCTGTTGACCAAACAACTTTTGAGTCAAAAGCAATTTTGCCTTCCACAAACTAAAATCTTGGCAAAAAGACATTCCTGATCAGGAGCTGATGCAGAAAATGATTATTGGCAACAAGCTCTACAAACAAATTATCATAAATAAAAAAACAAAAAACGGAGGGAATTACATTTTTTAGCTTACACACAGGGCAACGTTCCCCTTTGACATTCAAATATAAAGTACCGGCATCAAATTAACAAGCCATTTTGCCCAAAATGTCAGTTACCTCAAGCTCTACTGCATGTGGAAATGCAGTATCATCAAATGCTATTGGAAGGAGGTCCAGCTATTTCTTAAAGTGGCCCTGAACTCATGCACAGGACAGAAGTCAAAAATAGAGAAATAAATTGATATATTCATTGGGATGTAAATCAGGAACTCTTACATTTGTTCAATCTGGACAAAATGAAAGCTTTGAAAACTTAACAAAATCTTCTTCAAGAAGTGGAGAAACTTTGTGGAATGTAGTTTCAGTCCCGCAGAATTGCAGGTGGTAATGAAAACCCTTTCAATATATCACATTGTATGCTACTATAGACTTGTTAAGTAAATTATGTAGAATACACTAGAGAAGAGAAGACCAATCTAGGGGGAGGTAAGATGGACATACTAGGTAGGGCTGTAGAATAGGTAATCAGTAGAGAATTACTATGTGGTAGGGGTGAGTAGGCCATCTTGAAGACGTAGGTTTTGAGGCCATGCTTGAATGTGTTGAAGGAGGGTGCAAGTCTGATGGGAGTTCCAGAGGGTGTTGTTGAAAAAATCTCTTAAAAAATCCTGCAGGAGCACATGGGAGACGGAAAATCGTGGAACAGTTAGGTGAAGGTCGTTGGAGGACTGGAGAAGGTGATCTGGTGTATACCTGTGAACAAGCTTCGAGATGTAGGTAGGGCAGGTTTTGTGCACCAATTTGAAGGCCAGGCATAGAATGTTGAAACTTATCCTGAATCGGGTAGGGAGTAGTGTTGGGCGAACACCTAGATGTTCGGGTTCGCGAACGTTCGCCGAACATCGCCGCGATGTTCGGGTGTTCGCGCCGAACTCCGAACATAATGGAAGTCAATGGGGACCCGAACTTTCGTGCTTTGTAAAGCTTCCTTACATGCTACATACCCCAAATTAGCAGGGTATGTGCACCTTGGGAGTGGGTACAAGAGGGAAAAAAATATTTGAAAAAGAGCTTATAGTTTTTGAGAAAATTGATTGTAAAGTTTCAAAGGAAAAACTGTCTTTTAAATGTGGAAAATGTCATGTTTCTTTGCACAGGTAACATGCTTTTTTTCGCCATGCAGTCATAAATGTAATACAGAGAAGAGGTTCCAGGAAAAGGGACCGGTAACGCTAACCCAGCACCAGCAGCAGCAGACGTGATGGAACAGCAGGAGGCGCAGGAGGAGAAGGCCGCGCTTTGTGAGACACAACAACCCAGGCCTTGCATGAGGACAAGAAGCGTGCGGATAGCATGCTTTGTACCGCCATGCAGTCATAAATGTAATAAAGATAAGTGGTTCAATAAACAGGGACCACGCGGCAACGCTAACCCAGCAGCAGCAGACGTGATGGAACAGGAGGAGGCGCAGGAGGAGAAGGCCACACTTTGTGAGACACAACAATCCAGGCCTTGCATGAGGACAAGAAGCGTGCGGATAGCATGCTTTGTACCGCCATGCAGTCATAAATGTAATAAAGATAAGTGGTTCAATAAACAGGGACCACGCGGCAACGCTAACCCAGCAGCAGCAGACGTGATGGAACAGGAGGAGGCGCAGGAGGAGAAGGCCACGCTTTGTGAGACACAACAACCCAGGCCTTGCATGAGGACAAGAAGCGTGCGGATAGCATGCTTTGTACCGCCATGCAGTCATAAATGTAATAAAGATAAGTGGTTCAATAAACAGGGACCACGCGGCAACGCTAACCCAGCAGCAGCAGACGTGATGGAACAGGAGGAGGCGCAGGAGGAGAAGGCCACGCTTTGTGAGACACAACAACCCAGGCCTTGCATGAGGACAAGAAGCATGCGGATAGCATGCTTTGTACCGCCATGCAGTCATAAATGTAATAAAGATAAGTGGTTCAATAAACAGGGACCACGCGGCAACGCTAACCCAGCAGCAGCAGACGTGATGGAACAGGAGGAGGCGCAGGAGGAGAAGGCCATGCTTTTTGAGACACAACAACCCAGGCCTTGCATGAGGACAAAAAGCGTGCGGATATAGCAGCAATGCTTTTTGCCGCCATGCAGTCATAAATTTAATACAGATGAGAGGTTCAATAAACAGGGACCGGAAACGCTACACCATCCCAGATGTTCATTGGTCATGTTACTTGGTTGGGGTCCTGGAGTGTTGCGTAGTCATTTCCAATCCAGGATTGATTCATTTTAATTTGAGTCAGACGGTCTGCATTTTCTGTGGAGAGGCGGATACGCCGATCTGTGACGATGCCTCCGGCAGCACTGAAACAGCGTTCCGACATAACGCTGGCTGCCGGGCAAGCCAGCACCTCTATTGCGTACATTGCCAGTTCGTGCCAGGTGTCTAGCTTCGATACCCAATAGTTGAAGGGTGCAGATGGATTGTTCGACACAGCTACGTCATCTGACATGTAGTCCTTGACCATCTTCTCCAGGCGATCGGTGTTGGAGGTGGATCTGCACGCTTGCTGTTCAGTGGGCTGCTGCTGCATGGGTGTCAGAAAATTTTCCCACTCCAAGGACACTGCCGATACCATTCCCTTTTGGGCACTAGCTGCGGCTTGCGTTGTTTGCTGCCCTCCTGGTCGTCCTGGGTTTGCGGAAGAGAGTCTGTCGGCGTACAACTGGCTAGAGGAGGAGGAGGATGTCAATCTCCTCTCTAAAGTCTCCACAAGGGCCTGCTGGTATTCTTCCATTTTGACCTGTCTGACTCTTTCTTCAAGCAGTTTTGGAACATTGTGTTTGTACCGTGGATCCAGAAGGGTATAAACCCAGTAATTGGTGTTGTCCAGAATGCGCACAATGCGTGGGTCACGTTCAATGCAGTCTAGCATGAATTGAGCCATGTGTGCCAGAGTCCTACCAGAATCCTCATCATCCTCTTGTGAGCGTTGTGATAGTTGTTGTGATGCATCATAGTCGTCACCTTCCTCCTGGTCTGCTTCTGCTGACCATTCGCGCTGAATTGTGGAAGTCCAACGTGCACCGCTCTGGCCCTCGTCAGTGGTGGCATGAAATTCCTGCTCCAACTCCAGCTGTTCCTCCTCCTCTTCTTCGTCATAGCTGCTGGGGCCAGCGTTCCCTGAGGCGAATGGCCTGATGTTGGTACCATCACGCTGATCGTTTTCTCCTTCAGATTCCCCCAGTTGCATCATGACAGCTGTTTCCTTGATTTTCAACATTGACCTCTTCAGTAAACACAGCAGTGGTATGGTAATGCTGACTGAAGAGTTGTCACTGCTCACAAGCAACGTGGATTGCTCAAAATTTTGGAGGACTTGGCAGAGGTCCAACATGTTGGCCCAATCGGATCCACAGAAGCTTGGCAGCTGTCCGGATGCGCCTCGGTACTGCGCCGTCATGTACTGGACCACTGCACTCTTCTGCTCACAAAAGCGGGCTAGCATGTGCAGCGTAGAATTCCAGCGCGTAGGGACATCACACAGCAAGCGATGGTGGGGGAGATTGAAGCGCTCCTGCATCTTGGCGAGTGCCCCCGAAGCAGTACTGGAATTTCTACAATGTTTGGCCACTCGACGCACCTTCAACAGAAGATCGGCCACGCCTGGGTATGTCCTCAGGAACCGCTGAACTACTAGGTTCATCACGTGCGCCAGGCAAGGGATGTGTGTCAGCGTAGCCAACCTTAAAGCGCGAATGAGATTACTCCCATTATCACACACAACCATGCCCGGTTTCAGGTCCAGCGGTGCCAGCCACAAATCCGTCTGTTCCTTTATTCCCTTCCAAATTTCCTCCCCTGTGTGCTGCTTATCCCCAAGGCAGATCAGCTTCAGCAACGCTTGCTGACGCATGCCAACAGCTGTGCTGCACTGCTTCCACTATCCTACTGCTGCTGGGTTAGCGTTTCCGGATGAGGTACAGCTTTGAGATGCGTTGGAGGAGAAGGAGTCAGAGAAGTAGGTGCTGCTATTGTTATCCAGTGGGAGGGACGGCGGTGCAGCTGTTTGCGGCGTGGGCAACACCCGCGCCGTAGCAGGTGAGGAATCGCTGCCAGGCTCCACAAGGTTCACCCAGTGCGCGGTAAGGGAGATGTATCGACCCTGGCCGAACGCACTCGTCCAGGTGTCAGTGGTGAGGTGAACCTTGCAGGCAACGGCATTCTTCAAGCTTCGGGTTATTTTGCTGACCACGTGCTCATGCAACTCAGGCACTGCAGAGCGTGCAAAGTGGTAGCGGCTGGGAACCACGTAACGTGGGATGGCCACTGACATCATGCCCTTGAAGCTGTTTGTCTCCACCACTCGATATGGCAGCATTTCACAGGCCAGAAGCTTGGCTATGCTGGCTGTTACTGCCATGGCCCGGGGGTCATTTGCTGGCAATTTCCTCTTGCGCTCAAACATCTCCGACACAGACAACTGAACCGTAGCGCTGCACACGTAAGGGCTGTTGGTTGTTGTGTTTGATGAACACTGGGAGACCTCAAGAGCACTACTCCGGAAAGTGACAGTGTCAGCGTCGTCTGATGTTTGTGAATGTTGTGAACCACGCAATGGCTGGGCTACTGCTGCTGCTGAGGCGGGTCTGGTGGTGAGTCTGGTGAACCCAAGGGAGGCAGTGTTGCTGGTACCCTGTCCTGCCGCGTTTGCCCACAGAGTGGGATGTTTGGATAGCATGTGGCGGCTCATGCTGGTGGTGGAGAGGTTGTTAATACTTTTCCCCCTGCTCAGGCGGGTCTTGCACACCTTGCAAATCGCCATGGTAACATCCTCAGTGCAGTCTTCAAAGAAAGCCCAGACTTTGGAGCACCTGCCTTGCTGGCGATTTCTGTTTGCGCCTCTTTTGCCTCTCACTTGAACTTCCACGCTTGTGGTGCCTGAAATTGCGCGCCGCCTACCTTGTGGCACAAGGCGAACTCGTGCAGCAGTGGGTTCTTCAACAGACTCATCTGTGCTGCTGCTACGACGGCGATGTTCTCGTTCACAAACAAAATCTGGGTCTCTGTCCACATTGTCCATACCCTCCTCTTCCATCTCCTGAAACTCGTCATATGTCATTGTGGGGGGCTGCCGCCGTGGAGTAGAGCTCCCCAGAACAACCTCTGCGCAGCTCACTCCAACGTCGTCTTCCAGATCTTGTCGGCCGACCTCCTGCAATTGCAACCCCTCCTGCCCAACTTGCTCTGGGATTTGGGTTTCCGAGTCCTCCTCGGACTCGCCTTGTATTTCAGTGCGCGGTGCATTTCTCACAGTTAATGGTTGTGAATCCGGGCACAACATTTCTGGCTGTTCCTCCATTGACCTTTGAAAGGTGGAAGTTTGTTGGGCTGGGAATAGCTCCTGCGAATACCCCATTGTGTCCTGAGGTAATTCATCGGACTGGTTATCTGGCAGTTGTGTGCGTGGTGTCGCTGCCGGTTGTGTCAGCTTTGTGCCCACTGGCTCCTTGTAACTGGCTGAGGACTCGGACCTCGTGCGTGATGTGCTGGTGCTGCTTAACCCACTGCTGGACGCTTGAGAGGTCATCCAAGTAATTATCTGGTCCTGTTCTTTTGGATTTGTGAGGGTTGTTGTCCTGGACAACATGGGCGGTATTGAGTGGGTTTTCTTGGGTGCTCCCCTGTGGCCTGTACGTGAACCGTCAGGGGAAACACCTCTTCCCTTGCCCCTCCCTCTTTCACCGGATTTCTTCCTCATTTCACTTATCCTTACAGTACACGCTGACTGGCAGCAGTACAGTGGCAGTACAGAAATGCTATACAGTACCACTATTCCCAGCAGCGACACAGAGCACAATGCTATACAGTGGCGGGTGAGCGGTGTACTACTATTCCCAGCAGACACAGAGTGGCAGTAAACAGAATACTATATAGTGTGGCTGAGCGAGGTACACAGAGTGGCAGTAAACAGAATGCTATATAGTGTGGCTGAGCGAGCGGAGTACTACTATTCCCAGCAGACACAGAACATTAAACAGAATGCTATATAGTGTGGCTAAGCGAGGTACACAGAGTGGCAGTAAACAGAATGCTATATAGTGTGGCTGAGCGAGCGGTGTACTACTATTCCCAGCAGACACAGAACAGTAAACAGAATGCTATATAGTGTGGCTGAGCGAGGTACACAGAGTGGCAGTAAACAGAATGCTATATAGTGTGGCTGAGCGAGCGGTGTACTACTATTCCCAGCAGACACAGAACAGTAAACAGAATGCTATATAGTGTGGCTGAGCAGTGTACCACTATTCCCAGCAGCGACACAGAGCACAATGCTATACAGTGGCGGGTGAGCGGTGGACCACTATTCCCAGCAGCGACACAGAGCACAATGCTATACAGTGGCGGGTGAGCGGTGTACTACTATTCCCAGAAGACACAGAGTGGCAGTAAACAGAATGCTATATAGTGTGGCTGAGGGAGGTACACAGAGTGGCAGTAAACAGAATGTTATATAGTGTGGCTGAGTGAGCGGTGTACTACTATTCCCAGCAGACACAGAACAGTAAACAGAATGCTATATAGTGTGGCTGAGCGGTGTACCACTATTCCCAGCAGCGACACAGAGCACAATGCTATACAGTGGCGGGTGAGCGGTGTACTACTATTCCCAGAAGACACAGAGTGGCAGTAAACAGAATGCTATATAGTGTGGCTGAGCGAGGTACACAGAGTGGCAGTAAACAGAATGCAATATAGTGTGGCTGAGCGAGCGGTGTACTACTATTCCCAGCAGACACAGAACAGTAAACAGAATGCTATATAGTGTGGCTGAGCGAGGTACACAGAGTGGCAGTAAACAGAATGCTATATAGTGTGGCTGAGCGAGCGGTGTACTACTATTCCCAGCAGACACAGAACAGTAAACAGAATGCTATATAGTGTGGCTGAGCGGTGTACCACTATTCCCAGCAGCGACACACAGCACAATGCTATACAGTGGCGGGTGAGCGGTGTACCACTATTCCCAGCAGCGACACAGAGCACAATGCTATACAGTGGCGGGTGAGCGGTGTACTACTATTCCCAGAAGACACAGAGTGGCAGTAAACAGAATGCTATATAGTGTGGCTGAGCGAGGTACACATAGTGGCAGTAAACAGAATGCTATATAGTGTGGCTGAGCGAGCGGTGTACTACTATTCCCAGCAGACACAGAACAGTAAACAGAATGCTATATAGTGTGGCTGAGCGGTGTACCACTATTCCCAGCAGCGACACACAGCACAATGCTATACAGTGGCGGGTGAGCGGTGTACTACTATTCCCAGAAGACACAGAGTGGCAGTAAACAGAATGCTATATAGTGTGGCTGAGCGAGGTACACAGAGTGGCAGTAAACAGAATGCTATATAGTGTGGCTGAGCGAGCGGTGTACTACTATTCCCAGCAGACACAGAACAGTAAACAGAATGCTATATAGTGTGGCTGAGCGAGGTACACAGAGTGGCAGTAAACAGAATGTTGAGCGAGCGGTGTACTACTATTCCCAGCAGCGACACAATGACTGGGGGGACCCTGGCTAGCGTGGCTGGAGCGCGAACTACCCTGCCTGCCTACCCAAAGCTAAACCCACAGACAAATGGCGGAAATATGACGTGGTTCGGGTATTTATTTACCCGAACCACGTGACAGTTCGGCCAATCAGAGCGCGTTCGGGTCCGAACCACGTGACCCGTTCGGCCAATCACAGCGCTAGCCGAACGTTCGGGGAACGTTCGGCCATGCGCTCTTAGTTCGGCCATGCGGCCGAACGGTTTGGCCGAACACCATCAGGTGTTCGGCCGAACTCGAACATCACCCGAACAGGGTGATGTTCTGCAGAACCCGAACAGTGGCGAACACTGTTCGCCCAACACTAGTAGGGAGACAGTGCTGGGATTTACAGAGGGGGGATGTGGATGTTTAGCGGTGAGAATAATAGATGAATCTAGCAGCCACATTCATAACTTGTTCAAGGAGGGCATTGTGGTTCAAGCAGAGACCAGACAGAAGGGAGTTGCAGTAAGCAAGGGTATGTATAGTTTTGTCACAACCTGTCTCTTAGAGGGGCTCATAATTTAATCCCTACCGTATTCATATGTCCATTCTAGTCTTGGCCAATTTTAGTGGGAAGCCAATTCACTTCTCTGTATGTTTTTGGGATGTGGGGGATACTGAAGTGCCTGGAGGAAACCCATGCTGACATAAGGAGACACAATGTTTCAATTGTTATCTGACAGTAGCAAAATAATTTGTCTAGATAACTCTTGAGATTCTTAGACAGTGTCCAGGACTGGTCCCTATCTACATGTTCTAGAAGCAACAGATGAATCCACCACCTTCACTAAACTGGTCTCTGGTACAGTAGGATTAGGATCAAATTTGGTCTGAGCAAAAGACTAGATTTAGTTTTCAAGGACATACTTCAAAAAAAATGCTACAACAAACAAAATACAAGCTCTACGAAAGCCCGTCTCTCTCTCTTTCTCCACACCCACAGGAAAAGGAAAGCACACATTTTGCAGGATATGGTCATTATTATCTGTTAAAACTGACAGGAAGTATGTGTTGCAAGGAACAGTAAAATGGACAGCAAGGTATTGTACAACACATGCATTATAATAAACACATTAACAAAGCAGATATATAAGCACACAAGCACTTATTCAAAGCCACCTAATGAGTTTGCATCAATAATATTCAGCTGTGAGGCTGTAGGAAATCCACAAAGAAGGGATTCAACATATGACTGGAAATGGGACATGTGGGCTGGCTTCTTTTTCTTGAGGTTCAAAACCAAACATTTCATTAGAGCTCTACCTACATGGAAGAGGTATGATGCATATCTGAGGTAAAGCAAGGACTCGTTGAGGTCATATAGTTGGATATGATTTCAGTGCACTTGTCCAAAGTCGACTCAGCTGATTTTTGTCACTGTTATTCTCAAGGCACTAACTTAATATACTGATAACCCCTTGAAGAGTTAACTCTGTGGTGAAGTTGGTCAGTTGCAGCCTCTCTGCTTTGGCAGAGCTCTGTTGTTTCAGCCTTGGCCAAGGAAAACACTTCTCAAGGACCTGAAGTGAATGTAATATGGTAAGTGGTTTACTGTATCCCCAGATAGCTGTATCGTTTACCTGTTTGCTCCAGAGCACTACAAGGAAACAGAAGTTACAGGAAACGGGAAGTGTTCCGTTACCACTATAAGTGCTGCAGTGATAAAAGGAAAAATAAAAAGGGGACAAAAGCTCTACAGGTTAAAACATTTTAAAATAGCAGCAAGCAAGCTGTGAACACAAAAGCAGCTTCACGGCAAAAAGTGGCTTTTGGTATTATATATGCACTTTGCAGTTACTCAACTCTGCATCCTAAAGCAATCCTTAAGTGAAACAAAATTTTATATAAATAAAAAATATATATAATACATTTTATGTGTAGTACGGATAATTAATAGAACATTAGTAGCAAAAAAAAGTCTTATATTTTTTATTTTCAGTAAATTTTCAGTAAATAGCTTTTTTTTAATATAAAATATAAAATATATTTGTATTATATAATATATAATATATTATAATTATATAATATATATTTTTATTATATAATATTTTTAGTATAAAAAATCATACTCTGTATTTTACACTGTAAAACAGAGCAGAGCCAGTGACCCTTTGAACTTCCCCGCAGTAAAACCTTACTCAACCTCTCTTTTTTGTTGAAAGACCTGAACCCAGAACGTCCTCTCTGCTATTAACGATGCACAACAGCATAATAAGCTTTAAACAAAAAAACATTTCTTTGTTACAGCTGATACAAATCCTTAAATACATCTACATGGTTTCTACTTCCGAATTCATGGAAGCAGACATATTATGCTTTCAAATGAACATGCTGTGCTTTCAAATGAGCTTATCTGCCATCTCTGCCATTGCAGTCATGTGACACACTTGTGATTAGACACAAATGAGGGGGAAGTGACCAGGCTAAATTCTCTAAATACATACAGGGTGCATTTCTCTATGTTTTCCTTCTGTCCTGTGCAAGAGTTCAGGCCCGCTTTAAGAACTTTTCTGGACATGTTTGTGAGCAGTATCTCCCCTAAACCTCTTCTGGCAACAAGAACAAGTTGTATATGCCAGAACAGCCAGACCCATAGTATAAATCTGTATGCCAAGGCACCCATGCTATTCTGCATGAAAGAGAGGAAGTAAAAGACAATTGTTTGGAGCAGGGATAGAACATACTTTTCTGTGCTATTGGGCAACCCCTCTCATCAGGGCCAGATTTACCATAATGCACTGTAGGCACGTGCCTACAGGCGCCTGAAAATGGAAAGGCAGCTCACTCACCTCCACCTAGTGCCTCTCTACATTCTTCCCTATGCAGCGTCCCGAGTGGAGTGTAATGAGAGGTTACCCACCCAGGTCTCAGCATTCCACTGACCAGATCTCCCTTCAGTTGAGGGTATCTCTAGCTACCTAATACTAAGGGCCAACTGTAGCTACTTATGATAGGCAAGGGAAGTAAGGAAGAAGTGACACTTGCGGGGTTTGCAATAGAGATGGCTCGAACTTCCGATTTTCCGTTCGCGAACCTCGAACTCGAACTTCCGAAAAAGTTTGCGAACCTGAAAACTTTTGGAACCGGAATAGACTTCAATGGGTACGCGAACTTGAAAAACTAAAAACACTGTTTCTGGCCACAAAAGTGATGGAAAAGATGTTTCAAGGGGTCTACCACCTGGAGGGGGGCATGGCAGAGTGAGATACACACCAAAAATCCCGGGGAAAATTACGGATTTGCCGCACAGCAGGGTTATAATCCCTAAAGGCAGAAATCACATTGCATTGCTAAATTAGAGGTCTAAAGTGCTTGTTGAAAACATCTTGCTTGTGTATACATGGATCAGCAGTTAGTGTAAGTAGTGTACTGCTTCACACTGATAGACCAAACTCACTGTGTAACGCACCGCAAACAGCTGTTTGTGTAGTGATGGCCATGCTGGACTGGTGCGCACGATAGCGAGAGTGCAGGCGATGCTGGTTTTCAAGCCCACATGGTCGGGCTGAGGTAGCTCAATGACAGAACTGTCCACAATGAAGCAACAACCTTATTATCTTGGGTCAGGTGTGCCCCTCAACACACTCATATAGCCGGTCATTGCTTCATTGTGATACGCAAGCCCCTTCACCGCGGCAAGGTAACGATCACAAAGGGGAATTGACACATGTATATGCCTTTTGTTTTGTTGTTGCAGCCGCAGTGCAGCCATAAAAATTAGGCAGGCATGTACACGCACCAGGAAAAAAATATTATAGTGCTTGTTAGCAGCCGCTGCTAGCAGCTGCCTTAAAAATTCAGGAATCCACCTGGAGTCCTGGTCTGGACCCTGTTGGTTATGGTGGAGAAGGCAGTCAAGTGGCCTGCAGGCAGAGATGCTGTGTGGGGACTGACTTAGTCTTGGGGCAGGCAGTCACACGGCGTGCAGGCATAAATGCTGTGTGTGGGAACTGACTTAGTCTTCGGGCGGGCAGTAGCCCTCCGGGATCCATGCCTCATTCATTTTGATAAAGGTGAGGTACTGAACACTTTTTTGACCTTACTGCTGGTGGTATAATACAAAGTGCAGTCACACAGAGGCAGTGAAAGGTAGGCACTGAATGTGCTGGGCCTGGCACAGTACAGCAATTAGCAAGGGCCAGCTACGACAGACAGGGCTGTATATGCAGTGTCAGTGGGCCGCACACAAAAATAAAAAAAAACACATCAGAAGAACATTAGCTCTCAAAAGAGCAGTTTTGGGGTGCTTTTCATCCACAAATATCAGCAAGGAGCAACCTAACAGACCTCCTAACTATCGCTTTCCCTATTTCTCCAACGTCTCTCCCTTCTCTCACTAATACAGCAGCACACAGAGTGAGAACATTGCTGACGCTGCTGCCTTTTATAAGGGGGGCTCCAGGAGGGAGTGCAGCCTGATTGGCTGCCATGTGTCTGCTGACTGTGATGTAGAGGCTCAAAGTTTAGCCAAATGATGTAGTATAGGGGGCGGGTCGAACTCGCTAAGTATTCGCGGTTCACCGCAAACTTTGAACCAGCTAAGTTCGGGCAAACAAGTTCTCTGGCGAACCGTTCGGGCCATCTCTAGTTTGAAGGTTCATGGAGGGTGAAGTCTAGGCTGCCAGGACATCTGCCAGGACATCTGCGCCTATAGGCTCCTGTGATGTAAATCCAAGCTTGCCTCTCATTATAGATTTGTATTGATCACATGAGCCAGCAATAATATCTCATTGATTAGTAGCATTTCCCATTGTCAGTCCTCTATTTACTGCCTTATTAAATAAGATCAATACCATCCAAGTGAATACAGGTGTTAGCAATCTAGCAAACGAAACAAAGCCCCTATCTTTACTCAGGCATACATGCATTTTATATTTAAATCACCCCCCTTCTGCTTGCTTGCCATCCATTTTAAGGGCAGGAAATTAGTATTGGTATATATTGTTGAAGTGAACTGAAACAAGTTACCATTTTAATGAAGATGTGACCTGTCAGGAGGTGTTATATCCCGTTGAGGAGCTATTACTCCTATTTAATGTAACAATGCGACTTCATTGTTAAGTGGAACTGTCACACAACTCTGGCTCTTGTGTTGCCATGACTACAGAACAAAATTAAAGAGTTATAATCCTGTAAAGCAGGTATCATGCCGTTTACATAATCTGCTCCACATAAAGCTTTATTAATTTATGTTTATGCACCAGCAATAAAGCGTATAACATTTGGTCTGGGGACAATACAGCAAGATTGAACACTGATCAAATATTAAGTGTTTTGAATATTAGTCAGGGTATATGGATTTATTCAGCAATGAGGTGCCCTGAGATGTCATGTTCAGTAATTCACAGCCAGCAGTGACAGATCTGCTTTTATATTCAGCACAATGGCTGATGTATTAGTGCTGTGGCCGTACTTTCACTGTGACCAAACCTGCATAGATCTTCTATAGTCTCTGTGTGTGCGCAACAGTTTCTCCAGAGTGATCCAACTGCTTTCTAGAAATCAAAGTTAAGGTTATCCAGAAATGGCGCTGGTGGGTGTTTCCTAAAAGCTGCGTGTCAAACAGGGACCCCTTTAACCTTGTAAATTAAATGTACATAAGTAAAATAACTTTTCCACGTGCTGAGTTGCTGACTAAAATCAAAAGCTGCTTTATTGTACACAATTATCAATGGTCATGCAGCCAGAACCAGCATATCGGAGCGGAAGTACAGAGAACAACACCCTTACTTAAAATGGAGATACACCGCGAGAGCTGGGAGGTTGTGGACAGACCGTGGAAAAAATTACAAGGTTCCGGCATAACAGCGGATGTATAAGAGTACGCAGGGAACCGGAGTCTTCTATATAAGTGAAGAAACAGTGAGAGCATCATTGATCAAAACACCAAACTGAGAGTTATATTGACTAAAGTCTTGCGGAATTTGTTATAACGCTCTGAACCGCTCTGAACCCATACTGGAAAAATTATAGAAGTAACTTGGCAATCAGAAGGAAATTGTTCATCGATTTTGTATATCAAAAGGAAGTTTTTTGATGATACGAAAGTGGATTATATTGTGCTTTTTTTTTTTCTGTGCCTGAGGGCACTATCTTTTAGATATTTTTTAGACGTTATTGAAATAGAAAGCTAGAAGGGCCCTTCTAGATGGTGATGTGTGTGTGCATGTGTGAGGTGTGAGTGGATAATTTTGGATTCATATGCATTGCATGACCATTGATAATTGTGTACAATAAAGCAGCTTTTCATTTTAGTCAGCGTGTGGAAAAGTTATTTTACTTATGTATGCTTTCTAGAAATCATTCCCACTGGGGACAGAGTCCTCTCATATTCATGGGTGCCCTTAAATTGAGTTGAGACTCAATGTTGATAATAGGCCCAGCTAATACCGTACAATACCCCACTCTATACACATACCATATATGTAGGTAGAAAAAAACAAAGTCTTGTAAAAGTAATACCTTTTAATGGCTAACTGATAAAGTTAAATAATGCAAGCTTTCTGGGATCTAGTCCCCTTCTTCAGGCATATTTCTAGATGTTAGCTGTAGTAAAACACTGATGCAGGAAAGCTGCATGAAGATGGCAGTTGTACTGGTTGCTGTTTAGCAGTTAGATGTCAGGTGATCAGCAGGCTGGAGCCAGTGAGCTTATGCAAGCAAACATGAAATTTAGCAGGTTTCTGAAGATAGTGAAGCCAAGTCAATCATGTTACATAAGGAGTCATGAATCCTCACAAATCATTGTGTGACTTTGCAGACCTGGTTTATTTGTATGGATCAGATTTCAGTCAGTCACTTTCTCAGTTTCTCAGCACAAGAAATATTGGCCAATCAGAGAGGAACAGTGGTGTGGGAGGGAAAAACAGGAGTGAAATACACTTCAGCCAATCAGGCTTCATTAGTTATGTCTAATGGGAAAAGGGGAGTGAAAGTGAATAAGAAAAAAAAAAACAGCATGTTCTGCTGCACACTTCTCTTTTGTGGCAGATGTACCAAATAATAGCCAGGGGACCAGGTAAATGATATTCTATTGAAAGGAAAATGAAGATAGATTTTTAACTTTTGGATTACCTAGTTAGCATCCTTATTATTTGTTTACCATATAAAAATAGAGAATTGATTTTTGATTGTATGCCTAACAGGTACTCTTTAAAAAACATCTGAACTGTATCATTTTATTATTATTACTTGTCTGGTCAATTTTATCCTTTTGAAGGTCCCATGGACACAGTTCTTTCCAATCCAGTCTGCAGCATGGCACCCTTACAGGGATATATTTACTGTGAAATGACTGCTATGTGAAAGTTGAGCTCATTACTATTTAACCCCAAAGGTTCGAGGGTTTTAAGCTGGTAAATTCAGTGTCTCTCTAACTTCAACAGCATATTGTCAATTCTGGATAAAGGTGGCCATACACTTGTCGATTTGCCATCAGATCGACCAACAGATAGATCCCTCTCTGATCGAATCTGATCAGAGAGGGATCGTATGGCTGCCTTTACTGCAAACAGATTGTGAATCAATTTCAGCATGAAATCGATTCACCATCTGTGAAGCTTCCGCTGCCGCCCGCCCCTCCGACAGCTATACATTACCTGAGGCTGAGTCCTGGGCCTCTGGTCTTCCTCCGGGTCTTTGTCCATCATGGCTTCCTAGTACTTCCTGTGCCAGCCAGTGACCAGGAAGTTCAAATAGTAGAGCGCCCTCTTCTATTTGTATTTCCGCCGGTCACTGGCTGGCACAGGAAGTACTAGGAAGCCATGACGGACAAAGACCTGGAGGAAGACTAGAGGCCAGGACTCAGCCTCAGGTAATGTATAGTTACATCGGCCGCTCCGATTCGAACGCCATTAGCGACGTGCTCCCGACCCACGGGCAATCAATGGAAATTTTCTGCTTGGAACAATCGACGGGAACAATCGATTTCGGACGGAAATCGATTGTTCGGTCAGCGTTTGCTACTATCTCACAGCATATTCAATCACAGTGATCGAATCTGCTGTATGTCAGTGGGAAAATCGTTAAGTGTATGGGCCACTTAAGATATATTGACGATGTTCTTGTTTGATAGTGCCCTGAGGCAGGCTTGCATAATTTTGTGCAAGACCGAAACCATAAATATGTCAGCCTCCAGATCCCTCTCACTTTAGGTTCTCTTTAATAAGTTCTAAAATAGCAGAGTAACTGCTTGGATAAACATAATACAACCAAATTAAAAGCAGTCCAGCTTCTGAATAAAGAGTAATAAATATAATAAATATATATATAATAAAGACCCATAGAGAGGCATGGGAGTGGGTGGAGTCAATGCTGACTTTTATAGGAAAAACTAAAACCTGCTATTTTCATTAGTATATGATAGATGTGTGCAGATGTTCAAGCATACTTCCTTGCTTCGCCCTTTTCAAAGCCAAAAGGAGGAAGTATCGGAGTCCTGTGAAACACTCCACGATTCACGAAGTGCAAGTAAGTGAACTCCCCCTGACGCTGTCTGCAGGTTCAGTGCTGAATGGTGCTGAACTGTGGTGTTTGGGTGAATTCAGAATGGTGTTCAATTAAAATACCAAGACTAATTATGATATCCCCACTTAAAGTGTAACTGTCGGACATAAAATCAAAAATCAATTCTTTATTTTTATTTGGTAAACAAGTAATAAGGATGCTAATCAGGCAATCCAAAAGTTAAAATCACTATTACTTTTCTTGTTGATAAATTCCCCGGTTTACCTGACTCTTATTAGAGTTGAAGAGAAATCGAGAGCCCAATATGGTGTAGTATGTCAAAATTGATTGGATAAATGCAACAGTGAGATGGTAATACTCACAAACACGGGTTACCACCTAGGTAACCACTCATTAGGCAGTTGAGGAGATTAGACCTGTCCTCACTCAGGATTAAGAAGTCGCTCTCTGTAGATAGGAAGAAAGGGGGTAGATCACCCCTCCACCTGGGGTGGACTCAAATATATTGGTAGGTGAACAGAGACGCCAGAAGGATAAAAGTACATAACATTTTTAAAAAATTGCTGGGAGGAAGTGGTGGACTCGCCTCCGTTAAAGCAGACACCAAGGACTGTAAATATATAGATATACACATTTATTGAAAATACCCCAAAGATGCAATGCGTTTCGCGGGCACAGCCCACTTTTACAGGCAATAAGCAGGGGATAAACAACAGCAATTCAGTTATAGCAAGCAGATGCTCTGCTTGCTATAACTGAATTGCTGTTGTTTATCCCCTGCTTATTGCCTGAAGAAGTGGGCGGTGCCCGCGAAACGTGTTGCATCTTTGGGGTATTTTCAATAAATGTGTATATCTATATATTTACAGTCCTTGGTGTCTGCTTTAACAAAGGCGAGTCCACCACTTCCTCCCAGCAATTTTTTAAAAATTTTATGTACTTTTATCCTTCTGGCGCCTGTTTACCTACCAATATATCTGACTCTTATTAGGTACACACAAAATTTGGTTCACAAAAAGGAAGTTGCAGGGCATGCTGGGTTTTCCTTTTTTGCTTCTCTGTTTCCCTTCAGACTTAACCAATGCAGCCTGATTGGCTGAAGCCTCTTTCCCTCCTGTTTTCCCCTCCCACACCTCTGTTCCTCTCTGATTGGCCAATATTTCTCATGCTGAGACAATGCACTTTCTATAGTGAAGAGCGGGCAAATCAGGCAGAGGAGAGTAGGGCAGGAAATGACATCAGGATTAGCTTCAGAATAGCCACAATTACAATGTTAAATGCAAAGAAGTATTTTCTCTTTTTTTTACTGTAGAAAAATCACTAAAATCAAAATAAGGGCAGTACAATACATATGTTATGTAAGTAGAGCAAGTATTTATCTACTTATGTATGTGGCTTTTTTTCTGAGATAGTATAGCTGACAGCTTCTCTTTAAGGTGGCTGAAGATCTCCGAAGATATTTTAGTGAATCAGGTCCAATCTCTCTAGAACTACTGACTGAGTTCATGTGAAACCTGTCACTGCCAGTCCTAAATAATTCCCTAAGCCTGGAATGTTCTGGTATTGGACAGGTGTACAATACAAAACATACTTGTATTGGTCTAAGTAATTGGAAGTCAACGAGAAATGCAGACAAGCGGACTACATTCCAATGTCTTGGTGGTTTCTTTGGGTGCACATTATATTTATTTCTGATGAAATATTGCTCAATAATTTTGCTCTTATACAGTAAATGAGATGACTGTAGAGTCACCTAGTCGAAAAGTCAGTGAGAAAAGTGGGTATTATTATTATTATTATTATTGATTTATAAGCGCCAGCATCTTCTGTGGCGCTGTATAGTATGGTCACAAATGAGTGCCCAATGATGAGCATAATATAAAAGTACATATCACTACTACATATCACTACTAGGGATGGTTGGAATATAGATTTCCGAGTTTCTGATTATAAATGTGCTTTCCGTAGCTGTAATTGGAAAACGGTCATGGAAATTAGAATTCCGCGAAAATTCTGCATTATCACATCTTGGAAATTTTAGACCAGTCACAGATCTTGGAAGCATTGGTCCAGGACCAATCAGTGAATGCAGAATGTTTCAGCAGAAATCATATTACTGCAGTAATTTTAGACCAATTAATACAGATACTACCAAGTTTTTTCGAGTCTTGTGATTGGCTTACCATCTCTGTGGTATTCCGATTGCCTTGTAAACCACTGCATTCTCTGATTGGTCCAATACCACTATTTCTGAATTGCAAGTCTTGTGATTGGACTGATATTTCCAATGTTAGGCCAGTCATGGCACTCGGACATACTCAGTAGTATTGGACCAATTAGAGAATGCAGTGGATTACCGCAGAAATCGGAATACCATGGACATTTTAAGCTAATTACAAGACTGTGAAAAACTCAGTATCTGACTCTTGTGAATGGTCTAAAATGACTGTGTTATTCTGATTTCCGCTGCAAACTTTTGCTTTCTCTGAAATCAGAGTAGTCGGTATATCAAGAAGGTCTGCATCATAGCAGACATCTGCAAAATATAATGGATTCTATAAAACAAACAAACAAAAAAAGAACATAACTTTACTAACAAAAATTGCAAAAAAAACCACCTTTCATCGGAAATTAGTATTGGAGACTCTGGCATTGACATTTCCGACATCCCTATTCACTACACCTGCTTACTTTCAAAAATCTGCCTAAAGCTTGTTTCACACTAGTAAGATGTGGTAAACATTCACCATGTCATATTGGGCCGTTGGATGTGAGCACAGATCACAGCTGATCTCTCTCCACTGCAGCCGCAAAGTTATGGAGTCTTACTCACATACCGCTAGTATGTACCTGACGTGCTTACATACTATAAAAAACTATTTTTTTCCTGGATTTAGGCCCGACTTCATAAAGGAAACCCACAGCATCTGGGAGAAATGCTTTTCTGCGAGCATGCAGAAAAGCATATGACAGCTTTCTCTGGCTTTAAGTGCACACAATCCCCCCCCCCCCCCCACACACACACACAGGGGGACATGGGGGCACAGCGATAACTGACCCTGGAAGCAGTGTGTTGCTTCCAGGGATGCCTCAAATGATGAGAAACAAAGGGATCAAAATGCAGCGTTTGCACAAATCACCTTAAACGGTGGAATACAGCAGCACCAGCACTGCCTAATCATTTGAATGGGAGTGCTTAAACAACAGGCGCTGCAGCCATCGTTTACTGACCAGTAAGCGCCTCTGTAAACCAGGCCTTAATCTCACACACTTTCAATTATGATTTGCCACATACTACATGGAGCTGGTAAAATTGGTCAGTGGTTTGCCGTTCGTAATTTAAAGTGTTTAGCAGGCTTAAGGCTTTAAAACCATGTAGACCACCACAAAGTTTTCACCTGTCATAAAACTATGCGAAAATGCATGTTTTGGTGATAATTTTACAAACACAAACAACTGCGTTTGGCTGTGAAATTGATTTATGCTCAGAAAGCTGGTTCATCTATAAACTGCAGTGAAACCTGAGTCATGCTGCTAGTCATCTGGCCTGTAGCAGAGAACAGTTTATCCTTACTTGAAGGCTGCCATTTACAAAATAAACCCTGTGTGCATACAAATGTCAGGATTTTAAGTCGACTGTAAACAGAATTGTTTGCTTCTCTTCCACAAAACGGTGAAGGCAGAAACCCAATATGTGAACAGAGAGCAATGTACATGTATTATCCTCGTCAGACTTAACATGCGTTTATGGATAACCAACTCTGTACAAATGACCTTCTTGATGTCTACTAAGCTAATTTAGCTGTAGCATCAGCATTGTTTATTACTTTTTGTACAACTGTTTACTCAAGAAGTACAGTGCAGTCTGGGTTATCCAGAAGTCAACTAACCTGCAGTCTCAACTAATCAGCACAAATCACCGGCAGTACTCACAGTGGCAAAGGCCGACTTCTAAGTCTGTTTGTGGTAGGGTTGCTCGTCGGATTCCGCGGAATTGAGATTTCCGTGATTCCGGACGGAAATTGGCGAACGGAACATGTATAGCGGTAATGGGTAAATAGCGGAATTTCAATGCGGAATTTCGTCAGAATTTTTTGGCCAATCAGAGCCATCGGAAATTAAAAGCCAATCAGCCAATAAGAAGGATCGGAAGGGATAGACCAGGGGTGGGCAAACTACGGCCTGCGGGCCGTATACGGCCCGCGGACATCCTCAATCCGGCCCCCCGAAGCCTGCCAAAGCCTGCAGCTTGTTTATTCTTTTTTTTTTTTTCCGTTTGAAATAAATCCGCCCCGCAGCGTGTTGCACGCAATCAGACAGGGGGACTGAGGCGGCGGCCGTGGCGTGCCCTGGTGCGTGGCTCCATCATGCTGCTTGACTCCGCCCCCCACCTGGAACCATTGCCGCAATTTTGCTGCGCTCTGCCCGCCTGTCGGATCGAGACAGAGCAAGCGAGCGTTGTGTGCTGGGGCGTGCTGGGGCCTGGTGGACTTGCCTGAGGGACCTGTGTGGGGCAGCGGCTGCCTGCGCTGCATCTGGCTGGCTGACACGAGGAGGGGACACGCCACGTGCCTGGCTGCTGCTGCTGCTATGGAGGAGGAGGAGGTCGGATCTGGGGCACCTGCTGCCTGGGCTGCATCTGGCTGGCTGGCTGACACGCGTAGGGGACACACCACGTGCCTGGCTGCTGCTGCTGCTACGGAGGAGGAGGAGGAGGAGGTCGGATCTGGGGCAGCTGCTGCCTGGGCTGCATCTGGCTGGCTGGCCGACACGCTGAGGGGACACACCACGTGCCTGGCATTTGTGGGGGATCTGTGCTGGCAATCTCATAGCATTTGTGGGGGATCAGTGCTGGCAATCTCATAGCATTTGTGGGGGATCTGTGCTGGCGGTCTCATAGCATCCTGTCATGGCCACACCCTTTCCTGCTATGTCACCGCCCACATCTGGACATGGCCACGCCCATTTTTTTTGCTCCGGCCCCCGGCCCATTTTCAAAACTCAATGTGGCCCTTGATGTAAAAAGTTTGCCCACCCCTGGGATAGACCCATCACAGAAGCTTATAACACGCTGATTTCTGCATTAAAATTGGAATTTCAGCACCAATTAGAGTCTTAACAAAAACCAACCAATCCTACAGTAGCAAACAGCTCCTAGCTACCTATCATTAGCTATCTCACCCATTTTGTATATAAGAGAGATGTGACGAAGCTTGTGGGTTTCAGTCTGGTGTTTTGGAGAGAGGAGAGACAGACCCATATTAGTTGTTTCAACATAAAACAATAGTCTTTTTAAAGACTTTTTAAAAAAACAAAAGTCTTTTTAAAGACTGTGAGAGAGAATTAGACTGAGTGCGAGCTATTAGTAGTAGAGATGGCCCAAACTGTTTGCCGGGCAAATCTCTCTGGCCCCTGTACTACTTTCGGGTTGCTATGACCTGGAGTAGTACGCCTGTGCTGGCCGGGCGGTGCCTGCGCTGGCCCGGCGGCCCCTCAGGCCAGGGCAGTAATTATCTATGGACAGGCAGAAGTTGAGACACCAGAATATCTGCAGGGATCCTGCAGCTCATAGCACTACCCCTTTTCTTTCCCTACTACATTTGACTTTGGATGTAGCAGAGGGTGGGAAGAGGATTCTGATGTGGAGCTGGAGCATGACGACTGTTCTGACAGCCAGGAAGAGGTGATTCATGGCAGACATCTCTTCCCTATGGCTGTACATATGCTCCAGTGCCTCTGTAAGGACCCCCGGATTAAAACTTTAAAATCAAGGCTCCACATGTGGGTGGCCACCATCTTAGATCCCCGGTGCAAGGGGAAAATGTGGCAGTTCATACCCCCTCCCAAGCAGACGCCAGGATGAGCAACATCCAAGATGCCCTTCTTCGTTGGATAGAAGATGCGTTTCCTGCACCTGTATCCTAGGCCCAAGCTCCTAAGCCTCATCATACTCAGCAAAGGTCTGGTGGTCCCACTCCTAGCAGCAGCACCAATAGCCAATCAGTGAACCTGCTAATTATGTTGAAGGAATTTTACCAGCCAATGCCAGATTCTTCCAATGCTCCTTGTAGCAGCAGCACCACCAGCGGGCAAAATAGTCATCGCCAGCGGCTGGCCCGTATGGTAAATGATTACTTGTGGTCGGCCAGTGCTCCAGACAATATGGAGAGTAATGATGACCCCATGGAGTATTGGACAAAACAACTGGATACCTGGCCTGAACTCGCTCAGTGTGCACTGGAGGTTCTTGCATGCCGCGCGCAAGTGTTCTTTCTGAGCGTGTATTTAGTGCTGCAGGTGGGGTGGTCACCGACCAACGGACCCGTCTGTCCACAGACAATGTGGACGTACTAACGTTCATAAAAATGAACGAGTCATGGATCAGTGATAATTACAAGGCCCCTCTCACTGATTCATGATGAAGATTAGACAGACTAAATTAAAATGTTGCTGTTTTTCAAGCCTCAAATGGTCTCCCTCTCAAACTCTGCTGCCTATCACTATCATCGCACATTTTTGCATTTTAAGATCATATAAATGCAGCTTTTGCAGCTGTCCGACGTTATATTCTATCCTAACCCTATACTTTTGGCCAACGACTACTCCTGCTGTTCCAAAAAAAATATTATGACTGCTGTGAAACCACCTCTAGGTCCCATGGCCTACAACTTCTCCTGCTGCTCCCCAAAAAATTATAATGACTGGCTGCTGTGAAACCACCTCTAGGTCCCATGGCCTACAACTTCTCCTGCTGCTCCAAAAAAAAATTGTAATGACTGCCGTGGAACCACCTCTAGGTCCCATGGCCTACGACAACTCCTGCTGCTCCAAAAAAATGTGTAATGACTGCCGTGGAACCACCTCTAGGTCCCATAGCCTACTACAACTCCTGCTGCTCCAAACAAAAATTATAATGACTGCCGTGGAACGACCTCTAGGTCCCATGGCCTACGACAACTCCTGCTGGTACCAAGAAAAAAATTGTGATGACCGCCGTGGAACAACCTCTAGGTCCCATGGTCTACGATGTTTCAAAAATGATGTTTCAAATGAGCCTGTGAGAAATACCTCGGAAATTTACAGAAATCCTTTTAAAGGGAACCTAAACTGAGAAGGATGTGGATTTTTCCTTTTAAAATAATACCAGTTGCCTGACTGTCCTGCTGATCCTGTGTCTCTAATACTTTTTGCCACAGCCCCTCAACAAGCATGCAGATTAGGTGCTCAGACTGAAGTCAGACTGGATTAGCTGCATGCTTGTTTTAGGTGTGTGATTCAGCCACCACTAAAGCCAAAGTTATCAGCAGGATTGCCAGGGAACTGATATTTGTTTAAAAGGAAACATCAATTAGGTTCCCTTTAACATTGCTGAAATTGTACCGCCGGAATGGGGAATTACACTGAATACCGCGAGAAACCGCCGGAATATAGTGGTAGCGGAATTTCGTTATTGCAGTAGGCGGAATTAACGCGATATCGGAAATCGCCTCTTCCGATCATCCCTAGTTTGTGGGCTCTGCTGTGCTTAAAGACTGGTTCCCCTAAGGTTAATATACTTTCAATTACTGTGTTTTTACATTTAATACAGATTTCATGGTATGTATATAGAGTGGAGTATAGTACTGTATTAGCTAGGCCTATTTTTACCTTGAGTGTAAAGCAACCAGAAAGCATACTTGTCCGACATCAGCTGATCCCCATCAGTGCCAGACAACCAATATATATATATAACCAGATATACTGCAGAGGTGCCCACACTTTTTTGATGAGCTACTTTAAAAAATTAGCAAGTCAAAATGATCTACCTATGAACAATTTTAGGAGCACACTTGTATATACAGAATGGAAAATCTAGTGGGGACGGGATCTACCATGAAGTCATTTGCGATCTACCTAATGGGCACCCCTGCTCTACTGTATAATGTTTGTTCTAAAGCACACCTGAACTGTGCTTAAACCTGTAGACTTTTACTTATTTAGGGATTCTTTCAGTCCACTGTAGTCCCTGAGGTTCCTCAGCATCATCTGGGTCGCATCCATTCTTCCGCTGGTGGGACCAGAATGCAGGTCGTGATGACCCTGTGTGTGCGCCCTTTTCAATCGCGCATCATTCTTTTGAGAACCACGCATGTGAGATCAAGAAGGGTGTGTGGATAGGGCCCTGCATGCACAATCAGAGTGACTTGCATTTGTGTTGCACATCTTACAGAGCCACCTGCCAGAGAACAGAGGGGATCCAGAGAAATGCAAGGGACCTCATTGACTACGGGGAGCTAGAACGTAAGGCCAAGGCCACTATTTGCACCTTATACACCTATGTGTCCAATTTTACAGAGAACTCAGGTTCAGCTTCACATACACACCTAAGGAAAGGGAACCCTCCGGATTCTAATAAGGCCTCCCGCGGTGTCCTCTGGTCCCTCGTTGCCTTTCACGGACCCTCCAGCTGATTAGGGCCACACTGCTCTTAAAGCATGAGCTTGTGCATGAGTGTCTCCATGCTACTGCATAGGCACAGCCACACTCATGCCAGAAGAGGAGCACGACCTCTATCAGCTGGAGCAGCAACGAAGGACCATAGGATGCCGTGGGAGGTCTCATTCATTATAATCAAGAGAGTTCCCTCTCCTTAGGTAGGTATGTTTTCTTCAAAATTAGACAAATCGCTGTATGAGGTGCAAATAGTGGATTACTATGACGACTGATCCAGTCCACAATATGGTTATTTACAATGTGTTTATGAGCAAAATATTCTTTATGTATGCTGTTATAACAATAAACTACTTTCATTACATTTTATGTAATATAAAACATGCTGAGTAAGAAACATTTTTCATGGACAGAAGCCCAATGAAACAGGTGAGGCATTGATTGTACACGGTTGGACCACTCTTAATTTTGCTGTATTTTCTGTGATTTTTTTTTTCTCTCTGCAAGAGCAGAAATTTGTCTCTAATCAATGTTGTCTAAAGAAGAGCTCTTGGCTTGTGGCTTTGTTTTGTTTACTGATTGGATTCCCACAGACCAAAGCTGAGCTGAGCCTACTATTACACACGCATGGTCACCAATCAAGCACTGTAGCATAAAGAGGAGGAGACAGATGATGATTTATTCAGCCCAAAACAAGATAGAACTATTGTGAAAAAAAAGTATATTTTACAGACGAACCTATTGATATCTTTATTATAAGAGGACGATAGCGTTTCTCTGTGCTGTGACTATACCTTCAGATCTCTATTGCTTATCTAAACTAACCTTCTTGTGACCTTTCATATACAGTAGGATCTGGATTTGAGCTAAAGACAGCATGGTCTAGCATGGGCCTGAATATGGAGAGTAGTAGACTGTTGTGATCACTTATGGTGTCATACGTACTTTCTGAATCTTTCATTCCACATTTCTCATTTATTGCCGCTCAGTGTTGCCTTATTACACCTGTGCCTAGTTTCCTGGTAGCCTCCTGTGTATTTATACATTACAGAAGATTGCTGAAGCATTAGTTTACATTGTAAGATTGTTTTTTTTTTTACCGTTCTGCTGTTCCTATTTAATCCGGCATCTGGTTATATCCTCTTGTAGGCTTTCCAGTATTGTCTTACTCTGCTACATGTCTCCCCTTTATCTTCATGCCTGTGCATCTTATTTTGCTGTTCTTGCTTTTACCAACCTATCATTAGTCTAGAGCTTAATTTGCTGTAGTATACTATACTGTAATATGCCTGTGGCATTGGAAAGGTGAAGGGAAATGATCTATTTAAGCTGTTGGGCTGGTAAGGGTATATCATTTTCAGATATTAAAACAGGGGGGAAATGATCTATTTAAGCTGTTGGGCTGGTAAGGGTATATCATTTTCAGATATTAAAACAGGGGCATGGCTACAAGTCATGGGGACTACACAGTAAAACGTTGATGCCCTCCCCAAACCTTCCCACTCCTTTCTTCCTACTCCATTGGTGATGACATCAACGTACGGCCCATCTGCCAGGCAGGGACTTAACTACAGGGGAGACGCCCCTCCCACTGCAGGAAAGCCCAGAGCTGTTAGAGGACCCCAACTACTACTTCACTCCCTCCAATAAAGGAGTCCATCCTCCAGATCAGGTATTTTTTTATGCTACACTTGTTATGGGTGAGTAGATTATGATGTCCACACTTGTTTTATGACCCTTGCAAAGTTTTGCAGGGAGGCTCCATGATTTGTAGCTATGCCCCTGCTACCAGGTGTCATATAATAACAGTAGCCATCATGATTCTTACACCCGTGACAAGTGTGATCACAACACCTGAGATTGAGGCTGGAACATTTATCAGAGAGAGGAAAGGTAAGTAATGTTCCTCTAGTTGCTGAGGCTGCCCCCTCTATAGTTAAGACTTTGTATTAAAGGGTATCTCCAGTTGCAGGAAAAGGACAGTACAGTTTTCAGTTTGGTCAGCCTGAAATGTAAAAGCCTGTTTTCAATTATAATTGCTTATATTGAATCCTGAAAACCCCAACAAAATGGCTGCATGAAGCTGCCCCCCCCCCCCCTCCAAAAAATAAAAAAATAAAAATCAACACAAATAAAAATTCCATCTTGTTTGGTTAGTGCTATGTTTTTGCCACAAAAATAAGATTTGTGTTGTTTTTGTTTAAAAAGATAATAGCAATTGTTTTCTTTCAGGCAATGACATCTCCAAGTCCCCCAACAACAGAGCATGGACACGAACATGGTATAATTGGTTTAACACCAGGCTTGTGTCCATTAAAAAAAAATCACTGCTCTATGTGTTATGGTTTTTGAGGTATTAAAGATTTTTTATAAAGGTCAACAGTTCATCCAGCCCCCTACAACAGTGCATGGACTTAAAAATGGTATGGCTGGCTAGCACCAAGTTTGTGCTGCAAAAACACTGTTCTGTCTGTTATAGTTTTCAAGATATCACTAATTTCTGTAAAGTTCAAAAGTTCACCCAGCTTGATTCACACAGCATTCATTCACTTCATTATTGAGATGTTTCTGGTTAATATTAAATTAATAGCCCTCAAAATAAACAAATGAGATAACCACTAACGACCAATTTGGTCTGAGTTCAGTTTAGTGTGTCCCATACATACAGCTCAGATTTTGGGCGTCAAAAAAACAAAACAAAACAAAAAAACAAAGAACATAGCAAAAGTAAAATAAATTCCTAGAGCAACCAATCAGATTTCTGATTGTTAGCATAGTAATGATTGTGATTGGCTGTTCAGGAAAACTGTTCCTCTTTGCCTTCAGTTTTCCTTGCATGAGTCTTCCTAAAGGCCGTACGTGATTTTTCAGAAGACTGGCATTTATTGAGCGACGAGTGATCATTTTCACGATCTCGCGATTGAACGGATGATTACGCAAATGAGGCTTAGTGACGCTTGCCGATAATGACCGCCACGGTGGATCTTTAAGACCCCCTGGCAACTCCTGCTCACAGTACCACGATTGCTTGAACTCTTGTTTGCACCCATTGTGAGTTGTAGCGTCTACCCACCGTCAGGAAGATAGATTGAGGAGCACTCATCCTCGTGGGACATCGCTGGGACCCATCTTCCTGGTTTGTGAGGTTAGTTTTCAGCTCAAAAGAGTAGTTGTGTGAACACCTAAGTTGGGTCCAGGGTCTCTCTCTAGAAATAAAAGTATGTATCTGCAAACTAAAGTCAATGTTTTTTTTCAATAACATAACAGTACCATACAAATTTGGATGGAGACCATCTTCAGGCTAGCAGGTAGCCAATTACTTTGTACTAGACTCATGGAACAAATTTGTTCACATTTACCGTGTCAATGCACGCTATAAGGATATTGTGTATTGCCCGGCTTTAAATTGTTTTTCTGTTCTTGAATTTAAAAAAAAAAGCGACAGGTATGCAGAAGGCTGTTTGTGCAGGTGCAGATCCGGCTGGAAAAGAACCTGATATTTTAATTTCTGTTACTTCATGGTGAATTAGGAGCATCTCAGTGTGTGCGAATGGAACCCTGTACCATTCCCCGTGTAGCTAATTTATTTGTCACAAAGGGAAATGTAATTTCACCCTTATTTGTAAAAACTCATTTTTCCAGCAAATAATGCATTTGTTTACAAACTCTGTGGCTTGCTCTGCTTCTATTAGTAGCGCCGCAACTGACGTTATGATTACAGCTTTTTTGTGTGTGTGTTGAAAATACATTTTCCAGATAAACAGGACAATGCATCTTTTAATGAAACCTTCTCCCGGTAGATTTGTAATGTTTTATGGAGAAAAAAAAAAAGTAGAGCCAAAGCAAATAGACACTAGTACCATATTTGTAATAAGTCACCGTCAAATATTGTACACCTTCGCTGACCCACTTTAGTAGTGCCGAATAAGGGATTTATGTATGTTGATTACTGAGGCCATTTATGGCTGAATGCACTTTAGTCTGCTGTACGTACAGAAATCTGCATTGCAGCAACAAATCAACATGATTATTTGCATATTTTGTGTTGTGCAGGGTGCAACATTATTTATAGAATGCTGGATATTGTAAATGGAGGATTTGTGGGTCTGTAGGGTTATGGTTATTATGGCTATTGGGTGGCATGGTGACATAGTAGATAGCGCCCTCGCTTTGCAGTGCTTGGTCTCTGGTTTGAATCCCTTCAGGGCACTTTCTGTACATAAATGTCATGTTTGGATTTCTGCCTACATCCCAAAAACACACTGATAAGTTAATTGGCCTTCTCTAAAATTCGTGGTAGACTATGATGGACATCTTACTATGGTAGAGATGAGATTGTGAGCACCTATGTGGGACAGTGATAAGACTATGTACTCTGTAAAGTGCTATGAAAGCTGTTAGCACTGGATAAATCCTAAATAACAATAATTGAGCCAGCATTGTTCCAACTTCCAAGGCAGATACAATCTATAAACACCCTTTCCTCTATTTATACTGCTGAAAGCAAACCTGAAGCTGATATTTTTGGGGGGATATATTAAATTGTATGTGTACTAGTACGGATAATAAATAGAACATTAGTAGCAAAGAAAAGAGTCTCAATTTTTTGTTTTCATTTATATAGTTTTTTTTTTCTTTATAACATTGTCTCATATTGTCACAGTTGCAGTTTTAAAACCACTATAAATCAAAACTATAAAACAAAAGTCAAAATAATGACCCTTTGACCTTTCCTGCAGTAAAACCTTATCTCATGCTGTCTCACACTGTTTCTTGGCTGTTTAAGTGCTTCAGAAAAAAGAACTTTATTCCACCCAGTTGGGATCAAATTCAGATAACAACTGGAGTTTTTTTTTAACTCTTTCTGTACTGGAAACATATGGGAATATTTTCTTTTCAACTAATGTTCTATTTCTTAGCTGTACTACACATACAATTCATTATCTCATACGTTTATGACAACCTGACTTATAAAAACATCCTGGAACCATTAAGAGGCTCTAGCAGGACGTTTTTATAAGTCCGACAGTGCTGCTGCCGCTGTGCGCGCTCCCGCGGGTGCATATGGAAATAGTGAGAAAAAAGGCACCAAAGAAAAAATACACCTTTGTTTCCAAGTACTATATTGTCACCATACTTTGTACTAGGGACATAATTTAAATCTTGCGATAACCAGGACAAATAGGCAGAAAAAATGTGTGGGTTTTATGTACAGTAGCAGTGTTTATATTAAAACTATAGGGGATGAAATTGGAGAAATAGTGTATTTTTTCATTTTTTCCTTGTGTTTCCCTTTAAAATGCATAGAAAATAAAAAAATTACTGAAAAAAATATCAACCCCCAAAAGCCCAATTGGTGGTGAAAAAAACAAGATATAGATCATTTCATTGTGATTAGTAGTGATTAAGCTATTGGCAAATGAAAGGGATGAGCACTGAAAGGTGAAAATCGCTCTTGTGCGGTAGGGTAAAAACCAATTTGGGGTGAACTGGTTAAAGTCATCGAGATGCAGCGCAAATCTTTTATATTGGGCGCACACACACTAACTTTAGCCACTTTGCCATATGCGAGTCCAATCCCAACCAAAATAATTTCAACATCCTACCTACAAGGTCTACAAAAGAAAAAGAAAAACAATCCCCTGTGGCAAAGCAGATTTTCTTCAAAGATCCGGTTATGTCTGTTATATGTAAAAAGTGATCTTGCAAACATTGAAGAGGTGTTTAATCTGTTTTTACTGCCTGCGTAGTTGCACGTCTCCTTTAAATCTGATCCATGATAAGCGCAGGTTATGTGTTCTGTCTTTGCTGTATTTACAGTTTCTGCTGATTCAGCTTTTTATGTACAGAAAAAGCAGTTATGCATAAGATGTTTTTTTGAAAGCATTGGTAATAACACACACATCGGGAATGAAGGCCCACCTGTAAAGGCATTAAGTGTTGTTATGTTGGTCGGAATAGGACGGCTGTTTTGATCTGTGTGACATGGAAATCTGTTGGTGAGACTAGAGTCCATTAGACCTGTCTTCCCGTCCAGCTACAGTAAATTGCTTCTACTCTTCAAACACTGTAATTTCAGTGTAGAAATGTCATCGCATGCGGGCTTCACAGGTTTTGTGTCCAGGTCTCTGGTACGGAAAGAATAATAATGAGAGTGATTACTGTTTGCTTCACCTGTTTTCTGACTGTTTGGAGGAGAAACTACCTTGATACGTTGTACTGTGAGTAAAGGCAATTGCCATTTACATGCTGGAGTGGCAATCATTTGTGAAAGCAGGTCCGGTATATATTGTTTTATGACATTAGGTACCAGGACTACATTCCAGTAGTTTGCTATTATTAACATTCTCCATGTAGACAGTTGACCCTGGTGGCTTGAATATCTGCCATTACTAGTGTAAATAAGACAAGACAAATGACATTTATATTGCGCTTTTTTCCTAGCGAACTCAAAACGCCAGAGCTGCAGCAACTAGGACATGCTCTATAGCCAGTAGCACTGTTAGGGAGTCTTGCCCAAGGTCTCCTACTGAATAGGTGCTGGCTTACTGAACAGGAAAAGCTGAGATTCAGATCCAAACCCGTTTCACTTAAAAAAAGCTTCTTCAGATGCTAGTGTGATACTGGCCTCTGAGGAAGCTTTTTTTTCTTTTTAAGCGAAACGGTGTCAGGCTCTCTTCACCCCCGTTGCATACACCGATGTCTACACATCAAAAGGTACTATTTGCAATTTACAGTGCCTTACTCTCCTTTCAATAGCATGTTGAATCTGTATTCTTCTGGGAGCACGTCATGAGTGGTACAGAATCCAGTTTTGCCGATAACCCTTCAGCAGCATCTAGTGCCAGTCTTTTCTTCTTACTAAAAGTGACCACAATACAAAAGCACTCAATTGTTTGATTTTTCCTCTGAACCTTTTAAACTTCAACTCACTTGAAGGTGTTTACTCTCTCAGTTTCAGCAAAAATTATGCCGAAGGCTTCAAATGTCAACACCAGCGAAGAAGAAACATTGTTGCAGAACCAAAATGACTGTTGATGGTGTGTAGCCCACTCCAGCTTAGCTCTTCAGCAGGCCCGGATTTACGTCACAGGACCCTATACGCACAGATGTCCTGACCCCCTAGACTTCGCCCTCCATGAACCTACAAACCCCTGCCAAACTCCATAACAAGTGTGCTGGCTGTCCCATTGTCACTTCTTCCTTACTTGCCCGTCATAGTTAGCTACAGGTGTCGCTTAGTATTAGGTACCCAATAGCCAGAGCTACCCTCAGTATTAAGTAGTTAGAGGTGACCCCAACTGAAGGGAGATATCGTCAGTGGAATGACGAGACCAAGGTAAGTAACCTCTCATTTACACTCCACTCGAGACTCAGTGTAGGGAAGGAGGAAGGCATTCAGGGAGGGAAGTAAGCTGTATTTCTCTCATCAGGCTCCTGTAGGCACATGCCTACTGTGCCTTTTGGTAAATCTGGCCATGTCTTTAAGATTTTAAGATGGCTGCTTTTAACAGAAAGTTTCATGATCTGTCATGCAGTGCAAATTTTGATTTGAACTTCTGATAATGGATGGCTGCATGTAACAAGGTTTTAACTTGAGGGGAAAAAAAAGTCAGGTGAGAAGATTCATGGATGATACGTTTAGTGAAGAAACCTTAATGTTAGTTACATTAAAACAGCTAATAAACAAACAAGCATTAATTCTAATAAAACAGTTTTACAGCATTATTGCAATGCACATTATTTTTGTGAAAATTCACATTAAAATAATTGACAAAGGAGAAACAATAGAGTGCTGCAGAAAAAGCTCACCATGTGGGTGGATGGTTTAATATTTTCCAACATGTGAGTAAAGGTTTTACTTTCCTGCACTTCGCATGGAGTGTGTTTGAAAAATTGTAATTAAGATACCTTTGTAGCGTCTCTCACTTTGCGGCAGCACTCAACAGCCCACACTGACCTTTGACTGTGGGGCCAACAGACTCCTCCTGCTACTTTTACAGTTTCTGGCTTCCAACTATACTCATTCCTGATTTAAAATATATTAACTAGGTTTAAGACAGCCAGCTGTGTTGTTCTGAGTGAGTGTATTACCTGGGGATCTTCCATCCTAAAGAAACTTCATGTAAAAATAGGATGTCTCAGATCCTTCATTTTTCTCACTATAAAGCGGATCTCCAGTCATTTTTTCCCCCAGTTTCTATATATACTTACATTTGTAAATACAAAGCTGGAAGAGGAAGGGGTGAGAAAACTGTAGTAATGCAATTTCCAAAAACAGCTGACAGCATCAGTGACCGAAGATATTAATGTTTTATACATACCATATACATATATATATATATATGTATATATACATATATACAGGTAGTTCTCGGTTAACAAACGAGGTTCGTTCTTAACCTGAATCCGTTCTTAAGTCAGAATGCTGTGCTATCTCTGTCCCCTTTGCCTCCTATGTGCCCCCCTTTGCCTCCAGTGTCCCCCTCTGTGCCTCTCTCGGGGACACTCGGGGGAAGTTTGAAGCCACTTCTTCAAACCTCCCCCATGCGGAAATGACATCATCGCGACGGGATCGGGCCGTTCGTATTGGCGGGTCATTCGTATGTCGGGCATTCGTAAACCGTGGACTACCTGTATAGATACAGTGGGTTGCAAAAGTATTGGGCCCCTTTGAAGTTTTCCACATTTTGTCACATTACTGCCACAAACATGCATCAATTTTATTGGAATTCCACGTGAAAGACCAATACAAAGTGGTGTACATGTGAGAAGTGGATCGAAAATCATACATTATTCCAAACATATTTTACAAATAAATAACTTCAAAGTGGGGTGTGCGTAATTATTCGGACCCCTGAGTCAATACTTTGTAGAGCCACCTTTTGCTGCAATTACAGTTGCCAGTCTTTTGGGGTATGTCTCTACCAGCTTTGCCCATCTAGAGACTAAAATCCTTGCCCATTCTTCTTTGCAAAACAGCTCCAGCTCAGTCAGATTAGATGGACAGCATTTGTGAACAGCAGTTTTCAGATCTTGCCACGGATTCTCGATTGGATTTAGATCTGGACTTTGACTGGGCCATTCTAACACACAGATATGTTTTGTTTTAAACCATTCCATTGTTGCCCTGGCTTTATGTTTAGGGTCATTGTCCTGCTGGAAGGTGAACCTCCGCCCCAGTCTCAAGTCTTTTGCAACCTCCAAGAGGTTTTCTTCCACGTTTTCCCTGTATTTGGCTCCATCCATCTTCCCATCAACTCTGACCAGCTTCCCTGTCCCTACTGAAGAGATGCACCCCCCGAGCATGATGCTGCCACCACCATATTTGTCAGTGGGGATGGTGTGTTCAGAGTGATGTGCAGTGTTAGTTTTCTGCCACACATAGCGTTTTGCATTTTGGCCAAAAAGTTCCATTTTGGTCTCATCTGACCAGAGCATCTTCTTCCCCATGGTTGCTGTGTCCCCCACATGGCTTGTGGCAAACTGCAAACGGGACTTCTTATGCTTTCTGTTAACAATGCCTTTCTTCTTGCCACTCTTCCATAAAGGCTAACTTTGTACAGTGCATAACTAATAGTTGTCCTATGGACAGAGTCTCCCACCTGAGCTGTAGATCTCTGCAGTTCGTCCAGAGTCACCATGGGCCTCTTGACTGCATTTCTGATCAGCGCTCTCCTTGTTCGGCCTGTGAGTTTAGGTGGATAGCCTTGTCTTGGTAGGTGTACAGTTGTGCCATACTCCTTCCATTTCTGAATGATCGCTTGAACAGTGCTCCGTGGGACGTTCAAGGCTTTGAAAATCTTTTTGTAGCCTAAGCCTGCTTTAAAATTTTCAATAACTTGATCCCTGACCTGTCTTTTGTGTTCTTTGGACTTTGCGGTGTTGTTGCTCCCAATAATCTCTTATACAACCTCTGAGGCCCTCACAGAGCAGCTGTATTTGTACTGGCATTAGATTACACACAGGTGCACTCTTTTTAGTCATTAGCACTCATCAGGCAATGTCTATAGGCAACTGACTGCACTCAGATCAAAGGGGGCCGAATAATTATGCACACACCACTTTGCAGTTATTTATTTGTAAAAAATGTTTGGAATCATGTATGATTTTCCTTCCACTTCTCATGTGTACACCACTTTGTGTTGGTCTTTCATGTGGAATTCCAATAAAATTGATTCATGTTTGTGGCAGTAATATGACAAAATGTGGAAAACATACTATACATATATATATATATATGTATATATATATAGTGTGATGCGAACGTTTGGGCAACTGTGTTAATTGTCATGATTTCCCTGTATAAATCGTTGGTTGTTATAATAAAAAATGTCAGTTAAATATATCATTTATGAGACACACACAGTGATATTTGAGAAGTGAAATGAAGGTTGTTGGATTTACAGAAAGTGTGCAATAATTGTTTAAACAAAATTAGGCAGGTGCATACATTTTGGCACGACAAAAAAAAAATGAAATCAATATTTAGTAGATCCTCCTTTTACAGAAATTACAGCCTCTAAAAGCTTTCTGTAGGTTCCAATGAGAGTCTGGATTATGGTTGAAGGTATTTTGGACCATTCCTCTTTACAAAACATCTCTGGTTCATTCAGGTGTGATGGCTTCCGAGCATGGACAGCTCTCTTTAACTCACACCACAGATTTTCAATTATATTCAAGTCTGAAAACTGAGATGGCCATTCCAGAACGTTGTACTTGTTCCTCTGCATGAATGCCTTAGTGGATTTTAAGCAATGTTTAGGGTCGCTGTCTTGTTGAAAGATCCAGCCCCGGCGCAGCTTTAGCTTTGTCACTGATTCCTGGACATTGGTCTCCAGAATCTACTGATACTACATGCGTCCCTCAACTTTGGCAAGATTCCCAGTCCCTGCACTGGCCACACAGCCCCACAGCACGATGGAACTACCACCATATTTTACTGTAGATAGCAGGTTTTTTTCTTGGAATGCTGTGTTGTTTTTCCTCAATGCATAATGCCCAAATAACTAAATTTTAGTTTCATCAGTCCACAGCACTTTATTCCAAAATGAAGCTGATTTGTGCAAATGTGCTTTAGTGGCTCTGTGCTGTTGGCAGAGAAAAGACTTCCTCTGCATCACTCTTGCATACAACATCTCCTTGTTTGAAGTGCGCCAAATAGTTGAACGATGCCCAGTGACTCCATCTGCAGCAAGATGATGTTGTAGGTATTTGGTGCTGTTCTGTGTGTTGACTCTGACTGTTATCACTATTTGTCGCTTCTGTTTATCCGAGATTTTTCTTGATCTGCCACTTCGAGCCTTATCTTGAACTTAGCCTGTGGTCTTCCATTTCCTCCATATGTTCCTAACTGTGGAAACAGACAGCTGAAATCTCTGAGACAGCTTTCTGTATCCTTTCCCTAAACCATGAGGGTGAACAACCTTTGTCTTCAGGTCATTTGAGAGTTGTTTTGAAACCCCCATGTTGCTACTCTTCAGAGACAATTAAAAGAGGAGGGAAACTTACAATTGACCCCCTTACATACTTTTTCTCATAATTGGATTCACTTGTGTATGTAGGTCAGGGGTCACTGAGCTTACCAAGCCAATTTGAGTTCCAATAATTAGTTCTAAAGGTTTTGGAATCAAAAAAATGACAGAGCATGCTGCAGAAGATATAACTACTTCCTGTGGCAACACATTACACATTTTTATCACCTTCACAGTAAAGAAACTTTTTCTAAATAAATGGCAAAACACTTTTTTTCTTCCATGTGCAGATCATGTCCCCTTGTCCTTTAACAAGCCTAGGGACAAAAAGCTAATCTGCCAAACTTTTATATTCACCTCTGATGTATTTATACATGTTAATTAGATCTCCTCTAAGGCGACTTTACTCTAGACTAAATAAGCCCAGTTTATCTAACCATTCCTGGTAAATGAGACCTTCCATCCCTCTAATCAATTGTGTTGCTCATCTCTGCATCTCTCCACTTGCTCTTACATAGTTACATAGTTATTTTGGTTGAAAAAAGACATACGTCCATCGAGTTCAACCAGTATAAAGTACAACACCAGCCTGCTCCCTCACATATCCCTGTTGATCCAGAACTGCAAAGTCCCTTCTGCAATTATGCGATGTACAGAACTGAATTCCTCCAAGTTATCTTTGCCTCTTACTGGGTGCCTGAGCAGGGATGAGCCTCTCTGACATGGGCAAAGGTGTTTCAGAAGAGTGAGAGGATTTTCACACCACCCTTCCACCTTGCAGAACATCTCCCATGTTTAATGTCAGGAACTGGGTCTTATATTGCTCAGGCAGCAGAATCACACATTGGCTGTCTCAGACATTCCGGCAATACCAGTCTGCATGGGAGATATGATTTAAAAATGCTGTTTTAAAAAAAAAAAATATATATAGCAAAAAAAAATTAAAAAAAATTGCTATCCTGGCCCGAGCAATGTGTTTTATCACCTGGATAAAGCAGGACAAACTCTACGCTGAAAATGTAATATGTTGAACAAGGCCTTACACTTCTGACAACACTAACTAAATCAGGAAATAAAACCATCAGGTCTTTAAAACTGATGCTATTATTGGCGGACAAGCTTTTTATTTCTTGGCCTTGACGAAACAGATCCACATGCCTCTACCTTTGTTAATGGAATCAGGCAAAAATGCTTTCACCTGACTATCAGCTTCTACAGCTATCGCTACCACTTAAAGTTACCATTAGTAGTAATTATATTAGGTTCAAGGTCTCAAGAGGATATTATTCCAATGTCAATATGCAATTCTTGTGGAGGAGAGGAAATTACGGGAAGTAAAATATAGTTTATTCTTAGAACGCCATGATGAGAGAGGGCATAAAAGTTGTACTCTTGTAGAGGAATGGTGGGTCCCTCATATGTCTGCAAAATGCCTTGCTTAGAGAGATTCCTTAACGCTATGCTTCCACTGTGCTCGGTATGCATCCTGCGAGACGCGATGGTGACACAGCTGTGAAGGGTCTCCCAGCCGAATCACTCTAGCCGCGCTATGCAAGGCTATGGGATTCGGACGTGTGACGCGAGAATATGCTGCATGCTGTCAGATTTTTCCCCGCCCACAAATTCAGATGCGCTGAGTTGACTTCAAAAGGCTGCCAAATCACATCTGAATTTGTAGGCGGGGAATCGGACTGTGACCGCAGCAGTGGAAACCTAGTCTTACAGTGTTTGATTTTTATATTGGAGATAGAGATAGAGAGTTGCCAAGATATGGGACAAGAGGCATACTGAGGACTTCATATTTGATAATACTCCCTTTTTAAAAGCAGTTCAATTAAAATATAGAATATATTGAATATATTGGAAGTATATTTACTAAACTCCATTAGGTTATGTAAGTTGCATAAATTCCAATACGCTTATTGTGTGCTGTCTGCACACATTAAGTATAAACATTTAAACATAAAAAGAAACAGAGGGATGCAAGTCTAGTATGCTATAGCAATATTAAAGAGAACCCGAGGTGGGCAGATGGGGGGCAGATGGGACATGGAGGCATGTTCTCTACCTCATGACAATCCTCTGCCCTCCCACCACTCTCTGCCCCCCCCCCCCTCTATAGCTATGTGTCGCTATATCGGAGGTAAACACAGGGAGATGGATTACCTGTTCAAAATGCCCGCCAGGGGCATTCCTACATGGTTGCCAGTGCTGCCATTGGGCAGCTCTCTCTCCCTGGCCGCGCCTCCTCCCGATCCCCCGCCTCCCTGCGCGCTGGATGAGAGAATAATAGGTCACAAAAGTGAAAGTGGCTCAATGTGGCCCACAGGAGCGGTGGGGAGCAGTGGTTTTAAAGGCTACCTGATCCCCTCAGCCCCATGGATCAGGTAGCCTACTTTTTTTTTGAGCCCACCTTGGGCTCTCTTTAAGAAATTATGTTTCATTAACCTGATTTTTCGAAAGGCTTTAACCCATTAGCAGCTTCAAACAAAGTTCTTCGTTTGAAAGCTGCTGAGCATTCTAAAACTATCCATCAAATCTAGCGGGTGTCTTGGAACAGTTATATTTACCTGTTCCGGGTGGCTACTTCTCTTCCTCCACCTGCGGCTCTGAACTTCCGTCATGTCTTCTGGGTCCCGATCAAATCCGATCACATGATATGACATGTGATCGGGGTCCAGGAGAACGTGTCAGCCTTACAGTGCCACTCGGTGGTGGAAGAGGGGTGAGGGAAGAGACTCTTCCATCGCCCCTCTTCCACCATTGGGTGGCACTGTAATGCTAATATGGTATTCTGGATCTTAATCACATGTAATATCATGTAATTGGAACCGAGAAGACATGTTGGGATTACATCGCCACTGAGGTGGAGGAAGAAGAATCTGCTCCAGCCTTCTGGACAGGTAACTATAAGAGTTCCCTGCCACCCACTCTGCATACCCTGCTGAGCCTGCCAGGATGTGGGAGGCACACTTCCCCAGAGGCAGGAAAAATTTGGCTCTGCAGCCAGAGCTGGGACAAGGTCCTCCAGCACCCAAGGCTGAGACACCAAAGTGCGCCCCTCCATCCCTGCCACCCCAGCCATCACACACTGATTGCTATTAGACTAAAAGGGCCACAGGGCCCACAACCTCCCCAACACCTTAATATGTAGTTATCTGGCTTGCAGTCACTGCCATGTATCCCCTTTTCTTATTTCTTTCTGCTTCAAACACAATTAGGAATGACAGCTGAATGAATTCTGCGCCCCCTCCTACACTGCGCCCTGAGGCTGGAGCCTCTCCAGCCTATGCCTCGGCCCGGCCCTGCCTGCAGCTAATTAAGGCCCGGTTAACATCTACGTTGTTTTGCAGATCGGGTAGTATGGATCCAGCCATCTGGATCCAGGAAAACGGTCCGTTTTTACAGCCAGTGTGCTGTAAAACATCTGTTTTCTTTGGTTCCTATTTTGTTGCGAAACCTTCCATTTCCATTCCACTGAGCTAAACGGTCAGGAAAATTGGGTCCTGCTGCATTTTTTTGTCCGTTCAGCAGAACGGCAAACAGAACCATACGGCTGAAACTGCAGCTAAAAGCTAATCTGAACCTGGCCTAAGGTTTTACTTTATTTGGCTGCTAAGGGTTAAAGATTATGAAAAGAGAAACACAATCTGTAAGCTTATAATATCCCATTTCCATACCTCCAAATGCTCTGAGATGAGAAACAAGGACAATTTTGTGTGTAAATATTTAGGTAAAAAACACGTCCTCTTCTGCCGTCCTCCAGTCATGCACATCATGAAACAATCATAAGCCAAACACATTTTCCTTGGTTAATTCAGTCTTTTGCTGCTATTTTTATATTAGCATTTGGAAATAAGAAAAACAAATTTTAGCATTTGGGCATAAAGTTTAGCTCAATAGAAACACATTTATTTTTGTTACTGACAAAAGGATAAATGTAGATCTGTTCATCAAATTTTAAAGAAGGTGAATGGAATAAAATGCAGGGAAAGAGGACAGACAACTGAATGAGAAAGGAAAGAGAGAGGAACAACTGGGAGGTAGAGAGACCGGATAAGTACTTTTAGGTTTGGCATGGCTGTATATCGTTCCACCACAGGGTTTGGCAATGAAGCCTGCGTTCATTTCAAATCTTAAATACTGCTTCAGTGTTTTTTTCCTCAGAATAGCGCTAACCAATTCTGATGGCAAAATCTGTCATCCTGACCCATGCTTAAAGTGGACCTACTTCAAAAGGTAAGCAAAAGCATAATGAGCTTTAAAGAAAAACCTTTCTTTGTTACAGTTGACACAAATCCTGAAATAAATCTGCAGTGTGTCTACTTCCTGCTTTCATGGAAGCAGACATAGGGTTAACATCCTGTGTTAACAAATGATCTGCTCTGTCGGGGCAGCAGAGATTCCAGAGCTGACACAGCCAAAAGATCAAATTACAGTTGTGATTAGTCACAGATGAGGGAAACTAGACAGACTAAACTCTCTAAATACATACAGGGTGCATTTTTCTACGCTTTCCTTCTATCCATTGCAAGAGTTTAGGTCCCTGTTGACCTCTTTTCCTGGATGGCAACTTTATCTTCCCAGCATTTCACTTCAACTTCACACATCAATGTAAGCTTCGTCCTGACAAATTCCCCATACCTGATGGTGAACGTTAACCTAGTAACCCTAATTAAAAATACAAACTTTCCCCTACCCAATCCTAGACTCATCTGCTGATAACGGCTGCACTGTTTATAAAAGCAGTGAAGTAGCTGAGTGCTGGTACCCAAATGAATGTCCCCATAGTTAACTGATTTGGCAGTGGCATGCTGAGGAACTAAGTGCACTTGAGGTGAGTGACATGTGTCATGATGAGATAAACGTGTACCAGTGTGTCCAGTGCAAAACATATGAATAACTAGCCTGTGTTTTATTTTCTGCCTGAAAGAGTTAAACTTCAGGCATGCAAGTAATAGTTTTTCTTTCTTGTTAGACCCTTTTCAGATTATAGTGTAACCCTCACTGATAAGGAATCACAACTGTAAAACTATTTATAGTTCATGTATTTCAGCTCTGGGACACATAATAGACTGCCACTGAGCAGAGACAGTAAAACATTAAATAAATTGTTGGTTTTTACGATAAAAAATGTCAGTTAAATATATCATATAGGAGACACACACAGTGATATTTGAGAAATGAAATTAAGTTTATTGGATTTACAGAAAGTGTGCACTAATTGTTTAAGTACAATTAGGCATGTACATAAATGTGGGCACTGTTATCATTTTATTGATTTTAAAACCTTTAGAACAAATGATTGGAACTCAAATTGGCTTGGTAAGCTCAGTGACCCCTGACCTACATACACAGGTGAATCCAATTATGAGAAAGAGTACTTAAGGGGGTCAATTGTATGTTTCCCTCATCTTTTAATTTTCTCTATAGAGTAGCAACATGGGGATCTCAAAACAACTCTCAAATTACCTGAAGACAAAGATTTTTCACAATCATAGTTTAGGGGAATGATACAGAAAGCTGTCTCAGAGATTTCAGCTGTCTGTTTCATCAGTTAGGAACATATTGAGGAAATGGAAGACCACAGGCTCAGCTCAAGTTAAGGATCGAAGTGGCAGACCAAGAAAAATCTCGGATAGACAGAACCGACAAATGGTGAGAACAGTCAGTCAACCCACAGACCAGCACCAAAGACCTACAACATCATGTTGCTGCAGATGGAGTCACTGTGCATTGTTCAACCATCGGCGCACTTTACACAAGGAGATGCTGTATGCGAGAGTGATGCAGAGGAAGCCTTTTCTACACCCACAGCACAAACAGAGCTACTTGAGGAATGCTAAAGCACATTTGGACAAGCCAGCTTCATTTTGGAATAAGGTGCTGTGGAGACAGATGAAACTAAAATTGAGTTATTTGGGCATAACAAGAGGCGTTATGCATGTAGGAAAAACAACACAGCATTCCAAGAAAAACACTTGCTACCTACAGTAAAATATGGTGGTGGTTCTGTCATGCTGTGGGGCTGTGTGGCCAGTGCAGGGACTGGGAATATTGCCAAAGTTGAGGGACACATGGATTCCACTCAGTATCAGCAGATTCTGGAGACCAATGTCCAGGAATCTGTGACAAAGCTAAAGCTGTGTCGGGGCTGGATCTTTCAACAAGACAATGACCCTAAACACTGCTCAAAATCTACTAAGGCATTCATGCAGAGGAACAAGTACAACGTTCCGGAATGGCCAGCTCAGTCCCCAAACCTGAATATATTTGAAAATCTGTGGTGTGCGTTAAAGACAGCTGTTCATGCTCGGAAGCCATCAAACCTGAATGAACTAGAGATGTTTTGTAAAGAGGAATGGTCCAAAATACCTTCAACCAGAATCCAGACTCTCAATGAAAACTACAGGAAGCTTTTAGAGGCTGTAATTTCTGCAAAAGGAGGATGTACTAAATATTACATTTCTTTTTTGTGGTGCCCAAATTTATGCACCTGCCTAATTTTGTTTAAACAATTATTGCACACTTTCTGTAAATCCAATAAACTTCATTTCACGTCTCAAATATCATTCTGTGTGTCTCCTATATGATATATTTAACCACTTCAGCCCCACAGTGTCCTTATGCATCCAAGCAACGTTCACCTCCCATTCATTCGACAATAACTTTATCACTACTTATCACAATGAATTGATCTATATCTCGTTTTTTTTCCGCCACTAATTAGGCTTTCTTTGGGTGATACATTTTGCTAAGAACTATTTTTTTTTCTAAATCCATTTTAACAGGAAGATTAAGAAAGAAATGGAAAAAAAACATTATTTCTAAGTTTTTGGCCATTATAGTAGAAAATAATATATGGTACCATAATTAAAACTCATGTATTTTATTTGCCCATTTGTCCTGGTTATTGCACCATTTAAATGATGTTCCTATCACAATTTATGGTGCCGATATTTTATTTAGAAATAAAGGTGCATTTTTTCAGTTTGCGTCCATTACTATTTACAAGCCCCTAATTTAAAAAAAAATATAATAATATACTCTCTTGACATGCATATTTAAAAAGTTCAGACCCTTTGGTAACTATTTATGTTGTTTTCTTTTTTTATTGTATTTTTTTTTTTTATTAAAAAATGAATTTGCGTAATTTTTGGTATGGGAGGGAAACAGCTAATTTTAAATGTAATATAATGTAATTGTTTAATTAAAAAAAACAAAAGATGGCCACAGTCAAAAAAGTCCTGGATGTGAACAATCAAACAAACAAACAACAACAAACAAACAAACAACAAACAAACACAGAACATTTATATTGCGCTTTTCTCCTGGCGGACTCAAAGCGCCAGAGCTGCAGCCACTAGGGCGCGCTCTATAGGCAGTAGCAGTGTTAGGGAGTCTTGCCCAAGGTCTCCTACTGAATAGGTGCTGGCTTACTGAACAGGCAGAGCCGAGATTCGAACCCAGGTCTCCTGTGTCAGAGGCAGAGCCCTTAACCATTGCACCATCCAGCCAATCTCGCATCCAGGAACTAGAAAGAGGACGAGAATATTTTTTTTGCAGAAAAACGGCGGACTCTGACAAGAGACCGTCACTTTTTCTGCGGGGGACTTAGATCGGTGAATGGGAACCATATTCCCATTCACTGATCAGGGGGCTATCGGCAGGCGTTGGGAGCATGCGCGATTGTGTGCACAGCGCAGCTGCAGCAGCACAGCCTATCTGGACGAGCATATTCATCCAGATAGGCTGAAGTGGTTAACTGACATTTTTTATTTTAACAACCAACGATTTAGACAGGAAAATCATGACAATTAACAAGGTAGGCCAAACTTTCGCATGCCGCTGTATATATATATATATATATATATATATATATATATATATATATATATATATATATATATATATTCTTAATTATAGCCTATGTTGCCCCTGAAACCTGGGTGGAGACTCCCCTCCCTTTCAGCACTATAGAAACTGCAATTCATGCTAACATCCTTTGCATTGAATCCACATGCAACTAACCACACTTTATTTACAGGTAATTTCAACAAGTAATAGCTAGTGTTGGGCGAACAGTGTTCGCCACTGTTCGGGTTCTGCAGAACATCACCCTGTTCGGGTGATGTTCGAGTTCGGCCGAACACCTGACGGTGCTCGGCCAAACCGTTCGGCCACATGGCCGAACTAAGAGCGCATGGCCGAACGTTCCCCGAACGTTCGGCTAGTGCTGTGATTGGCCGAACGGGTCACGTGGTTCGGGCCCGAACGCGCTCTGATTGGCCGAACGGTCACGTGGTTCGGGTAAATAAATACCCGAACCACGTCATATCTCCGCCATTTGTCTGTGGGTTTAGCTTTGGGTAGGCAGGCAGGGTAGTTCGCTCTCCAGCCACGCTAGCCAGGGTCCCCCCCAGTCATTGTGTGTCGCTGCTGGGAACAGTAGTACACCGCTCGCTCAGCCACACTATATATAGCATTGTTTACTGCCACTGTGTACCTCGCTCAGCCACGCTATATATATAGCATTGTGTTTTCTGACACTCTGTGTACACGGCTTAGCCTGACTAATATAGCATTGTGTGTACTGCCACTGTGCACCTCGCTCAGCCACGCTATATATAGCATTGTGTGTACTGCCACTGTGCACCTCGCTCAGCCACGCTATATATAGCATTGTGTGTACTGCCACTGTGCACCTCGCTTAGCCACGCTATATATATAGCATTGTGTTTTCTGACACTCTGTGTACACGGCTTAGCCTGACTAATATAGCATTGTGTGTACTGCCACTGTGCACCTCGCTCAGCCACGCTATATATAGCATTGTGTGTACTGCCACTGTGCACCTCGCTCAGCCACGCTATATATAGCATTGTGTGTACTGCCACTGTGCACCTCGCTTAGCCACGCTATATATATAGCATTGTGTTTTCTGACACTCTGTGTACACGGCTTAGCCTGACTAATATAGCATTGTGTGTACTGCCACTGTGCACCTCGCTCAGCCACGCTATATATAGCATTGTGTGTACTGCCACTGTGCACCTCGCTCAGCCACGCTATATATAGCATTGTGTGTACTGCCACTGTGCACCTCGCTCAGCCACGCTATATATAGCATTGTGTGTACTGCCACTGTGCACCTCGCTCAGCCACGCTATATATATAGCATTGTGTTTTCTGACACTCTGTGTACACGGCTTAGCCTGACTAATATAGCATTGTGTGTACTGCCACTGTGCACCTCGCTCAGCCACGCTATATATAGCATTGTGTGTACTGCCACTGTGCACCTCGCTCAGCCACGCTATATATAGCATTGTGTGTACTGCCACTGTGCACCTCGCTCAGCCACGCTATATATAGCATTGTGTGTACTGCCACTGTGCACCTCGCTCAGCCACGCTATATATATAGCATTGTGTTTTCTGACACTCTGTGTACACGGCTTAGCCTGACTAATATAGCATTGTGTGTACTGCCACTGTGCACCTCGCTCAGCCACGCTATATATAGCATTGTGTTTTCTGACACTCTATGTACACGGCTTAGCCAGACTATATAGCATTGTGTGTACTGCCACTCTGTGTACACCGCTCAGCCAGACTATATAGCATTGTGTTTACTTCCACTCTGTGTCTGCTGGGCCTGGGAACAGTAGTACACCGCTCACCCGCCACTGTATAGCATTGTGCTCTGTGTCGCTGCTGGGAATAGTGGTACTGTATAGCATTTCTGTGCTGCCACTGTACTGCTGCCAGTCAGCGTGTACTGTAAGGATAAGTGAAATGAGGAAGAAATCCGGTGAAAGAGGAAGGGGCAAGGGAAGAGGTGTTTCCCCTGACGGTTCACGTACAGGCCACAGGGGAGCACCCAAGAAAACCCACTCAATACCGCCCATGTTGTCCAGGACAACAACCCTCACAAATCCAAAAGAACAGGACCAGATAATTACTTGGATGACCTCTCAAGCGTCCAGCAGTGGGTTAAGCAGCACCAGCACATCACGCACGAGGTCCGAGTCCTCAGCCAGTTACAAGGAGCCAGTGGGCACAAAGCTGACACAACCGGCAGCGACACCACGCACACAACTGCCAGATAACCAGTCCTATGAATTACCTCAGGACACAATGGGGTATTCGCAGGAGCTATTCCCAGCCCAACAAACTTCCACCTATGAAAGGTCAATGGAGGAACAGCCAGAAATGTTGTGCCCGGATTCACAACCATTAACTGTGGGAAATGCACCGCGCACTGAAATACAAGGCGAGTCCGAGGAGGACTCGGAAACCCAAATCCCAGAGCAAGTTGGGCAGGAGGGGTTGCAATTGCAGGAGGTCGGCCGACAAGATCTGGAAGACGATGTTGGAGTGAGCTGCGCAGAGGTTGTTCTGGGGAGCTCTACTCCACGGCGGCGGCCCCCCACAATGACATATGACGAGTTTGAGGAGATGGAAGAGGAGGGTATGGACAATGTGGACAGAGACCCAGATTTTATTTGTGAACGAGAACATCGCCGTCGTAGCAGCAGCACAGATGAGTCTGTTGAAGAACCCACTGCTGCACGAGTTCGCCTTGTGCCACAAGGTAGGCGGCGCGCAATTTCAGGCACCACAAGCGTGGAAGTTAGAGTGAGAGGCAAAAGAGGAGGAAACAGAAATCGCCAGCAAGGAGGCAGGTGCTCCAAAGTCTGGGCTTTCTTTGAAGACTGCACTGAGGATGTTACCATGGCGATTTGCAAGGTGTGCAAGACTCGCCTGAGCAGGGGGAAAAGTATTAACAACCTCTCCACCACCAGCATGAGCCGCCACATGCTATCCAAACATCCCACTCTGTGGGCAAACGCGGCAGGACAGGGTACCAGCAACACTGCCTCCCTTGGGTTCACCAGACTCACCACCAGACCCGCCTCAGCAGCAGCAGTAGCCCAGCCATTGCGTGGTTCACAACATTCACAAACATCAGACGACGCTGACACTGTCACTTTCCGGAGTAGTGCTCTTGAGGTCTCCCAGTGTTCATCAAACACAACAACCAACAGCCCTTCCGTGTGCAGCGCTACGGTTCAGTTGTCTGTGTCGGAGATGTTTGAGCGCAAGAGGAAATTGCCAGCAAATGACCCCCGGGCCGTGGCAGTAACAGCCAGCATAGCCAAGCTTCTGGCCTGCGAAATGCTGCCATATCGAGTGGTGGAGACAAACAGCTTCAAGGGCATGATGTCAGTGGCCATCCCACGTTACGTGGTTCCCAGCCGCTACCACTTTGCGCGCTCTGCAGTGCCTGAGTTGCATGAGCACGTGGTCAGCAAAATAACCCGAAGCTTGAAGAATGCCGTTGCCTGCAAGGTTCACCTCACCACTGACACCTGGACGAGTGCGTTCGGCCAGGGTCGATACATCTCCCTTACCGCGCACTGGGTGAACCTTGTGGAGCCTGGCAGCGATTCCTCACCTGCTACGGCGCGGGTGTTGCCCACGCCGCAAACAGCTGCACCGCCGTCCCTCCCACTGGATAACAACAGCAGCACCTACCTCTCTGACTCCTTCTCCTCCAACGCATCTCAAAGCTGTACCTCTTTCGGAAACGCTAACCCAGCAGCAGTAGGATCGTGGAAGCAGTGCAGCACAGCTGTTGGCATGCGTCAGCAAGCGTTGCTGAAGCTGATCTGCCTTGGGGATAAGCAGCACACAGGGGAGGAAATTTGGAGGGGAATAAAGGAACAGACGGATTTGTGGCTGGCACCGCTGGACCTGAAACCGGGCATGGTTGTGTGTGATAATGGGAGTAATCTCATTCGGTAAACCGGGCATGGTTGTGTGTGATAATGGGAGTAATCTCATTCGGTAAACTCTTAGGTTGGCTAAGCTGACACACATCCCTTGCCTGGCGCACGTGATGAACCTAGTAGTTCAGCGGTTCCTGAGGACATACCCAGGCGTGGCCGATCTTCTGTTGAAGGTGCGTCGAGTGGCCAAACATTGTAGAAATTCCAGTACTGCTTCGGGGGCACTCGCCAAGATGCAGGAGCGCTTCAATCTCCCCCACCATCGCTTGCTGTGTGATGTCCCTACGCGCTGGAATTCTACGCTGCACATGCTAGCACGCTTTTGTGAGCAGAAGAGTGCAGTGGTCCAGTACATGACGGCGCAGTACCGAGGCGCATCCGGACAGCTGCCAAGCTTCTGTGGATCCGATTGGGCCAACATGTTGGACCTCTGCCAAGTCCTCCAAAATTTTGAGCAATCCACGTTGCTTGTGAGCAGTGACAACTCTTCAGTCAGCATTACCATACCACTGCTGTGTTTACTGAAGAGGTCGATGTTAAAAATCAAGGAAACAGCTGTCATGATGCAACTGGGGGAATCTGAAGGAGAAAACGATCAGCGTGATGGTACCAACATCAGGCCATCCGCCTCAGGGAACGCTGGCCCCAGCAGCTATGACGAAGAAGAGGAGGAGGAACAGCTGGAGTTGGAGCAGGAATTTCATGCCACCACTGATGAGGGCCAGAGCGGTGCACGTTGGACTTCCACAATTCAACGCGAATGGTCAGCAGAAGCAGACCAGGAGGAAGGTGACGACTATGATGCATCACAACAACTATCACAACGCTCACAAGAGGATGATGAGGATTCTGGTAGGACTCTGGCACACATGGCTCAATTCATGCTAGACTGCATTGAACGTGACCCACGCATTGTGCGCATTCTGGACAACACCAATTACTGGGTTTATACCCTTCTGGATCCACGGTACAAACACAATGTTCCAAAACTGCTTGAAGAAAGAGTCAGACAGGTCAAAATAGAAGAATACCAGCAGGCCCTTGTGGAGACTTTAGAGAGGAGATTGACATCCTCCCCCTCCTCTAGCCAGTTGTACGCAGACAGACTGACTTCCGCAAACCCAGGACGACCAGGAGGGCAGCAAACAACGCAAGCCGCAGCTAGTACCCAAAAGGGAACGGTATCGGCAGTGTCCTTGGAGTGGGAAAATTTTCTGACACCCATGCAGCAGCAGCCCACTGAACAGCAAGCGTGCAGATCCACCTCCAACACCGATCGCCTGGAGAAGATGGTCAAGGACTACATGTCAGATGACGTAGCTGTGTCGAACAATCCATCTGCACCCTTCAACTATTGGGTATCGAAGCTAGACACCTGGCACGAACTGGCAATGTACGCAATAGAGGTGCTGGCTTGCCCGGCAGCCAGCGTTATGTCGGAACGCTGTTTCAGTGCTGCCGGAGGCATCGTCACAGATCGGCGTATCCGCCTCTCTACAGAAAATGCAGACCGTCTGACTCAAATTAAAATGAATCAATCCTGGATTGGAAATGACTACGCAACACTCCAGGACCCCAACCAAGTAACATGACCAATGAACATCTGGGATGGTGTAGCGTTTCCGGTCCCTGTTTATTGAACCTCTCATCTGTATTACATTTATGACTGCATGGCGGCAAAAAGCATTGCTGCTATATCCGCACGCTTTTTGTCCTCATGCAAGGCCTGGGTTGTTGTGTCTCAAAAACCGTGGCCTTCTCCTCCTGCGCCTGCTCCTGTTCCATCACGTCTGCTGCTGCTGGGTTAGCGTTGCCGCGTGGTCCCTGTTTATTGAACCACTTATCTTTATTACATTTATGACTGCATGGCGGTACAAAGCATGCTATCCGCACGCTTCTTGCCCTCATGCAAGGCCTGGGTTGTTGTGTCTCACAAAGCGTGGCCTTCTCCTCCTGCGCCTCCTCCTGTTCCATCACGTCTGCTGCTGCTGGGTTAGCGTTGCCGCGTGGTCCCTGTTTATTGAACCACTTATCTTTATTACATTTATGACTGCATGGCGGTACAAAGCATGCTATCCGCACGCTTCTTGCCCTCATGCAAGGCCTGGGTTGTTGTGTCTCACAAAGCGTGGCCTTCTCCTCCTGCGCCTCCTCCTGTTCCATCATGTCTGCTGCTGCTGGGTTAGCGTTGCCGCGTGGTCCCTGTTTATTGAACCACTTATCTTTATTACATTTATGACTGCATGGCGGTACAAAGCATGCTATCCGCACGCTTCTTGCCCTCATGCAAGGCCTGGGTTGTTGTGTCTCACAAAGCGTGGCCTTCTCCTCCTGCGCCTCCTCCTGTTCCATCACGTCTGCTGCTGCTGGGTTAGCGTTGCCGCGTGGTCCCTGTTTATTGAACCACTTATCTTTATTACATTTATGACTGCATGGCGGTAAAAAGCATGCTATCCGCACGCTTTTCGTCCTCATGCAAGGCCTGGGTTGTTGTGTCTCACAAAGCGTGGCCTTCTCCTCCTGCGCCTCCTCCTGTTCCATCACGTCTGCTGCTGCTGCTGCTGGGTTAGCGTTGCCGGTCCTTGTTTATGGAACCTCTTATCTTTATTACATTTATGACTGCATGGCGGTACAAAGCATGCTATCCGCACGCTTCTTGCCCTCATGCAAGGCCGGGGTTGTTGTGTCTCACAAAGCGTGGCCTTCTCCTCCTGCGCCTCCTCCTGTTCCATCACGTGTGCTGCTGCTGGGTTAGCGTTACCGGTCCCTTTTCCTGGAACCTCTTATATGTATTACATTTATGACTGCATGCCGACAAAAAACATGTTACCTGTGCAAAGAAAACAGACATTTCCCGCATTTAAAAGACAGTTTTCCCTTTGAAACTTTAAAATCGATTTTCTCAAAAACTATAAGCTCTTTTTGCTAATTTTTTTTCCTCTTGTACCCACTCCCAAGGTGCACATACCCTGTAAATTTGGGGTATGTAGCATGTAAGGAGGCTTTACAAACCACAAAAGTTCGGGTCCCCATTGACTTCCATTATGTTCGGAGTTCGGGTCGAACACCCGAACATCGCGGCCATGTTCGGCCTGTTCGGCCCGAACCCGAACATCTAGATGTTCGCCCAACACTAGTAATAGCCAGATGGGGATTATTTTTTTTTTATCAGTAGTAATAAAGTTATATAAACAGGCAAGATGACTTCCTCTGTACTCTCCATGCCACCGACTGTCACCGTGGTGCTGAATGCACTGCCATTGCTTGCTAGGCCAGTAACTTATGGGCAGTGCACCCATGATTATCACTTATGAAAAGAGTCACAAAGGAACTGGCAACGACCTAGACAATCATCCAGCAGAGTAATTCTATTTTTATAACATCTAATAATTATCTGTTACATTTGTGCTAAACTCTGTTTTCTGTAAAACAGGGTTCATACTTACTAAAATTTGCATGTAAACTTGATGTTCTTTACTACAATTGCATTGCCTTGAATTTCCGATCATGTGTGAATTATTTGCAATTCATGTTTCACCTCCTCAGAATTTCACTGATCTGTTCAAACTGAATATATTTGCATACAAAATGTGTATAATTCTATTCCAACCGTTAGGTGTATAATCCTGCAATTATATGCACCTCATTGGATAAACCTAGTCACAAGGGCTTGACACTCATGTTCAACGCCTGGACCAATCCACTGACTGGCAGAGACCTTTGAGACTCCTGTTTACCAGGTTCTATAGTGTAGAGATTGTACAATGCTTCCATTTTAAATCCACATAAAATAATAAAACTGAATAAATACTTGCAATTAAATATATAAAGCTGAACTAAAAGCCAAACTACAAAAAGTTTTTTTTTGCAGATAAAAGTTAAACATCCCTTTAGGTAATAATTGGGTTGATGTACAAACGTCCAGTAAAGATGTGGAATCCTTGGCATTCATTAGTGCAAGGTACCGCACCTTACTAGACAGTTGACACACAAAACTTACCTTATATGAGAATGGACTCATGTGTGCGCATGTGGCACTATTGTTATGCTATCTAGGCATGAAGGATGACTTCCCTCCCATGAAGGATGAGTTCATTGCAGTGGAAGGGTCTAGTATGGAACATTCTGCATGCAAACTGTTTTGGAAGCTAACATCCTTCATTATGTTAACTTTGGTGCCTCTGTTTTGAATGCAAGTTGTGTATCCTTCCTCTAATTTGGCTCTGCACATCTATGCTGCTAGTCATTCAGATGCAGCTTGGGAAGCACTGCCACCTCTCCCTGATGCTATCTAGGCAGCCGTACGTGGCACAATCTTGGATTTGCAAGGGTCAATATATGCTAGGAACACAAGGAGAAAAAATGAAGCATACAGGGCTTTTAAAATTGCAGCAAAATTACATGAAATTAGCAATTGGATCAGAATCGCGTATAGCATAAAAGAGCCCATATGGTGATTAATTTGGAGGTTGTAAACATACACAATACTTGAAACTTCAGCAATTGCTGAATTGTATTTTCCCACAATGTTATTTTTTATGGTAGAAAACAAAGACCTCTTCAAATCTTCTAATGTCAGGGCCACAATTACTGCAAGGGGACCTATTTCACGAGAGGAGGTTAGTGCTCAATTCAGGTGGTAGACTGAAGGGGTGTCAACACTGGGCCTAATTAACTTTATACTGGAAAAAAATGATGATCTGTGTGCTCTGACATTTCCGTAGGCTATGACCTCTCTGCCCATGAGTGCTGGAAACGGTTGGCAAGTGAAAGGTTATCTGCGCAGTCTATGTTCACCTTGTGCATCACTGTATGGGAACCATCTGACATTTTTATTCCATCACCTTCTGCTGAGATGAACATGGAGAAAGGAAGATGCAAAAGGTGATGGTGGCAAAGAAGAAAACTAAATGGTTGAGCGAGGACCTAATATTCTTAGGTATCCACTCCTAACTATTCTAGGATCATCAATTTAATTATAAGAAATAGATGTCCCTAATAACAATAGTCCCTTTGGTCAACTTAATTTTTTGAAAATCTATAAGGGCATACAAGCCAATCATCCCGTCATTGGGCTTCATTTATTGACATGGATGCAAGAAAAATGGAAACAAAATTAACCTCTTGAGGACCGTAGGCTTACACCCCCCTAGTGACCAGACTATTTTTTTACAATTTAGGCCACTGCAACTGTAAGGCCTCGCTGCAGGGCCATACAACTCAGCACACAAGTTGTTCCCTCCCCCTTTTCTGCCCACCAGCAGAGCTTTCTGTTGTTGGGCTGGGACGTTTGTTTATTTTTTTGTATATTTATTTATGTTTTTTTTTATAAATATACCTATTTTTAGTATTATTTTTCTATCACCCCCTTCCTCCCCCCGCCAGCCAATCAGCATGATCAGCTGTCAGTCTATGAGTTTATGAGAGACGATCACTCCTGTGCCTCCCAGTGGGACAGCCGAGTAACACGGCTGTCCCCAGTACAGCACTGCTGTACATTGCAGTGCTGTACAGTGTAAAAACAGTCTCCTAGCATCGATCGCCGCTGGGAGACTGATGGTGGAGTGCAGCGTCATTCAAGCAGAGAAGCGTGCGAATCGGCACGCGATCGTCTGCAAAACCTGCCCCAGGACTTGACACCAATTGCCGTTTGGCGGTCCTGGGACTGCCGCCGCATTCAGTCGTTAGGTAGTTAAATAAGTGCCCTGCTGTGCAACCAATCATGTATTAAAGTGAGACCATTCTCCCAAAACTAAAATTTCAGTAACTACTCTTAGTTACATAAAAGAACATTTTAGAGCATTCATCAGTATTCCCTGCATTCTGCACCCCTCCTTTTCTGCTGAAGTGACCTAGCTGCTGCCAGGGCGAGCTGTCTATTCAGCACAGGGGGGAAGGGGGAGGGGCATAGAGTGTAGCCACAAGCACAAAGAGTTTCTTGTATTTGACTATGACAAGAGATAAGCAAGTTTCTACTGCTCTTTGTAGTGAAAATATACATTTTACACATGGGTAATACTTGTGAATGCTTTCAAATGTTCTTTTATGTAACTAAGAGTGGTTACTGAAATTTTAGCTTTGGGAGGTTAACCATTTCCCCTCTCCTGGGACGAGTAACTACGTCACTGCAAATTCTCTTTTCCCCTTGCAGGAATGTAGCTACTACGTCCCTTCTCACCGCACACTGGCGCTCGCCCCCCCCCCCCCCCCACACACACACACACTCCCATGCTCATTATCATTGCCGATCGTTCCTATTCATTAATCTCTGTTCCCGTATGAATGGTTGAAGGCATCAAAGAGATGCCACGATCATTTGTTCACTTCTGACGGAACCCATGCATGCACGCATTTCTTCCTATTTAGCCTACTATAGAGATGCAATAGGAAGTAAAAAAAGACCCACAAATACATTTTAAATTAAGACATTACCTCCTACACTTTCCCATAACTATTCACATTTTTTTTTTTGTATAAAAAAAAAAAATTACAATAAAAAAAAATTACATAAATAACATACCTTAGGGACCAAACTTTTTTTTAATATGTAAGTTAAGAGGGTATATTGCTGTTAATTTTGAAACTGTGGGCTTGTAAATAGTGATGTATGCAAAACTGATAAAATGCACCCTGATGTCCAAATAAAATATTGGCACCATACATTGTACTAGGAAAATATTCTAAATGTTGCAATACCCGGGACAAATGGGCAAATGAAATGCGTGGGTTTTAACTATGGTAGCATGTATTATTTTAAGATTATAATAGCTGAAAACTGAAAAATAATGATTTTTTCCCATTTTTTTCTTATTTTTCCTGTTTAAACACATTAGAATAAAACAATTTTTTAGCAAAACTGAGTGTGGCTGAGTGTGGATCCCCAGCTCCAGCTGGTTCTAGCACACTTTGGGATCTGACTAGGTCTGAGTGCTAACACGGAGCATCCGCAACAGCAGACGCGGAGCAACTGACAGGCAGGTCCTATATATACTAAACGCGCTCCATAGTGACGCCCCAGTCTCTCAGCCAATCCTAAGCATAGCTGGAGTCAGCTGACCGAGTGATCAGCTGACTCCCCTTCTAGATGCATAAAGGTCCTTTCGCTCGGCGCGCGAGCGCGTAGCTATTAGTCTATGAGCGGTAGAAGGACCAGGCAAAGCACCAGCATGTAACTGTGCGGCAGAAACCGCCGGCTGCGACGCGGAGATAGCCGCCATGCCGCTTGCTGTTGCGGCAGTATCTCCGCTATCCATTACAATTCCAATATATGACACCACAGTGCCTCTTTAATACTAGGTTCACTATAACTTATATTGTGTACCATGTCTGCATTGTTTACAAGTGTCTGTACACTACAACCCTTCTCATTCATATGCACATAAATAGTGCAGCTGCTTACATGAAGCTGATATAAAGTAAGACTCACATATTACTGTATTTTTTTGGACTATAAGACTCACTTTTTCTCCCCCAAAAGTGTTGAAAAAAAAGTCACTGAGTCTTATAGTCCAAATTCAGGGCGTTCCTGAACGCCTGGCAATACGAACCTCCAACTCGCCACAATGTCAGGGACTCCCTGTACTGTACCCATGCAGAGGAGGACACAGGGGAACAAACAGAGGACACAGGGGGACACAAAGAGGCATAGAGGAGGACACAAGGGAGAAAACAAGGGGCATAGGAAGAGGACACAGGGAGACAAGAGAGGTACAAGGGGGCATATTCCACAAGATGCCCCCTCACCATGGATGCACCAGGTTAGTATATATTTTTTTCCGCTGGTTTTGTCCTCTAAACCTAGCTGCGTCTAATGGTCAGGAGCGTTTTATAGTCCGAAAAATACAGTATGTGTATTTGTAAAAATTCTGAGCATCATTTTTTTTTGTAAAATGTGCCATTATTTTGGTGTAAATTGCTTTCCTGTCTTACTAATAGGAGGATTTAGCAATCCTACCGGTGGAATATTACAGGGATATACAGTACAGTACATATTAGCAGAAGGCAGTGGTAAGCCTTATGGCAATTGGCAAGGTAAGAAGTTCATCTCATGCTTCTCCTACAGGCTGCCTCTAAATATATAATTCATTTATTCATGCTAAGAGGAACATTGTTCTCCAAAACCCATTTAGCTATAGATTAGTGGATAAGGAACAACACTGTATAATAATAATTAAAATAATACATAGTTTTATAAAGAATATCAGACCCTTCTGTATTTTTTACATCAAACTTTCATCATAACAACATATAATTATATTGGAAAAAAATGAATTTCCAAACACATTTAAATCATACAATAAAAAATAATTACCCATATTCAGTAAGATGAGAAATGGGAAATATTGTGAGGAGGGTTAGAAATATTTCATATTTAAAATGTTACCAGCATACAGTTCTCACAAAGAGGCCTCTTCTTCACTTTCTGTGTTCATTGTGAGCCTCTGCATAGAACTAAATCTGGCAATTTTCTTTCTGAGCAGGAGTTCAATGCGAAGCCTGCAGACTAATTTGCACTGAGCTGCACAAACTGCCAGCATCAGATGACGCTAATACAATAATTTAGGGAGTGAAAAGGTCTTGTTCATTTTCTCGGGGGACTACTCAAAACCACCTGGGATCTAACCATGAATAATACCAGTCATGAGCAAATAGCAAATTAAAGCTGGAACAAATATATCTACAGATCCAGGAAATATGGCATTTGTATATAATATTTGCCAGGGCATACCCAGTCGTTCCTGCTGGAGGTGGGCCAAGTCCTAGAAAGCTAAATCAAAATACCATTATTATACAGACTCTTAAAACATTGCCATTGATTTACATTCTTTTTTTTTTTTTACGTTTATTTATATTTTACTTAGTTTGAGAAAAAAAATTCAAAGGCATTTGGCACATTCTGATTTTTTGCTAGACTTTTTTCCCCCTTTTTTGCAAAGCAGGAAATGGAGCTTGCCTGCTACAATTTGTTTTCAATCAGACCAGGGGGGGGGGGGGAGGCAGAGAAGCCGCCAGTCTGCTTTGCAGTTGATTCCTTCTCTCCATGCAAGCATCCATGCTTATTTCTTTCTAAATAGGGCTCTTATTTTTGTAAGAATTTAAATAAATTCTCCGGTCTCGACTCTGGCCAGCCTCCCATGCGTTTTTAATGTGCTGTTACCTTATTTAATGCAGTGGCACATCGTATCTCTTGCTTTCTTAAGCACGGCTGTTTTCGGTTTTCCAGCACACACCTGCACAGAATGATCCATTACGGGGAAAGCGCAAGGTGATCTAGCAAATTTACTTTCAGATACCAGCAGCACCATAAACTGGAACCACTTACTGTAATTTATATTTTCTCTTCCTTGACAGATCCTTATGATGCGGGTTATAAAGCTCAGTTACACACAAGATGTTTTTCTCCACAGCCCAGAAGGGCTCTACGCGTTTCGTAGCAGGGCTCACAGTGTGAGGTTTTCTACAGACACCGGTACACATTCTTTCACTTGCCCTGGACCCCAAAAACATAATTCTATCTGGAAAGCTATAGAGGGTATTTCCAATAACCATGGGATCTAAAAAAAGATTGTAAAATTATATTTTCATAGATTATGGAACCAGGCCAAGCTCTAGGCATATGTAGGCACTTAGTGGCACAGTTTGCTTTTATCCATATATAAGCTCCTTGATTGGCTGATTTGGCTCATGTCAAACACATCACTTTTAAAACACCTGGTCAGGAGCCACTGCAGTATTACAGCACAGACTTCCAGGGCTTGATGCTGAAGTCTTCTCAAGTAGCTCTGTCTGCTCTACCCAACAACAGAAATATCTGGAGCAGTAGTCCCTGCATCAAGTGAGGGTTAAAGGTTCCCATACATCTAGCGATGTATGTGCAGATCCAAAATGAGACCGATCTCTCTCTGATCAAATCTGATCTGAGGGATATGTTGGCTGCCCATAAACCACAGATTAATTCCCAATAGATTTCAGCATGAAATCTGTCTGCTAATGGCCTAGTGATGCCACCTCCACCATCTGCTTGATTGCCCCCCAAACAGGGCTGATTGTACACTTTTTGCCACCTGAAGTAATACATTGTGAGGACACCCCCCCCCTCCCCCAGATGTGTGTGCGCAAAGCCAGACTGGAGAGGAGAGACACTTTAGCTATGCATTGTAGGCACTGTCACTATGCTTGCCTCCCTCTGCTTCCTCCATGAAAGCACCTTTTTTCCTGCTGGCCCAGCAGCATCTTGGCTTTGATGCCCAGGATGCCAGGTATGTGCTGCACCGGCTCTGCATCATTCACCCACTCTTAGCAGATTAGCAATGGGCTCATCAACCACATATGAAGTCCTGCTTCCTCACTGACTACAGCGGTTCCTCATGTGACCTGGCAGCACGTAACAGGTCACATGAGGCACCACTGTAGCCATGGATACAGGATGCTGGATCCTGGAAGTGGTGACACCAGGGGCGTCTCTAGCCATTTTGACACTCCAGGCGAGAAAACCTGTGGTGTCCATCCCCCCCCCCCCCCCCCGCGGCAATCTTTCACCAGAAAATAATCATAATGCAGCAATGATTCACTTAAAATAACCGTAATGCGGCAATCTTTCACCAGAAAATAATCAGAACGCAGCAATGATTCACCATAAAATAATCGTAATGTGGCCAGCATTCACCAGAAAATAATCATAATGCGGCAGCGTTCACCACAAAATTATCGTAATGTGGCCAGCGTTCACCAGGAAATAATCGTAATGTGGCCAGCGTTCACCAGGAAATAATCGTAATGTGGCCAGCATTCACCAGAAAATAAATCATAATGTGGCCAGCGTTCACCAGAAAATAATCGTAATGTGGCCAGCGTTCCCCAGGAAATAATCGTAATGTTGCCAGCGTTCCCCAGGAAATAATCTTAATGTGGCAGTGTTCCCCAGAAAATAATCGTATGTGGCCAGCGTTCCCCAGGAAATAATCGTAATGTGGCCAGCGTTCCTCAGGAAAAAATCGTAATGTGGCCAGCGTTCCCCAGGAAATAATCGTAATGTGGCCAGCGTTCCCCAGGAAATAATGGTAATGTGGCCAGCATTCCCCAGGAAATAATCGTAATGTGGCCAGCGTTCCCCAGGAAATAATCGTAATGTGGCCAGCATTCCCCAGAAAAGAATCTTAATGTGCCAGCGTTCCCCAGGAAATAATCGTAATGTTGCCAGCGTTCCCCAGGAAATAATCGTAATGTGGCCAGCGTTCCCCAGAAAATAATCGTATGTGGCCAGCGTTCCCCAGGAAATAATTGTAATGTTGCCAGCGTTCCCCAGGAAATAATCTTAATGTGGCAGCGTTCCCCAGAAAATAATCGTATGTGGCCAGCGTTCCCCAGGAAATAATCGTAATGTTGCCAGCATTCCCCAGGAAATAATCGTAATGTGGCCAGCGTTCCCCAGAAAATTATCCTAATGCGGGCAGTGTTTCACTAAACCTGTAAAAAGAAAAGTATTTACTCACCTGTAGAAGACTCCTCTTCCTGGGCGCAGATCCCCCGACCGATGATCTATCTGCAGCGGCGGCGAGCACGTGTGACAGGCGGGGGGCATAGTTAGGGGCGGCGCCAACGTGTCAACAAATTAGTGTGCGACAATTGCACGCTCTGCACAGAGAGGGAGAGGGGCGGGTAGAGGGGGCGGACCAGTAGGCGGCGGCATCGCACATATAAACTAATGTGCGTGATGCTCGCTCTAAGTAGGAGAGGAAGGGGGCGGACCAGTAGGGGGCGCCGGGCACAGGCTGAGCTGCCTGTCACAGTCGGCGCCGACCTGGGCAGGGCCGGCGCTACCATAGAGGCAAAGAAGGCAGCTGCCCCAGGGCCCCAGAGCTTGTAGGGGCCCCCAGTGGCTACAAGAGGAAAAAAAATTCAAATCGGCCTTATAGTTTTTGAGAAAATCGATTTTAAAGTTTCAAAGGAAAAAAAATACACATTTAAAAACCTGCCGACTTTAATGGGTAATAGCAAATCCACCTTAAATGCTAGAAACCATAAATTTGCAGGATATGTTAAGGAGATCATTATGAATAAGAGGAAAAAAACAATTTTTCAAAAAGACCTTAAAGTTTTTGAGAAAATCGATTTTAAAGTTTCGAAGGAAAAAAGTATACTTTTAAATGCGGTAAATTTCACTTTTAGTAGCAAACCTAACGGTAGTGTAATTTTACATGCATCAAACGAAAGCGCAATAAATTTCCTGACGGGGTTTCCAGGGGGTCTATATGCAGCCGCAGCGCTTTGGCCAGGGATCGCTATACAGTTGCAATATGGCTGTATGAAGATTAGAGTTGGGCCGAACGGTTCGCTGGCGAACGGTTCCTGGCGAACTTCGGTGGTTCGCGTTCGCCTCCCGCAGGCGAACGTTTGCGGAAGTTCGCTTCGCCCAGTTCGCATCAAAAAACAAAATTTTTACCCTCCATTTCACTGTCAGCAGACATGTTATGGTCAAACACACTGCTTGATGACCCGCCCACCCTCCCTTCAAGCTAGGTCTTTTATACCATTTGACTCAGTTGTCTGCCTACACTAATTAGTTATGGGACAGCTGCTACACTCTCTGCTAGTGAGATTTTAATTGGCCTCCCACCTCCCTCCTCCCACCTCCCACCTCCCACCTCCCACCTCCCTCCTCCCACCTCCCTCCTCCCACCTCCCACCTCCCACCTCCCTCCTCCCACCTCCCTCCTCCCACCTCCCACCTCCCTCCTCCCACCTCCCACCTCCCACCTCCCTCCTCCCACCTCCCACCTCCCTCCTCCCTCCTCCCACCTCCCTCCTCCCTCCTCCCTCCTCCCACCTCCCTCCTCCCACCTCCCACCTCCCTCCTCCCACCTCCCACCTCCCTCCTCCCTCCTCCCTCCTCCCTCCTCCCACCTCCCACCTCCCTCCTCCCTCCTCCCACCTCCCACCTCCCTCCTCCCACCTCCCACCTCCCTCCTCCCACCTCCCTCCTCCCACCTCCCACCTCCCTCCTCCCTCCTCCCTCCTCCCTCCTCCCTCCTCCCTCCTCCCACCTCCCACCTCCCACCTCCCACCTCCCTCCTCCCTCCTCCCACCTCCCTCCTCCCACCTCCCACCTCCCACCTCCCTCCTCCCTCCTCCCTCCTCCCACCTCCCACCTCCCTCCTCCCTCCTCCCACCTCCCACCTCCCACCTCCCTCCTCCCACCTCCCTCCTCCCTCCTCCCTCCTCCCACCTCCCTCCTCCCTCCTCCCACCTCCCTCCTCCCTCCTCCCACCTCCCTCCTCCCACCTCCCTCCTCCCTCCTCCCACCTCCCTCCTCCCACCTCCCACCTCCCTCCTCCCACCTCCCACCTCCCACCTCCCTCCTCCCTCCTCCCACCTCCCACCTCCCTCCTCCCACCTCCCTCCTCCCTCCTCCCTCCTCCCACCTCCCTCCTCCCTCCTCCCACCTCCCACCTCCCTCCTCCCACCTCCCACCTCCCTCCTCCCTCCTCCCACCTCCCTCCTCCCTCCTCCCTCCTCCCACCTCCCACCTCCCTCCTCCCACCTCCCTCCTCCCTCCTCCCACCTCCCACCTCCCTCCTCCCTCCTCCCACCTCCCTCCTCCCTCCTCCCTCCTCCCACCTCCCTCCTCCCTCCTCCCACCTCCCTCCTCCCACCTCCCTCCTCCCTCCTCCCACCTCCCTCCTCCCACCTCCCTCCTCCCTCCTCCCACCTCCCACCTCCCTCCTCCCACCTCCCTCCTCCCTCCTCCCACCTCCCTCCTCCCTCCTCCCACCTCCCACCTCCCTCCTCCCTCCTCCCACCTCCCACCTCCCTCCTCCCTCCTCCCACCTCCCTCCTCCCTCCTCCCACCTCCCTCCTCCCTCCTCCCACCTCCCTCCTCCCTCCTCCCTCCTCCCTCCTCCCACCTCCCACCTCCCACCTCCCTCCTCCCACCTCCCTCCTCCCTCCTCCCTCCTCCCACCTCCCACCTCCCACCTCCCTCCTCCCACCTCCCACCTCCCTCCTCCTCCTCCCACCTCCCACCTCCCTCCTCCCACCTCCCACCTCCCACCTCCCTCCTCCCACCTCCCACCTCCCACCTCCCTCCTCCCACCTCCCACCTCCCTCCTCCCACCTCCCTCCTCCCACCTCCCTCCTCCCACCTCCCTCCTCCCACCTCCCACCTCCCTCCTCCCTCCTGAAATTGCTGGCCTGAAATTGCTGGCCTGAAAACAAGCTGCATCACACCCTGAAACAAGCATGCAGCTTGTTTTCAGGCCAGCAATTTCAGGCCAGCATTTTCAGGCCAGCATTTTCAGGCCAGCATTTTCAGGCCAGCTTCAGTTGGTATAGTGGATAGTGTGCTTGTCCACCATACAGAGAGACCCAGGTTCGAATCCCAGCCAATGTGAGTTGGCTTTTATGCTACAAATCCTTAAAGGGAACCTAAACGGAGAAGGATATGGATTTTTCCTTTTAAAATAATACCAGTTGCCTGAATTGCCTGCTGATCCTGTGTCTCTAATACTTTTAGCCACAGCCCCTGAACAAGCATGCAGATCAGGTGCTCTGACTGAAGTCAGACTGGATTAGCTGCATGCTTGTTTCAGGGTGTGATTCAGCCACTATTGCAGTCACAAAGATCAGCTGGACTGCCAGGCAACTGGTATTGTTTACAGGAAACAGCCATATCACTCTCAGTTAAGGTTCCCTTTAAAGGAGAACTGTAGTGAAAGGTATATGGAGGCTACCATATTGATTTCCTTTTAAGCAATACCAGTTACCTGGCTATCCTGCAGATCCTCTGCCTCCAATACTTTTAGCCCTAGACCCTGAACAAGCATGCAGCAGATCTGGTGTTTGACATTTTTGTAAGATCTGACAAGATTAGCTGCATGCTTGTTTCTGGTGGGATTCACACGACAGTGGCTAGATAGTGTACTGGTTAAGGGTTCTGCCTTTGACATGGGAGACCAGGGTTCGAATCCTGGCTAGGTCAAGTACCTATTCAGTAAGGAGTTCAAAGCAAGACTCCCTAACACTGCAGGGTGGCCTCTTGAGTGCGTCCCTGTGGCTGCAGCTCTTGAGCGCTTTGAGTCTGACAGGAGAAAAGCGCTATACAAATGTTTGGATTATAATTATTATTATTACTGCAGCCAAATAGATCAGCAGGGCTGCCAGGCAACTGGTATAGCTTAAAAGGAAATCAATATGGCAGCCTCCATATACCTCTCACTACAGTTCTCCTTTAAGCAACCTAATGGTTCTATTGCATTGAGCATTAATGGTACATTTTACGGTAGCTTCACTTACTACTGTAGTGGTACAGTGCTTAGGGTGATGCACTGACGTGTCCACCATGCAGTGTGATCTGGGTTCGATTCCCAGCTATGGTATGGTATGATATATACTGGCTTTTAAAAAAGTATAATTCCCTGCCAGAAGACACCCTCCTCCCGGAGGGAGGAGGGAATAGGTTGAAGGGTTGGAGGGTTGAAGGGTTGGAGGGTTGGAGGGTTGGAGGGTTGGAGGGTTGGAGGGTTGAAGGGTTGAAGGGTTGGAGGGTTGAAGGGTTGGAGGGTTGGAGGGTTGGAGGGTTGAAGGGTTGGAGGGTTGAAGGGTTGGAGGGTTGAAGGGTTGAAGGGTTGGAGGGTTGAAGGGTTGGAGGGTTGGAGGGTTGGAGGGTTGGAGGGTTGGAGGGTTGGAGGGTTGGAGGGTTGGAGGGTTGGAGGGTTGGAGGGTTGGAGGGTTGGAGGGTTGGAGGGTTGGAGGGTTGGAGGGTTGGAGGGTTGGAGGGTTGGAGGGTTGGAGGGTTGGAGGGTTGGAGGGAGAGTAAAAACTCCCTAGCAGAGTGTGTAGCAGCTGTTCCATAACTAATTAGTGTAGGTAGGCAAATGGTATAAAGGACCTTGCTTGGAGGAGGGAGGGTGGGTCCTCGAGCAGTGAAGTGTATTTCACTCAATTAGGTGTGACTCCAGGCATTAGAGCTTTTGAAACATGTTTTCTATCATTTTTGCAGTGTATAGAATTTTTTAAAACTTTGAAAGTTCGCCTCCCCATTGAAGTCTATTGCGGTTCGCGAACTTTTTCGCGAACCGAACCTTTCGCGGAGGTTCGCGAACAGGGTTCGCGAACCGAAAATCGGAGGTTCGGATCCCTGGCATTTTTTCCTATTTTCCAATTTTTATTTTTTTTTATGTTTAGAGTGTGGGAATTTAAAAAAAAAAAATTATGTGGGTTCCCCCTCCTGAAACTTTTTAACCCCTTGTCCCCCATGCAGGCTGGGATAGCGAGAATGTGGAGCTCCGACCGATTGGGACTTCTCACCCTGACTATACCAGCTGCAAAAAAGGTCCCCTAATGCCGATTTTTGTTCCGGGGTATATGTTTGGGGGCCCCCCCAGGTTTATTTAGCCCTGGGGCCCCATTGTTGCTTAAACCGGCCCTGGACCTGGGTGAAAGGGAAGAAAAAAAAACACTCATAGAGCGGCGAGAGAGCGCCCACTTCCACCAACGGCGCCATAGGCAAAAATTTATAGTTGCCTAATGACACAGACGCCCTTGGGTGACACGCATCTAGGAAAGGGAGATGGGGAGTGTGAGGAAGGGGACATTTGGGGAGGAGAGCCACATCTTGCCACCCTCTAATTGTTGCTGCCTTGAAGCATGTTATTCACGGCAGGGCGAGACCGAGGCAGAGGCAAGAGAGGCTCCAGCCTCAGGGTGCAGTTTAGGAGGGGCACACAACTCACTCAGCTATCATTCCCCTATTGTGTTTGAAGCAGAGAGAAATAAGAAAAGGTGATACATGGCAGTGACTGCAAGCCAGATAACTAGAGATTAAGGTGTCAGGGGCCCTGGGGCCAGGGCCGGGCCGAGGCAGAGGCGAGAGAGGCTCCAGCCTCGGGGTGCAGTGTAGGAGGGGGCGCACAACTCACTCAGCTATCATTCTATTGTGTGTAAAGCAGAGAGAAATAAGAAAAGGGGATTCATGGCAGTGACTGCAAGCAAGAGAACTAGAGATTAGGGTGTTTGGGGGGGGGGGCCTGGGGCGCCTCTTAGTTTAATGGCAATCAGTGTGTGACGGCTGGGGTGGGAGGGATGGAGGGGCGCACTTAGGTGTCTCAGTCTTGGGTGCTGGAGGACCTTGTCCCGGGTCTGATTCATGGTGCTTCATGGAAGAACCGCCCCTGCCCCCAAATATAAAATGTCTCTCCCCCGCCAGTGCCTGTGTGCTGTAAATTTACACCTGTTCTGCTGGTTTTATTCCCGGGCTCATCCCTCATCATCCACATGCCTGCCATTATCATGAGCACCCCCTCGTGTCGCGTATTACATGGGCCTGGCACCACATGGCAGGGGGGAGGGTGATGGCAGAGGAGGCTCGGAGAAGCTCCAGAAGGACAAGTGAGAATGTACTCTGCACACAGGCACCAGGGGGGACATTTTTTTGGGGGGGGACAGTGGCTGGGGGTATGTTGCACACACTGTTACCGCCAAAAGCCTAATTTTCTAGCTTGGCTGATTGATGCACTGTACTGATTTTGGCTCAAAATTGATTGAATTTTCATTCGGGCAGACATGTTGTGGAACCTATTTTCATCTGGTACCATAAAATTTGATTCAATAAAACTGTCAGTTGGTTAGTCAAAAAATAAACGACTTTAGTGGACTTTTATGGTTGTGAAGGCTTATACAGCCAATCAATAAGCAGGGCTGCTCATCTGGATTCCGGATATCCGGGTAACCCGGATATCCGACCTTTTTTTAGCTATCCGACCGGATTCGGATTCCGGATATCTGGGCCCAAATCCGGCTAGCTATCTGCAGACATTTGGCCGCATAACCCGGATATCCACGGATATTGGGGATATCCGGATCCGAAATACTGTAACTAAGGAGATGACGTCCTGGAGCCAATCAGAGGGCTCCCAGCAGAAGCCCTTGCAACCAATCACAGAGGGGAACCTTGGCCAGCCCCACCTGACCTCATTGAGCCAATCAGAGGGCTCCCAGCTTAAACCCTGGCACCCAATCACAGAAAGGAACACTGGCCAGCCCCCCTGTATAATAAGGAGGGCTGCCATGATGAGACATATCGTATTAGCTTGCTGAATGCTCACTGAGAGACATGCTTCAGTGCTGGTGGCCTAGCAAGGGGGCTGTACACAGTTATAAACCTAAAGCTGTTCAGTGATTAACCCCTTCACTACTATCACTACACTATTGTTAAATCGTTAATTAGCTTGATTGATGTCATTGTATGACAGTCAGAGTGTGTGCTCCAGTGCTGCTGGCCTAGCAGTGATAAACTGAAAGCTGTTCAGTGATTAACCCCTTCACTATCACTACACTATTGTTAAGTCATTAATTAGCTTGATGTCATTTGTGTGACAGAGTGTGTGCTGCAGGCAGCTGCTGCCTGCTGGCCAGCTATTAGCCTTAGGTATAGGTTAGGTTAGGGATTAGGGGATAGGATTACTGTGTTATTGTGTAGTTAGTACTATAGTATTGCAGTCAGTGTGCTAGTAGTTGTTAGAGTAGTAGTACTACTGTGTTAGCTTTCTACAGAACTGCTGTGCTGTGAGCAGTGGCAGTGTGACAGTTAGTGTGCACTAGTGTCTTTTCCTCTGCTGTCTGACTTTCACTCGGCACTTGGCACGTGTCACGTGGGACTTGGCACGTGTCACGTGGGACTTGGCACATGTCACATGGCACGTGCCAAGTGTCACACGGCACTTGCCACGTGTCATGTGGCTCTTGCCAAGTGTCACGTGGCACTTGGCACATGTCACGTGGCACTTGGTAGGTGTCACTTGGCACGTGTCACGTGGCATGTGTCACTTGGCACGTGTCACGTGGCACTTGTAAAGTGTCACGTGGCACTTGTGACACATGGCAAGTGCCACGTGAGTGACACTTAGCAAGTGCCACATCACACATGCCAAGTGCCACTTGACACGTGCCAAGTGCCACTTGACACGTGCCAAGTGCCACGGGACACGTGCCAAGTGCCACGTGACACGTGCCAAGTGACACGTGCCAAGTGGCATGTGACACGTGCCAAGTGACACGTGCTAAGTGCTAATTACAATGTGCCACGCCCGGCATGCTCCTGGCACACATTACACCTGCTGCTGCATTGCCCTGCTCCTGCTGCCTGTGCAGCTCCCACCACTAGGCCAGGGTGCCACAGGCCACTGATACCACCTTTATTCAACCAAAAACATAATTGCGTAATTTTTTGGAGGTGTCTTGGCTGAAAACTGTCATGTCCCAGTTGTGCGGTTGGACTTTGGACACAATGTGGACTGCACGACCGCTGTCTGGAACCTAGGCCTAATGTTAATTGACAGTCTTTTTTTTTGGGGGGGGGGGGGATTTTAACATCCTCAATTAGTGTTCCCCTTTACAAAATAGTGATGCTACATGCCTCATATACCCTAAAAAATTTTTTTAAAGCAATTTAAAGGCCACTTCCGGTTTTATATCCGGATATCTGGGTATCCGGATCGGAATCGGATCTGGATTTTGAAAAGGGGTATCTGAGCATTTTGATTGCTTATTAACATAAAATTTAAAGCGGATCTGAACTCAGTACTTCCTCTTTGCACTAAAAGGCAAGCAACAGCATAATAACCTTTAAAGAAAAACATTTCTTTGTTACAGCTGATACAAATACTGCTATATATCTGCAAGGTGTCTACATGCTGCTTTGATGGAAGCAGACATATTGTTAACATCCTGTACTTACGAATTAGCTCTCTGCTGTGGCAGTCAGCTGACACAGCTGAGGGATCAAATTATAACTTGTGCTTTGTCACAGATGAGGCGGAATTAAATAGGTTGATCTCTCTAAATACATACAGGGTGCATTTCTCTATGTTTTCCTTCTGTCCTGTGCAAGTATTGAGGTCCACTTTAACCCTATAAAACAGTGAAAACTGTGTAATTGTCAACCAGACAATCCATGCTAGCAGCCATTCAAATCTCACATGAGATTAGGTATCTGAAAACGCTCCTAAAATTCTCATACTGCGGCAGACAGGGCTCCTTATGGAAGCAGGGGAGATTACTGGCAGAAAAACACAGCAGAACAGCTCAGAATAAGTTCTCAGTAAAATATATTTTTTCCATCGCAGAGGGAAATTCAGTGGCTGGGAAAGAGGAAGGGTTGACAAGCAGAATGATCCATAGCCTGGGAGAAGGATTCTCATGAGCAGAGAAATCCAATCTGGAGGCCATTTGAAGCCTTTGTCATTGCAGTAACTTTATTTCTTGCCTTTCTTCCTGGTATAACACACTGTTTATTTGTCTGGATAAAGTTGCTAACAGTGTATAGGAGGTTAGGAATGGGAGGCTTAGAATGCAGCAGCGCCGTAGTTCTGGAAGGATAGACTGTGAATAAACTCGGAGGCTGAGTTGGCACCAAGAGAACTTAGAGAAATGCAGAATTCAGCTGCAAATAAAGAATACCTGATGCCTACAAAAGAAGAGAAAGAAATGAAGGCCTGTAACTATTATTCCCCCAAATCCCTTCTTTGGAGAGACAGTCCCTGCTTTCCAAGCTAATCCCACTGTCCCTTTTACTTCCTCTATCTCCTCCATGTCCCTGTATAAGTAATGCATTCACCCAGTGAAAAAGGTGTATATTGTGCTAAATTGAAGTCAACCTCTGAATTGTTGTATTGAAAAGTAGAGAAGAAAGAAAGGACTAGAGCACCTTGGGCTAAGTTCACAGTGGGAACTGCATTGTGTTCCCTGTAATAACAGTGGTGCAATGGAATGGTAAAGTGGTACCCAACATTATACGAGTGTTACATTGCATACATTGAAGCAAACAGTCAAAGAAAAGTGTGCTTCACTGCCACTGTTAACTCCTTATGTGATAACACTGCATGCACTGCCTTGGGATACTGTACTTCAATGGGTCACATTGCAGTGGATACACTCTGAATGTCACATCAACTTACTATTGCAGGGAAACTTTCTGTAAAAATGACACTGTGAACCTTAAAGGATAACTAACCTTGGGCAAAGCTACCTAAGGCAAGCACAGAGCCATGCCCATGCTGGATCAACATGCCTTTGTGTTCTGTCCATTCCTCTCCTCAAATCCCCCCCCCCCCCACCCCAGCCCCCACCCACCTTCACAAGTCAATTTTAGGGTTTTCTCAAGGCAAATTTTCAGACAGGAGGAGGCAGGCATGCTGCAGTGTTTCCTCCCATCATCCTCCCATTGCCTCCTTTTTCTGTCTAATGCAGGGTTGTCAAACCGGTCCTTTTTTTTTCCTTTCCTATAATTTATTGAAGAAGTAAGAATATTTCCAAATTCCAATACAACATATCATCTTATTCTCTTCTTACATTTTCAAAATTATAAAATACATAATAAACAAAAGAAAGAAAATACCACCCTCTATTGTCTATTATTCTCTATTCTATCTTCCAATCAATACTCTTGCAAATAATTCAACATCATCAGGATTTTTTCTTCAAAGATCCCCCCCCTCCACACCAATTACCATCTAAAGTACTAAAAAATTACAAAATTATAACCACAAAAAAACATAATTATGATTGCAGGAGGCTCCCTCCCCTACATCTCCACCATATCTCCATACGCCTTAGTATCTTGAAATTCTCTCCATTTTCCCCATTTAACATTAAATGCTTCTAATCTATCCTGCTGCAAAGCAATCTGATTCTCCATGCTCTTCACCTTATTAACCCTCTCAACCCATTCTTTCAGGGTTGGAGAACCCTGACATCTCCACTTAACCGAAATTAAACGTCCAGCCGCAATTAGGAGCGAGGAACACACAACCTCTTATATTTACCAATAGACATAGATGTTCCATGCAGCATTACCTTCACTGGGTCCCAATATCCACAATCTTCCCATAATTCCTTAATGAAGTCCAACACACTCTTCCAAAAACCTGATATTACTGGACACTCCCACACTAAATGCATTAAAGACACTTTTGCTCCACACCCTCTCCAACATCCATCACTCACCTCCGGAAACATTTTAGCCAACCTATCCGGTGTTCTATACCATCTTGTCAATAATTTTAAATTAATTTCCCTAATTCTAGAGCTAACTGATGTAGCATGAGCCAAATACATATTTTCCCTTTCAACCCATCATCTAAAGAGATTCCAGCGTCCTCCTCCCATCTACTCAAATGTTTAGGAAATTCTCCCTCCCTCATCTTGTTCAACTCTTTATATAAAATTATATCAGATGCATGGGAGGAGCCTCCTTCATAAACAATTTCTCAAACTCTAATAATTCAGTACTAATGGAAAGATCTCTCCCCTTCTCTGCCAACAAGTGTTTTAATTGAGTATGTCTCCAAAAATCAAATGGAAATTGCCCATATTCCTCATGCAAACGAATCAAATTTTTAATTTCTCCATTATTCATAATATCTCTTAACATTACATCTCCCCTCTCACCCCATGATCCAAAAAAAACCCCTTTCTTTCCCTGGCAGAAAAAAGGAGAATCCCCCCAACGGAGTCATTAAGGAAATTCCCAAAGACCAACCCCCCTTTTTATTAACAACATCCCACACCTTAAATACATTTTTAATCCAAGAGGGTGTCCATCTTAGTAGATCTCTAAGCCACCCCTGGAGCCAAAAAACTTTTGCCAAATCCAATCCAACCAATTTCTTTTCAATCTCTACCCATTTCTTACCTCTACCCCCATATGTCCAATCGAAAAGTCTTACCATTACACAAGCTCTATAATAAAGTTTCAAATCCGGAAGCCCTTATCCCCCCCCCCCCTTTTCTTTAGGACGTACCAAGATCTTATACGCTAATCTTGAAGGCTTGTTCTGCCAAACAAACCTAATAAGTATTGACTTAAAAGACCTAAAAAAACTGCAGGCACACAAATTGGAATCATGGACATACAGAACACCACCCTAGGCAAAATATTCATTTTAATAATATCTATTCACCCAAACCATGAAAAACCCCTACCATTCCATCCCTCCAGATCTTTTTTAATTATACTTAATAATGGAAGATAATTTAGGGAGTACAGCCTCGATAGATCACTTGGTAACATTATTCCCAAATATTTAATAGCCTCTTTCCTAAAAAGAAATGAAAAATTACTTTCTACCAACTTCACAACTCCTGGTGTCAGTGCTTCAGACTTAGTCATATTAATCTTGAAATTTGAAAAAAAAAACATATCTCTCAATTTCCTTAACCAAATTCGGCAAAGACACCAGAGATTCCTAAATATAAAACAAGATATCATCCGCAAAAGCCGATATCTTATGTTCCTCATCTCCAACTCTAACTCCATGGATATTTCCAGACCTCCTTACAGTACACAAAACAACTTCCAAGGTCAAAATAAAAATAACCGGTGACATAGGACACCCCTGTCTCGTTCCATTCGACAAGGAGAAGGCATCCGACAGGGCACCATTCGCTCTAACCCTTGCAGTTGGACTAGAATACAGCACACCCACCCAATTTAACATGTTCTCTCCCAATCCTATAAATCTTAAAGTAGACATAATAAAGTCCCAATTTACCCTGTCGAATGCCTTCTCCGCATCCGTCGACAACACCATCATAGGAACTTCCTTCATTAAGGACCACTTAAACAATGCCATCGCCCTTGCCACATTATCCCTCCCTTCTCTCCCAGGCACAAAAACCCAACCTGATCTCCTTTAACTACTAATCCCAGCCATTGCTTAATTCTCTCCACTAAAATGTTTGCAAAAATTCAGTAACGATAATTCAGTAATGATATAGGCCTGTAACTTTGACACAAATCTGGGTCATTTCCACTCTTATGAATAACTGTTATTTGGGCCTCTAACACATCTTTAGGCATTTATCTACCCTCTTTGAGGGAATTAAAGAATCTACACGTAAGTGGCACTAACACATCACTGAAAATGGAAAAATATTGTTTTATGAAACCATCAGGACCCGGTGACTTACCCATCTTCATGGCTTTTACCATAGCTAACACCTCCTCTTCACTAATCTCTTTTTTCATTATATCTCTATTTTCCTGTGATATTTTCACCATCCCAGATTCCTCTAGATATTTCCACATCCCTTTATCAAAATCCCTGGATCCATTTTTCGGAAGTCCATACAGTGAAGAATAATACTCCTTAAAAACATTCGCTATTTTGTGTGCCTGCAGCTCAAACCCCCCCCCCCCCCCATTCTTCTTAATCCTAGGAATATATGCACTTTTCCTTTGTCCTTTTAATGCCCCTTCCAACCACCTTCCCCTTTTATTTGCATTTTCAAACCATTTAGCAGAATAAATTCTATTTTTTCCCCTCAGTCTACTCTCTAATAATTCTGACAATTTGATTTTTGCCCTGTTCAAATTATCTACTGCTTTCTGATCTAATGAACCCTTGTTCTGATTCCAATTTTTCCTATTTCTAATAATAATTCTGTAATTTTACCATTATACTCTTTCTTTTTTTGTCTTCCAAGGATATAAAGACCCCCCATCACCACCGCCTTATGAGCTGACCATACTATGCACTTGTCAATACCATCCAATTCGTTATCCTCAAAATATTCCACTAATTTTTTTTAATCTTATCTTTAACTTCTATATCATCTAGAAGATTGCAATTGAGTCTCCAATGCCAATCACGTCTATTTCTAACTCCTAAATCCAAGTCGAACCACACAGGAGCATGATCTCAGATAGTTATATTCCCTATACCTGCTCCTTTTACTCTATCCAAAAAATATTGATCCAAAAACAGAATATCTATCCTATGTAATCCTTCACGGAAGGGAAAAGTGCTCTCCATACGTCTACAAGATGAGCATTCTGAAAAATCTTTTTGATAGATTTATTAGCTACTGCCGTAATACTCCTAGAACCAGATGACACATCCATTTTAGGCTCAGAGACCCAATTACAATCTCCTCCAAAAAACAAACATCCCTCCCTGAACCCCTCAAGTTGTTCAATCACCAATCTAAAAAATGTAGCATGTGATTCATTAGGCGCATAGATATTAACAAAAGTATATACTTGGCCCATTAATTGTCCCTTAAAAAAAACAAAAACCTGCCTATCTCATCACTCTTTATATCCAAAATACAAACGGACACGTCTTACTCACTGCTATTGCTACTCATTTAGCCTTTTTAATTGGAAAATTAGAAAAAGAAATCTATCAAATATGGACCCAGATTCCACAGATCTCAGTGCAATAATGAATCTGCTGGGTGTGCTGGGAAAAAAAGTCTGATCCATGAATGTTCCATCTCACATCGTGCAGAAATTGAAGGACCTGCCGCTATCGTCTTGGTGCCAAATACCCAGGGGCAGCTTTTCCATGAAGAAATGTGAATCACATGCTTCAGGGTGGCAACAATTAGAAGGCAGCAAGAGGTGGCTCCCCTCCCTAAATGTCCCCCTCCTCTCACTTCCCATCTCCCCCTCGCTAGATGCGTGGCACCACTTGCATGGTACTCTCACCACTCCAGCAATGGGATCTCCATCCGCCCATCCAGCATCCTGTATCTATGGCTACTGTGGTTCCTCATGTGACCTGTTGTGTGCTGCTGGGTCACATGAGGCACTGCTGTAGTCAGAGAGGATGCCGGACTTCACATGTGGTTGGTGATCCCATCGCTAATCCGCTGAGAGCGGGTGATTGATAGGGTGCCAGTGCAGCACATACCCGACTTCCTGGGAATCAGATGCTGTGGGCCACCAGGGAGGATATGCTGTCTTGGAGGAAGCAGGGGGAGGTAAACATAGTGCCAGTGCTTGCAATGCACAGCCCAATGAGTATCTCTTTCTCAGTCCAGCTTTGCACACACACATCGGGTGGGGGCATCTTCATAATATATTGTTTCAGGCGGCAAAAAGTCTAGTATTGGCCCTGCAAATATTCACAGCACACCTTCTGAGGTCTCGTAGAGTCCACCCTTTGATGGGTCAAAGCTGTTTTGGCATAAAAAGGGAAACCTTGCCGAGCAGGTGGTTTTAATGTTTTGGTTGATCAGTCTAAAGGTGGCCACTAATGATCCAATCTTTTTCATCCAATCTTACCAAATCTATGTAGTATAAGGGTAAATTGAGTGAATATACTGAATGGATACTTCAGGTAGTTACCTTATATTACATAGAAATGGTAAGATTGGATGAAAATGATTGGCTCATTAGTGGCCACCATTAGTATAAAATACTAAACACAAAGGAAAATGGAATGAGGGATTTATAAACATAACGAGTCTCACAGACCATATGCGTGGTACCGCCATGCATGTAATGTGTGTGGGACATCAAGCAGGGATCTGATGACAGCAATTATTTCATTCCATCCACACTACAGCCAGACTAAAAGTCACATGTCCTGAGTCTCACAGGAAGTGTTCCGGTTACTGTTATTCGGATCTGATGTGCTTATTGGCACAGAAATGTACATAAAATTAGCTAGTGTATTCCCCTTCTTATATAGGGTGCGGCCAGCTAAACTAATTGAAAATATGATACCCACAGCTGACCTCACGATAAAGGTGGGGCCATCATCACTATGTTTATGTATAATGGAAATGATTTGAAAGCAGGGTGAATTCCGTAAAGGTGACCACACAACTAGATGCAGCCTGCTGAGCATGACTGGTGAATGTTCTCCAGGGCTGCAGATCAGGAGAACTTAAAGTAAAACTCTATTTTCAATAAAAATAGCTACAACTGTATCAGTTCTGTACAAGATGTTTTGTCAATTAACATTATTAACTACTTTTACATTTCAGTTTGCTGCCAGCTAGTGTTGGGCGAACAGTGTTCGCCACTGTTCGGGTTCTGCAGAACATCACCCTGTTCGGGTGATGTTCGAGTTCGGCCGAACACCTGACGGTGCTCGGCCAAACCGTTCGGCCATATGGCCGAACTAAGAGCGCATGGCCGAACGTTCCCCGAACGTTCGGCTAGCGCTGTGATTGGCCGAACGGGTCACGTGGTTCGGACCCGAACGCGCTCTGATTGGCCGAACGGTCACGTGGTTCGGGTAAATAAATACCCGAACCACGTCATATCTCCGCCATTTGTCTGTGGGTTTAGCTTTGGGTAGGCAGGCAGGGTAGTTCGCGCTCCAGCCACGCTAGCCAGGGTCCCCCCTGTCATTGTGTCACTGCTGGGAACAGTAGTACACCGCTTGCTCAGCCACACTATATAGCATTCTGTTTACTGCCACTCTGTGTACCTCGCTCAGCCACACTATATAGCATTCTGTTTACTGCCACTCTGTGTCTGCTGGGAATAGTAGTACACCGCTTGCTCAGCCACACTATATAGCATTCTGTTTACTGCCACTCTGTGTACCTCGCTCAGCCACACTATATAGCATTCTGTTTACTGCCACTCTGTGTCTGCTGGGAATAGTGGTACACCGCTCGCTCAGCCACACTATATAGCATTCTGTTCACTGTTCTGTGTCTGCTTGGAATAGTGGTACACCGCTCGCTCAGCCACACTATATAGCATTCTGTTTACTGTTCTGTGTCTGCTGGGAATAGTGGTACACCGCTCGCTCAGCCACACTATATAGCATTCTGTTTACTGTTCTGTGTCTGCTGGGAATAGTGGTACACCGCTCGCTCAGCCACACTATATAGCATTCTGTGCACTGTTCTGTGTCTGCTGGGAATAGTGGTACACCGCTCGCTCAGCCACACTATATAGCATTCTGTTCACTGTTCTGTGTCTGCTGGGAATAGTGGTACACCGCTCGCTCAGCCACACTATATAGCATTCTGTTTACTGTTCTGTGTCTGCTGGGAATAGTGGTACACCGCTCGCTCATCCACACTATATAGCATTCTGTTCACTGTTCTGTGTCTGCTGGGAATAGTGGTACACCGCCCGCTCAGCCACACTATATAGCATTCTGTTCACTGTTCTGTGTCTGCTGGGAATAGTGGTACACCGCTCGCTCAGCCACACTATATAGCATTCTGTTCACTGTTCTGTGTCTGCTGGGAACAGTAGTACACCGCTCGCTCAGCCAGAGTATATAGCATTGTGTTTACTGCCACTCTGTGTACACCGCTCAGCCAGACTATATACCATTGTTTACTGACACTCTGTGTACACCGCTCAGCCAGACTATATACCATTGTTTACTGACACTCTGTGTACACCGCTCAGCCAGACTATATACCATTGTTTACTGCCACTCTGATTCTGCTGGGAACAGTAGTACACCGCTCGCTCAGCCAGACTATATAGCATTGTGTTTACTGCCACTCTGTGTACACCGCTCAGCCAGACTATATACCATTGTTTACTGACACTCTGTGTACACCGCTCAGCCAGACTATATACCATTGTTTACTGAAACTCTGTGTACACCGCTCAGCCAGACTATATACCATTGTTTACTGCCACTCTGATTCTGCTGGGAACAGTAGTACACCGCTCGCTCAGCCAGACTATATACCATTGTTTACTGACACTATATAGCAGACTATATAGCATTGTGTGTACACCGCTCAGCCAGACTATATACCATTGTTTACTGACACTCTGTGTACACCGCTCAGCCAGACTATATACCATTGTTTACTGCCACTCTGATTCTGCTGGGAACAGTAGTACACCGCTCGCTCAGCCAGACTATATACCATTGTTTACTGACACTCTGTGTACACCGCTCAGCCAGACTATATACCATTGTTTACTGCCACTCTGATTCTGCTGGGAACAGTAGTACACCGCTCGCTCAGCCAGACTATATACCATTGTTTACTGACACTCTGTGTACACCGCTCAGCCAGACTATATACCATTGTTTACTGCCACTCTGATTCTGCTGGGAACAGTAGTACACCGCTCGCTCAGCCAGACTATATACCATTGTTTACTGACACTATATAGCAGACTATATAGCATTGTGTGTACACCGCTCAGCCAGACTATATACCATTGTTTACTGACACTCTGTGTACACCGCTCAGCCAGACTATATACCATTGTTTACTGCCACTCTGATTCTGCTGGGAACAGTAGTACACCGCTCGCTCAGCCAGACTATATACCATTGTTTACTGACACTCTGTGTACACCGCTCAGCCAGACTATATACCATTGTTTACTGCCACTCTGATTCTGCTGGGAACAGTAGTACACCGCTCGCTCAGCCAGACTATATAGCATTGTGTTTACTGCCACTCTGTGTACACCGCTCAGCCACACTATATAGCATTGCGTACTCTGCCAGTCAGTGTGTATATTGCTGGGATCAGTAATACTCCACTCACCGTCAACCACTATATGAGCTCAACATGAGTTCCCCAGAGACCTCCGCTGTGAGCAGCACTCCCAACAACAGCAACAGCCAACGCCCCACGCAAGCTATAACATCCACCCCAGCAGCCAGTGGTCAGCAGCAGCCCTCCCCGGAGGAGAACGTTGTGTCCATCAGTCCGTCGCCAGAGCGATTAATGAGGGCTGCCATTGAGGAGATGATGGGGCCTGATGTGGAGGAGGAGGTCTGGCTCAGGCCAGCATCCCAAGTTAATGTTGAGGACGATGAGGGGTCTGTGTCTGGGGATGTTGGGGTGGCAGAGGTGGTGGGTGGGTCAGACTCAGGAGAAGAGTTGTATGATGAGGATGATGATCGGGACCATCTGTATGTGCCTCAGAGTCCGACCCCGGAAAACATGTTGTATCGTGTGTTTAGGTACTAAAATCTGCGTTCCCTCCCAGTAGTGTTGGGCGAACAGTGTTTGCCACTGTTCGGGTTCTGCAGAACATCACCCTGTTCGGGGTGACTATATAGCAGACTATATAGCATTGTGTTTAATGCCACTCTGTGTACACGGCTCAGCCACACTATATAGCATTGTGTTTACTTCCACTCTGTGTCTGCTGGGAACAGTAGTACACCGCTCACCCGCCACTGTATAGCATTGTGCTCTGTGTCACTGCTGACAATAGTGGTACACCGCTCACCCACCACTGTATAGCATTTCTGTACTGCCACTGTACTGCTGCCAGTCAGCGTGTACTTTAAGGATAAGTGAAATGAGGAAGAAATCCGGTGAAAGAGGGAGGGGCAAGGGAAGAGGTGTTTCCCCTGACGGTTCACGTACAGGCCACAGGGGAGCACCCAAGAAAACCCACTCAATACTGCCCATGTTGTCCAGGACAACAACCCTCACAGATCCAAAAGAACAGGACCAGATAATTACTTGGATGACCTCTCAAGCGTCCAGCAGTGGGTTAAGCAGCACCAGCACATCACGCACGAGGTCCGAGTCCTCAGCCAGTTAAAGTCTGGGCTTTCTTTGAAGACTGCACTGAGGATGTTACCATGGCGATTTGCAAGGTGTGCAAGACCCGCCTGAGCAGGGGGAAAAGTATTAACAACCTCTCCACCACCAGCATGAGCCGCCACATTCTATCCAAACATCCCACTCTGTGGGCAAACGCGGCAGGACAGGGTACCACCAGCAACACTGCCTCCCTTGGGTTCACCAGACTCACCACCAGACCCGCCTCAGCAGCAGCAGTAGCCCAGCCATTGCGTGGTTCACAACATTCACAAACATCAGACGATGCTGACACTGTCACTTTCCGGACTAGTGCTCTTGAGGTCTCCCAGTGTTCATCAAACACAACAACCAACAGCCCTTCGGTGTGCAGCGCTACGGTTGAGTTGTCTGTCTCTGAGATGTTTGAGCACAAGAGGAAATTGCCAGCAAATGACCCCCGGGCCGTGGCAGTAACAGCCAGCCAGCATAGCCAAGCTTCTGGCCTGCGAAATGCTGCCATATCGAGTGGTGGAGACAAACAGCTTCAAGGGCATGATGTCAGTGGCCATCCCACGTTACGTTGTTCCCAGCCGCTACCACTTTGCGCGCTCTGCAGTGCCTGAGTTGCATGAGCACGTGGTCAGCTAAATAACCCGAAGCTTGAAGAATGCCGTTGCCTGCAAGGTTCACCTCACCACTGACACCTGGACGAGTGCGTTCGGCCAGGGTCGATACATCTCCCTTACCGCGCACTGGGTGAACCTTGTGGAGCCTGGCAGCGATTCCTCACCTGCTACGGCGCGGGTGTTGCCCACGCCGCAAACAGCTGGATAACAACAGCAGCACCTACCTCTCTGACTCCTTCTCCTCCAACGCATCTCAAAGCTGTACCTCATCCGGAAATGCTAACCCAGCACCAGCAGCAGTAGGATCGTGGAAGCAGTGCAGCACAGCTGTTGGCATGCGTCAGCAAGCGTTGCTGAAGCTGATCTGCCTTGGGGATAAGCAGCACACAGGGGAGGAAATTTGGAGGGGAATAAAGGAACAGACGGATTTGTGGCTGGCACTGCTGGACCTGAAACCGGGCATGAAGCTAGACACCTGGCACGAACTGGCAATGTACGCAATAGAGGTGCTGGCTTGCCCGGCAGCCAGCGTTATGTCGGAACGCTGTTTCAGTGCTGCCGGAGGCATCATCACAGATCGGCGTATCCGCCTCTCCACAGAAAATGCAGACCGTCTGACTCAAATTAAAATGAATCAATCCTGGATTGGAAACGACTACGCAACACTCCTGGACCCCAACCAAGTAACATGACCGATGAACATCTGGGATGGTTTAGCGTTTCCGGTCCCTGTTTATTGAACCTCTCATCTGTATTACATTTATGACTGCATGGCGGCAAAAAGCATTGCTGCTATATCCGCACGCTTTTTGTCCTCATGCAAGGCCTGGGTTGTTGTGTCTCACAAAGCGTGGCCTTCTCCTCCTGCGCCTCCTCCTGTTCCATCACGTGTGCTGCTGCTGCTGCTGCTGCTGCTGCTGCTGGGTTACCGTTGCCGGTCCCTGTTTATGGAACCTCTTATCTTTATTACATTTATGACTACATGGCGGTACAAAGCATGCTATCCGCACGCTTTTTGTCCTCATGCAAGGCCTGGGTTGTTGTGTCTCACAAAGCGTGGCCTTCTCCTCCTGCGCCTCCTCCTGTTCCATCACGTGTGCTGCTGCTGCTGCTGCTGCTGCTGGGTTACCGTTGCCGCGTGGTCCCTGTTTATGGAACCTCTTATCTTTATTACATTTATGACTACATGGCGGTACAAAGCATGCTATCCGCACGCTTTTTGTCCTCATGCAAGGCCTGGGTTGTTGTGTCTCACAAAGCGTGGCCTTCTCCTCCTGCGCCTCCTCCTGTTCCATCACGTGTGCTGCTGCTGCTGCTGCTGCTGCTGGGTTACCGTTGCCGCGTGGTCCCTGTTTATTGAACCTCTTATCTTTATTACATTTATGACTACATGGCGGTACAAAGCATGCTATCCGCACGCTTTTTGTCCTCATGCAAGGCCTGGGTTGTTGTGTCTCACAAAGCGTGGCCTTCTCCTCCTGCGCCTCCTCCTGTTCCATCACGTGTGCTGCTGCTGCTGCTGCTGCTGGGTTAGCGTTGCCGCGTGGTCCCTGTTTATTGAACCTCTTATCTTTATTACATTTATGACTACATGGCGGTACAAAGCATGCTATCCGCACGCTTTTTGTCCTCATGCAAGGCCTGGGTTGTTGTGTCTCACAAAGCGTGGCCTTCTCCTCCTGCGCCTCCTCCTGTTCCATCACGTGTGCTGCTGCTGGGTTAGCGTTGCCGCGTGGTCCCTGTTTATTGAACCACTTATCTTTATTACATTTATGACTGCATGGTGGTACAAAGCATGCTATCCGCACGCTTCTTGTCCTCATGCAAGGCCTGGGTTGTTGTGTCTCAAAGCGTGGCCTTCTCCTCCTGCGCCACCCTCCTCCTGTTCCATCACGTGTGCTGCTGCTGGGTTAGCATTACCGGTCCCTTTTCCTGGAACCTCTTATATGTATTACATTTATGACTGCATGCCGACAAAAAGCATGTTACCTGTGCAAAGAAAACAGACATTTCCCGCATTTAAAAGACAGTTTTCCCTTTGAAACTTTAAAATCGATTTTCTCAAAAACTATAAGCTCTTTTTGCTAAATTTTTTTTTCCTCTTGTACCCACTCCCAAGGTGCACATACCCTGTAAATTTGGGGTATGTAGCATGTAAGGAGGCTTTACAAACCACAAAAGTTCGGGTCCCCATTGACTTCCATTATGTTCGGAGTTCGGGTCGAACACCCGAACATCGCGGCCATGTTCGGCCTGTTCGGCCCGAACCCGAACATCTAGATGTTCACCCAACACTACTGCCAGCTACAAATTTCCAAGGTTAACATAATCTGAAATTACACTTCATTGCAGTCCTGGAATCCGTACTCCCTTTATGGAGTATGGGTTGTCTAGAAAGTTCCCATCTATCTGCAGGACTAATTAGCTGCACAGATTAGGAGTTTGTTACCCATTTTCCACACCTGTATTAATCCATTGACAGGCAGCAAATTTGAACAATCCCATATCACAGTCTCTGAAAAAGAAATAAAATCAATATTTGATATGACCAGGTTTCTAAAGGATGCATGAGGCAAACTTAAAAAAAAAATCAGATTTACTTACCTGGGGCTTCCTTCAGCCCCAAGAAGCATATGTGTCCCACGCTGCAGCTCCGCTCTCAGCCAGTTTCGCAGGGTCAGCGGCTTCTGCGAATGTGCAAACTTGCCGCCATGCTCGCAGTTGCGCCCCCATACTGGTGCAGTACTTGTGTGCCTGTCCAGAACGCTCCCAGCCATGGGAACGCATGTGCAGAAGCCGCCGCTATGGAGGGGACTGCCTGAGAGTCGAGCTGTGGCAAGGGATGAATACCCTTCTAGGGGCTGTTAAGAACAGAGTGGATAAGTCGGCACTTGCTGTAAACTTCCATTCATTCCAAAGGGTGGTGACACATCATATCAATACAGTGTATCAAAGGTAGACATACCATGTACAAAGGCCGTGCGGTGGTGGTGGATGCTGGGCCAGGGGAGCCTTGCCCACCACCTTTAAGCCTGAGCACGCTGTCTACACCCAAGGGCAAGAAGGCTGTGTTCCCTGCCATCTCCCTCCTGCACACAGAGAGAGCTGTAGTGCCGACTCACCTTCCTTTTTCCCACCTGAAGTTCTCCCCTTCTAGGGGCTGGAGGAAGCCTCAAGTAAGTAAATCTGATTTTTTTTTACATTTGCCTCATGTATTCTTTAAGATACAGACAAATAGAAAGACTGTATGGCTCGCAGACAAATAGGGTTAAGCTGCAGGCCTCAAATATAGTCCATTCCATGCTGGGAGTCACAGATCAGGATGAGGGCCCATCAAACCTCACAAACTACAGTGCAATGTGTACAGATCCAATCCGGACTTGACCAATCATGTAGGAGCAATTCTCCAAATATTCTTGTTTATTTTCAGCAGTTTTACAACATATGTTGTAGACCAACACAATGTTTCAGGCGCTGTGCTGGTCTACAACATATGTTGTAAAACTGCTGAAAATAAACAAAAATATTTAGAGAATTAATCCCACATTATTGATTGAGTCCGGATTGGATCTGTACACATTGCACAACCATGATGGCTACCATTATCATCATATGAAATGCTATGAACACATGGCTATATCAAGACTATATCAAAAATTGCTGCTTTCATGTCTCGGTGCAGATAGAGATGCTATGTGGTCCCTAGGGCAATTATCTCAGCAACACTATCCATTGCGTGTGCTAGGACTAAATGTATCAGACAATAGAGCAAGAGAACCAGTCCTTTAAACCAGCACCACACAGTAATGAAGTTCAATCAATCAATTTATTTATATAACAAAGTTAATTCTCACTAAAGAAACATGTTAAAAACACTTAAAATCAGTCATGCTGCCCAATACAATGACAATCATAATGCAAGTGCAAATCAATATACTATAGACATATATATATATTATGAAATACTTATGCGCCTGGATATGTATTAGTATGGCTGATTATAATCAGCAATTAACACTGTAGAGTGCTCAAAACAGAGCTGCTCACAGTGATTGAACCCGGGTTCAGTATATGGCTCATAAACAGTACAGTGATATAACAATGTCGTACAAATAGTGAACACACAGTGTAAAAAACCAACCATCAATATGATGCATACAATATATAAGATGCAATATGATCAATTAAAGTGAAGAAAAAGATCCTAAAGTGAATAGTGATACTCAATGAAGTGACCATGATACTGCATACTGAAAAGTGGACACAGTAAAGATTGCAATATACTTATCCGGACAGCGCAATAAAGAGGGCAGCAGAGCAATAAAGGAGCCCCCGGCGGATGTCTCCACCGGTTCCGCGGCCGCAACGCCGCTTTGTCAAGAGCAAGGGGGACTCGTGTGTGGTAATGGCGATAGACGCCAAGTTTTATAGTGAGAGGAGGCGGAGATCACGTGATCGCGTGACGCACGCGAATCACGCGCTCCGTCTGGCCAATGACGCCGCAGGAGGCTGGGAAGGCGGGGAGAGGAAGACGCCGAGTCCACGCTGGAGCGCAATAGGGAAATGGGTGTGAGTCCTAGAGGCAACAGGCGAAGCAGAGGGGAGCGGCCATGAAACCCACGCTGGAGCGCAAACAGGAAGTAAGTATCAACTAAAAGAAATACTGCATTAGAATGCATCAACATATCAATAGAATCAAAAAGTACTTCAATAAGTATCATCTCGTGTTCAATCTACCTACAGGGTTATAAACTGCCAACCATATTAACATTATATATATATATTGATAACGACAGTATAGTAGATAGACATTCCAAACATACAGTCCAATGCGTGTCTGATTAGAGTTCCTGGGTACAGTTTATGTACACTAGGGACCAACAATAAGGTACCCCAGTATCTCATATCCGGAAAACAAATTCAGGGGGATCCAAATGTCCATCTGCTTAATATCACACATATATGTGTGACACATGAGACCCGCAAATCCAGCGAAAAGGAAGTCCAGGGCAAAGATCTCAGTCCACAATCAGTCCCACAGAGTCCGAGTTCACATGACCCCAAGTAACTCAACAGGAACATGATAACAAACAGGTATGTATATAGAGATATCCATAATTCTCAATCAGGTTAGATTGGGGTTGTGGTCTCCTGTTGATCAACTCCGTTCGGTTCTTTGCTCTGGCAGTCTGGAAAGCCTTCTTGATGACTTTTTTTGGGTATCCACGAGCCAAGAATCTGTTCTGCAGGTCCTGTGCTTGTGATATAGGTCTGATGTGATAGAACCATCCTCTTCGATTTTCAGTATCACGTCCAAAAACTCTGTTTGTGATTGGGACATCTGTTTGTAGAATTTTCCGTTAAAGATGACATAGTTGTGGCCCAAAACAAAGTTCAACAGCATGTGCCAGGGGGTAATCTGATTTCATCAAGTATCCGGAGTAAGTCCATACTATCACGTAGATAAGAGTCCAATGATGTAACATGCTTCTGCAGAAAAAAGTCAATGAAAGTACAGGCTGGTGCTGTTAGACTGTTTATACCTGCCACTATAGGTCTCCCTGGTGGATTTTGAATGGTCTTATGCACTTTTGGTAACATATAGAAGGTGGGCACTGTTGGGGTTCTTGGAAATAAAAATTCAAATTCTTTAGAAGAGATGATACCGCCTTGCTTAGCATCTAATAGCAAAAGTTCCAATTGATCCATATAATACATAGTGGGGTCACCTGGTAAGACCACATAATTATTACAGTTCTGTAGTTGTCTATACGCCTCCCTCAAATACATCTCCCTTGACCAGATCACGATGTTTCCTCCTTTATCAGCCTCTTTAATAATTAGCTGAGAGTTTGACTTCAAGTTGTCAATAGCTCTTATTTCGTTCTGACTAAGGTTAGCATCATATTGGGGTCGAGGACTCATCTTTGTAATGGACTTGAGCATGACATCAAAAAATATTCTAATAGCTGGAAAGTTACCAAAACAAGGTAAAAATTTGGATGGATTTCGAAATAAGCGAGATCTTTGACTCACCACATCTTGGTCTTCGGTTGATTCATTAAGTAATTCCAAAAGGTCATTGAGTGCCTGGCGATCCATTTCATTTAGATTTCCTTCCATAGGTGTAGTAGATTCAAAATGTTTCTTAAAAGACAACTTTCTGCAAAACAGATATAGATCCTTAACCAACTCAAAACTGAACTTTGTCCAGAGTCTTTGTTGGAGAAAAAGAAAGGCCCTTTTGTAAAACTGCAATTTCATGTGGTGATAACACATACTCCGTTAGGTTAATAATATTTAGTCTGTTGGACTGGCATGTTCCCTGTGTCTCCTGCGTTTGGCATTCCTGGGAGTGTCTAATATTGATCTGAGATCTCTTATATTTCTGGCCACTAGTGTTGGGCGAACAGTGTTCGCCACTGTTCGGGTTCTGCAGAACATCACCCTGTTCGGGTGATGTTCGAGTTCGGCCGAACACCTGACGGTGCTCGGCCAAACCGTTCGGCCATATGGCCGAACTAAGAGCGCATGGCCGAACGTTCCCCGAACGTTCGGCTAGCGCTGTGATTGGCCGAACGGGTCACGTGGTTCGGACCCGAACGCGCTCTGATTGGCCGAACTGTCACGTGGTTCGGGTAAATAAATACCCGAACCACGTCATATCTCCGCCATTTGTCTGTGGGTTTAGCTTTGGGTAGGCAGGCAGGGTAGTTCGCGCTCCAGCCACGCTAGCCAGGGTCCCCCCCAGTCATTGTGTGTCGCTGCTGGGAATAGTAGTACACCGCTCGCTCAGCATTCTGTTTACTGCCACTCTGTGTACCTCGCTCAGCCACACTATATAGCATTCTGTTTACTGCCACTCTGTGTCTGCTGGGAATAGTAGTACACCGCTTGCACAGCCACACTATATAGCATTCTGTTTACTGCCACTCTGTGTACCTCGCTCAGCCACACTATATAGCATTCTGTTTACTGCCACTCTGTGTCTGCTGGGAATAGTGGTACACCGCTCGCTCAGCCACACTATATAGCATTCTGTTCACTGTTCTGTGTCTGCTTGGAATAGTGGTACACCGCTCGTTCAGCCACACTATATAGCATTCTGTGTACTGTTCTGTGTCTGCTGGGAACAGTAGTACACCGCTCGTTCAGCCACACTATATAGCATTCTGTGTACTGTTCTGTGTCTGCTGGGAACAGTAGTACACCGCTCGCTCAGCCACACTATATAGCATTCTGTTCACTGTTCTGTGTCTGCTGGGAATAGTGGTACACCGCTCGCTCAGCCACACTATATAGCATTCTGTTCACTGTTCTGTGTCTGCTGGGAATAGTGGTACACCGCTCGCTCAGCCACACTATATAGCATTCTGTTTACTGTTCTGTGTCTGCTGGGAATAGTGGTACACCGCTCGCTCATCCACACTATATAGCATTCTGTTTACTGCCACTCTGTGTACCTCGCTCAGCCACACTATATAGCATTGCGTACTCTGCCAGTCAGTGTGTATATTGCTGGGATCAGTAATACTCCACTCACCGTCAACCACTATATGAGCTCAACATGAGTTCCCCAGAGACCTCCGCTGTGAGCAGCACTCCCAACAACAGCAACAGCCAACGCCCCACGCAAGCTATAACATCCACCCCAGCAGCCAGTGGTCAGCAGCAGCCCTCCCCGGAGGAGAACGTTGTGTCCATCAGTCCGTCGCCAGAGCGATTAATGAGGGCTGCCATTGAGGAGATGATGGGGCCTGATGTGGAGGAGGAGGTCTGGCTCAGGCCAGCATCCCAAGTTAATGTTGAGGACGATGAGGGGTCTGTGTCTGGGGATGTTGGGGTGGCAGAGGTGGTGGGTGGGTCAGACTCAGGAGAAGAGTTGTATGATGAGGATGATGATCGGGACCATCTGTATGTGCCTCAGAGTCCGACCCCGGAAAACATGTTGTATCGTGTGTTTAGGTACTAAAATCTGCGTTCCCTCCCAGTAGTGTTGGGCGAACAGTGTTTGCCACTGTTCGGGTTCTGCAGAACATCACCCTGTTCGGGGTGACTATATAGCAGACTATATAGCATTGTGTTTAATGCCACTCTGTGTACACGGCTCAGCCACACTATATAGCATTGTGTTTACTTCCACTCTGTGTCTGCTGGGAACAGTAGTACACCGCTCACCCGCCACTGTATAGCATTGTGCTCTGTGTCACTGCTGACAATAGTGGTACACCGCTCACCCACCACTGTATAGCATTTCTGTACTGCCACTGTACTGCTGCCAGTCAGCGTGTACTTTAAGGATAAGTGAAATGAGGAAGAAATCCGGTGAAAGAGGGAGGGGCAAGGGAAGAGGTGTTTCCCCTGACGGTTCACGTACAGGCCACAGGGGAGCACCCAAGAAAACCCACTCAATACTGCCCATGTTGTCCAGGACAACAACCCTCACAGATCCAAAAGAACAGGACCAGATAATTACTTGGATGACCTCTCAAGCGTCCAGCAGTGGGTTAAGCAGCACCAGCACATCACGCACGAGGTCCGAGTCCTCAGCCAGTTAAAGTCTGGGCTTTCTTTGAAGACTGCACTGAGGATGTTACCATGGCGATTTGCAAGGTGTGCAAGACCCGCCTGAGCAGGGGGAAAAGTATTAACAACCTCTCCACCACCAGCATGAGCCGCCACATTCTATCCAAACATCCCACTCTGTGGGCAAACGCGGCAGGACAGGGTACCACCAGCAACACTGCCTCCCTTGGGTTCACCAGACTCACCACCAGACCCGCCTCAGCAGCAGCAGTAGCCCAGCCATTGCGTGGTTCACAACATTCACAAACATCAGACGATGCTGACACTGTCACTTTCCGGACTAGTGCTCTTGAGGTCTCCCAGTGTTCATCAAACACAACAACCAACAGCCCTTCGGTGTGCAGCGCTACGGTTGAGTTGTCTGTTTCTGAGATGTTTGAGCACAAGAGGAAATTGCCAGCAAATGACCCCCGGGCCGTGGCAGTAACAGCCAGCCAGCATAGCCAAGCTTCTGGCCTGCGAAATGCTGCCATATCGAGTGGTGGAGACAAACAGCTTCAAGGGCATGATGTCAGTGGCCATCCCACGTTACGTGGTTCCCAGCCGCTACCACTTTGCGCGCTCTGCAGTGCCTGAGTTGCATGAGCACGTGGTCAGCTAAATAACCCGAAGCTTGAAGAATGCCGTTGCCTGCAAGGTTCACCTCACCACTGACACCTGGACGAGTGCGTTCGGCCAGGGTCGATACATCTCCCTTACCGCGCACTGGGTGAACCTTGTGGAGCCTGGCAGCGATTCCTCACCTGCTACGGCGCGGGTGTTGCCCACGCCGCAAACAGCTGGATAACAACAGCAGCACCTACCTCTCTGACTCCTTCTCCTCCAACGCATCTCAAAGCTGTACCTCATCCGGAAATGCTAACCCAGCACCAGCAGCAGTAGGATCGTGGAAGCAGTGCAGCACAGCTGTTGGCATGCGTCAGCAAGCGTTGCTGAAGCTGATCTGCCTTGGGGATAAGCAGCACACAGGGGAGGAAATTTGGAGGGGAATAAAGGAACAGACGGATTTGTGGCTGGCACCGCTGGACCTGAAACCGGGCATGAAGCTAGACACCTGGCACGAACTGGCAATGTACGCAATAGAGGTGCTGGCTTGCCCGGCAGCCAGCGTTATGTCGGAACGCTGTTTCAGTGCTGCCGGAGGCATCATCACAGATCGGCGTATCCGCCTCTCCACAGAAAATGCAGACCGTCTGACTCAAATTAAAATGAATCAATCCTGGATTGGAAACGACTACGCAACACTCCTGGACCCCAACCAAGTAACATGACCGATGAACATCTGGGATGGTTTAGCGTTTCCGGTCCCTGTTTATTGAACCTCTCATCTGTATTACATTTATGACTGCATGGCGGCAAAAAGCATTGCTGCTATATCCGCACGCTTTTTGTCCTCATGCAAGGCCTGGGTTGTTGTGTCTCACAAAGCGTGGCCTTCTCCTCCTGCGCCTCCTCCTGTTCCATCACGTGTGCTGCTGCTGCTGCTGCTGCTGGGTTAGCGTTGCCGCGTGGTCCCTGTTTATTGAACCTCTTATCTTTATTACATTTATGACTACATGGCGGTACAAAGCATGCTATCCGCACGCTTTTTGTCCTCATGCAAGGCCTGGGTTGTTGTGTCTCACAAAGCGTGGCCTTCTCCTCCTGCGCCTCCTCCTGTTCCATCACGTGTGCTGCTGCTGGGTTAGCGTTGCCGCGTGGTCCCTGTTTATTGAACCACTTATCTTTATTACATTTATGACTGCATGGTGGTACAAAGCATGCTATCCGCACGCTTCTTGTCCTCATGCAAGGCCTGGGTTGTTGTGTCTCAAAGCGTGGCCTTCTCCTCCTGCGCCACCCTCCTCCTGTTCCATCACGTGTGCTGCTGCTGGGTTAGCATTACCGGTCCCTTTTCCTGGAACCTCTTATATGTATTACATTTATGACTGCATGCCGACAAAAAGCATGTTACCTGTGCAAAGAAAACAGACATTTCCCGCATTTAAAAGACAGTTTTCCCTTTGAAACTTTAAAATCGATTTTCTCAAAAACTATAAGCTCTTTTTGCTAAAATTTTTTTTCCTCTTGTACCCACTCCCAAGGTGCACATACCCTGTAAATTTGGGGTATGTAGCATATAAGGAGGCTTTACAAAGCACAAAAGTTCGGGTCCCCATTGACTTCCATTATGTTCGGAGTTCGGGTCGAACACCCGAACATCGCGGCCATGTTCGGCCTGTTCGGCCCGAACCCGAACATCTAGATGTTCGCCCAACACTACTGGCCACCCCGTCTAGTTCGCCTTCTTCCGTGTCGCTTGATAAAAAATCACTGTATGTATCTGAGACATCAGTGGGTACTGATCCATATTGGCCATAATTGGGTTTAGGTTTTGGGTCCCCCCTACCACCGCCCTGGGGTGCTGGATTTCCACCCCTGGGTCCTGGTTTGGGCCTGCGTCTAATCCGTTTGTTATTGCCTCTATGTGTCCACCTGTATGCAGTACCAGTATCATAGTCATGTCGGTCCCTTTCCAATTTTTTCTTTTTACCCTCAATGATGGATTGCTCCATCCGTTCCATATCTTTTTTGAACATTACGGTAAAGGGTTTAACAATATGGGGCCATATGCAATTCACTTTTTCACCTGAGTTTTCTCCTAGGAGATAAGTTTTCATCTTCAATTTAAAATAACTTTCCAGCACTTTTCAACTAAAAAAGTACCAAAAAGCAGGTTAAAAAGTACTATCAAAATTATTTTGAGTATTTTCTTGCTTGCTGGTGGCTTAAAAGGCATTTTATTGCCAAGTTTAAAAATATCACCTAGGAGAAAACTCAGGTGAAAAAGGGAATTGCATATGGCCCATAGTGTCTTTATCAAGTCTACCCAATTTATTCTCCAAATCAGAGATGCCAGACTTAACCTCTAATAATAATTTTTGATCGTGCTCAATAAGCATATCTATAATGATCACCGAACATTTACCCAAACCTTCCTCCCATTTGTGTTTGGAATCTCCCAAAAGTTCCCATGTGGGGAATATTTGGACTCTTAGGCCCCTGGGATAAATGGACTCTTTTTTGTACTGTTCCAAGCTATGAATATTCCACCACAGACGAATGTGGTTTCTATGGAGATCCTTATATTGTCTAAGTATATTTTTGGTTTCATCTGGCATCTGCTGTCACTTCATTGAGTATCACTATTCACTTTAGGATCTTTTTCTTCACTTTAATTGATCATATTGCATCTTATATATTGTATGCATCATATTGATGGTTGGTTTTTTACACTGTGTGTTCACTATTTGTACGACATTGTTATATCACTGTACTGTTTATGAGCCATATACTGAACCCGGGTTCAATCACTGTGAGCAGCTCTGTTTTGAGCACTCTACAGTGTTAATTGCTGATTATAATCAGCCATACTAATACATATCCAGGCGCATAAGTATTTCATAATATATATATATGTCTATAGTATATTGATTTGCACTTGCATTATGATTGTCATTGTATTGGGCAGCATGACTGATTTTAAGTGTTTTTAACATGTTTCTTTAGTGAGAATTAACTTTGTTATATAAATAAATTGATTGATTGAACTTCATTACTGTGTGGTGCTGGTTTAAAGGACTGGTTCTCTTGCTCTATTGTCTGATACATTTAGTCCTAGCACACGCAATGGATAGTGTTGCTGAGATAATTGCCATTGTATAGTATGCTTTAAGGGTTTTTCCCTAATTCTTCTCAGGCACCTATCTCAGTGATATTAACGAATTATCTTCTAGTGATTAGAAAGGATGGAGGGGTATTTGGAGTCAGTTGAGGCCAGTTGGAACGCTAAATTGAACAAAGCTTTTTCTAGCAGGGTACCCCCTGATCAGCAGATGCCAGATGAAACCAAAAATATACTTAGACAATATAAGGATCTCCATAGAAACCACATTCGTCTGTGGTGGAATATTCATAGCTTGGAACAGTACAAAAAAGAGTCCATTTATCCCAGGGGCCTAAGAGTCCAAATATTCCCCACATGGGAACTTTTGGGAGATTCCAAACACAAATGGGAGGAAGGTTTGGGTAAATGTTCGGTGATCATTATAGATATGCTTATTGAGCACGATCAAAAATTATTATTAGAGGTTAAGTCTGGCATCTCTGATTTGGAGAATAAATTGGGTAGACTTGATAAAGACACTATTGTTAAACCCTTTACCGTAATGTTCAAAAAAGATATGGAACGGATGGAGCAATCCATCATTGAGGGTAAAAAGAAAAAATTGGAAAGGGACCGACATGACTATGATACTGGTACTGCATACAGGTGGACACATAGAGGCAATAACAAACGGATTAGACGCAGGCCCAAACCAGGACCCAGGGGTGGAAATCCAGCACCCCAGGGCGGTGGTAGGGGGGACCCAAAACCTAAACCCAATTATGGCCAATATGGATCAGTACCCACTGATGTCTCAGATACATACAGTGATTTTTTATCAAGCGACACGGAAGAAGGCGAACCAGACGGGGTGGCCAGAAATATAAGAGATCTCAGATCAATATTAGACACTCCCAGGAATGCCAAACGCAGGAGACACAGGGAACATGCCAGTCCAACAGACTAAATATTATTAACCTAACGGAGTATGTGTTATCACCACATGAAATTGCAGTTTTACAAAAGGGCCTTTCTTTTTCTCCAACAAAGACTCTGGACAAATTTGAGTTGGTTAAGGATCTATATCTGTTTTGCAGAAAGTTGTCTTTTAAGAAACATTTTGAATCTACTACACCTATGGAAGGAAATCTAAATGAAATGGATCGCCAGGCACTCAATGACCTTTTGGAATTACTTAATGAATCAACCGAAGACCAAGATGTGGTGAGTCAAAGATCTCGCTTATTTCGAAATCCATCCAAATTTTTACCTTGTTTTGGTAACTTTCCAGCTATTAGAATATTTTTTGATGTCATGCTCAAGTCCATTACAAAGATGAGTCCTCGACCCCAATATGATGCTAACCTTAGTCAGAACGAAATAAGAGCTATTGACAACTTGAAGTCAAACTCTCAGCTAATTATTAAAGAGGCTGATAAAGGAGGAAACATCGTGATCTGGTCAAGGGAGATGTATTTGAGGGAGGCGTATAGACAACTACAGAACTGTAATAATTATGTGGTCTTACCAGGTGACCCCACTATGTATTATATGGATCAATTGGAACTTTTGCTATTAGATGCTAAGCAAGGCGGTATCATCTCTTCTAAAGAATTTGAATTTTTATTTCCAAGAACCCCAACAGTGCCCACCTTCTATATGTTACCAAAAGTGCATAAGACCATTCAAAATCCACCAGGGAGACCTATAGTGGCAGGTATAAACAGTCTAACAGCACCAGCCTGTACTTTCATTGACTTTTTTCTGCAGAAGCATGTTACATCATTGGACTCTTATCTACGTGATAGTATGGACTTACTCCGGATACTTGATGAAATCAGATTACCCCCTGGCACATGCTGTTGAACTTTGTTTTGGGCCACAACTATGTCATCTTTAACGGAAAATTCTACAAACAGATGTCCCAATCACAAACAGAGTTTTTGGACGTGATACTGAAAATCGAAGAGGATGGTTCTATCACATCAGACCTATATCACAAGCACAGGACCTGCAGAACAGATTCTTGGCTCGTGGATACCCAAAAAAAGTCATCAAGAAGGCTTTCCAGACTGCCAGAGCAAAGAACCGAACGGAGTTGATCAACAGGAGACCACAACCCCAATCTAACCTGATTGAGAATTATGGATATCTCTATATACATACCTGTTTGTTATCATGTTCCTGTTGAGTTACTTGGGGTCATGTGAACTCGGACTCTGTGGGACTGATTGTGGACTGAGATCTTTGCCCTGGACTTCCTTTTCGCTGGATTTGCGGGTCTCATGTGTCACACATATATGTGTGATATTAAGCAGATGGACATTTGGATCCCCCTGAATTTGTTTTCCGGATATGAGATACTGGGGTACCTTATTGTTGGTCCCTAGTGTACATAAACTGTACCCAGGAACTCTAATCAGACACGCATTGGACTGTATGTTTGGAATGTCTATCTACTATACTGTCGTTATCAATATATATATATAATGTTAATATGGTTGGCAGTTTATAACCCTGTAGGTAGATTGAACACGAGATGATACTTATTGAAGTACTTTTTGATTCTATTGATATGTTGATGCATTCTAATGTAGTATTTCTTTTAGTTGATACTTACTTCCTGTTTGCGCTCCAGCGTGGGTTTCATGGCCGCTCCCCTCTGCTTCGCCTGTTGCCTCTAGGACTCACACCCATTTCCCTATTGCGCTCCAGCGTGGACTCGGCGTCTTCCTCTCCCCGCCTTCCCAGCCTCCTGCGGCGTCATTGGCCAGACGGAGCGCGTGATTCGCGTGCGTCACGCGATCACGTGATCTCCGCCTCCTCTCACTATAAAACTTGGCGTCTATCGCCATTACCACACACGAGTCCCCCTTGCTCTTGACAAAGCGGCGTTGCGGCCGCGGAACCGGTGGAGACATCCGCCGGGGGCTCCTTTATTGCTCTGCTGCCCTCTTTATTGCGCTGTCCGGATAAGTATATTGCAATCTTTACTGTGTCCACTTTTCAGTATGCAGTATCATGGTCACTTCATTGAGTATCACTATTCACTTTAGGATCTTTTTCTTCACTTTAATTGATCATATTGCATCTTATATATTGTATGCATCATATTGATGGTTGGTTTTTTACACTGTGTGTTCACTATTTGTACGACATTGTTATATCACTGTACTGTTTATGAGCCATATACTGAACCCGGGTTCAATCACTGTGAGCAGCTCTGTTTTGAGCACTCTACAGTGTTAATTGCTGATTATAATCAGCCATACTAATACATATCCAGGCGCATAAGTATTTCATAATATATATATATGTCTATAGTATATTGATTTGCACTTGCATTATGATTGTCATTGTATTGGGCAGCATGACTGATTTTAAGTGTTTTTAACATGTTTCTTTAGTGAGAATTAACTTTGTTATATAAATAAATTGATTGATTGAACTTCATTACTGTGTGGTGCTGGTTTAAAGGACTGGTTCTCTTGCTCTATTGTCTGATGTGGTCCCTAGGGCTCCTTTTACACCTGATCCACTGCATTTGGCATGCGTTTGCGTTAGTACGCATTAGTGCGCGTTTTTTCACCAAATGTAATAGAAAACTTATTTGTTACAATCCCCACACGCTGGCATCCGCAAAAAAAGAGTACAGTACTATTTTATGCGGATGCCAGCGTGTAGGGATTGTAACAAATAGGTTTTCTATTACATTTGGGGAAAAAACGCACACTAATGCGTACTAATGCAAACGCATGCCAAACGCAGTGAATCAGGTGTAAAAGGAGCCTTAGGGTTCATTCCCACTAGTGGGGCTGTCAATTCTGATGCACTGCACATAGAGTGCAATCTGCATGTTCACAGGACAGTGCACCTTCCCAAGCATTGGGATATAAAGCAGCTGGGAATTCTTTTGCAGATGACTGATGACACATATGATTTCTTGTCTAGTTGTATTTTGGCCATCGATGTCCATGTTATATCGCAACTCACCAATCACATTGTGCACCAGAAAGTGGGTACCTGAAATCGTGTTCATGCACATGTTACAATTGTGGGTGAAGCCTTAATAGGATGAGACAGTCAAGGAGAACATCTGAACTCCACCTGTTGGAGGAATAGCTCTTTAGTTTCCGGTAGAAAAATGTGAAATATCACAAGATCAGTGGATATACATATCTCTAAAGCCAGATAACCACGGTGTTTATTCCCAGGCTTTGTTTTGTTTTAGATATAAATAAAGCAAGCAAACATTTTGCAGCTCTGCAGTGTCTGTGGAATAGCTTAGCTTCTGCCTTCACACAGCTGTTTTCCTCTGGGTGTCCTTACAAGTCCCTGCCTAGGAAAATATTGCACATTTGAGCAATTTATGAAACTCTAGTACGGGCAGCTGGTCATGATATAGTGATCCTTGCTTTCATCACCAGAACCTGCATTCTAAGCAGGGATCTGCTATACAAAGGAGAGTTCAAATAGTGGAGCTTACAGCATTGGTGATACATGCATTTGTTTGTCAAGTGAAGCCAATATAAAATCATCCGTAATGCATCCTGAAAATGATGTGTTCTACGACTATGACCCTCTCTATGCACTGACTGAACAGTTGTGTTATTTATGAGCTCTCAGCACCAAGAGTAAAAGGTCCATAGCCTTGTAGAGTTCCGAGCAACAATCAGAGGTGAGAAATACTATCTGCAGAAGGACAGACAGAAGTGGGCTTGTATGGGGAAGAAACCTTTAAAAAAAAAAGTCATATTGCCTGTTAAAAGAAACCTGAATATGGGGCTGACACTTTTATTACCAGTAATAAATAAGTAATAATAGTACAGTATAGTATAGCACAGCTGAGCTCGATAGAGAATCAAAGTGTACTCTAGGCAACATGTGGCATGATGATATAAACATGCATATGTACAGTAAACATATTAACTACTAGACGACCGCTCCACACCCATGGGCGTGTCCGCGGTGGCAGCCCCAGGACCACCTAACGCCAATTGGCGTCAAGTCCTGGGGCTGCAGTTTCCTGGAGATCGAGCGCAGGCTGCGCTCCGATCTCCTGCTTGGGGGGTGGAGCTCCACCCCACCTTCAGTCTCCGAGCGGTGATCACCGTCTATTTACATGTACAGCGCTGCAATTTGCAGCAGCGCTGTACTGGGGACAGACGTGTGACACGGCTGTCCCCTGGGGCACTTGAGAGTGATCGGCTCTCATAGGCAGAAGCCTATGACAGCCGATCGCCAGGATTGGCTGGCTGGGGGGGGAGGGATTTGGAAAAAAAAGAAAGAAAGAAATGGTCCAAAAAAATAAAAATAAAGAAAGAAATATTGGCTGGCTGGGGGGAGGGGGGATCAGACCCCACCAACAGAGAGCTCTGTTGGTGGGGAGAAAAGGGGGGGGGGAATCACTTGTGTGCTGTGTTGTGCGGCCCTGCAGCTTGGCCTTAAAGCTGCAGTAGCCATTTACTAAAATAAGGCCTGGTCTTTAAGGGGGTTTAGCACTGTGGTCTTCAAGTGGTTAATAACAAGAATGTTCTATTTCTTTTATGTTGCTGCCTGAAGGAGTTAATTTTCAGGCATGCAAGTGACAGCTTCTTTTTGGACAACGGGGAAGAATTGGCAGCACATCCTAAAACCAGGATGCGCTGCCAATTCTTCTTCTTATTATTATTATAATCTGAAATGACAATCAACAGAGGCAGACCCCCTAGTGGCAAAGTACACACCTTTTGTTCAAAACAGATGCTAAACTATGCACTACTAGAGCATTAAACTCTGAATAAAAATAGAATGCAAACATGAAATAGCAAATGGGGGCAGCTAGCCATAAAGTAAACTTACATTTTTTAGACAGCAGGGAAAGGTGAAAGCGCTTCCCAAGACAGCCCGCATCTCAATGACTAACAGCATAGGTGTGCAGAGCCTAATTATAGGCAGGAATAGGATACACATCTTGCATTCAAAACAGATGAACCAAATTAACATTAATGGAGCATGTTAGCTTCCAAAAACATTTGCATGCAGAGTGTTCTGTACCGGACCCTTTCACTCTGATAAGGGCATCCTTCTGGAAGGACCCTAACCTCTAACTACCAAACATTGGGCTTGATTCACTAAATCATGCTAAGTCATAGCACGGCCGCACAAGCTTTTTACGTGCGCAGTCGCAAATTTGCACCCGCGATTATGTGTAAAAAGTTCAAGATTGCATGCAAAAATTCACGATTGCAATGCAAAAACACTAGCATGGCCGTGCTATGAGTTAGCATGGTTTAGTGAATCAAGCTCCTAGTGTGAACCTGGGAGCAGTTGGCCATTAAATGGTATACACATTTTTTTTTCGACAACAGGGAAGAATTGGCAGTGCATCTTTAAACCAGGCCGCATGTGAAATGACTACCAACAGAGGCGTGCAGAGCCCCCTAGAGGCAAAATACACAACTTTTATTTATAACAGATGTTAAGCTATGCACTAGAACCCTAAACTCTGAATAACTGAATTTTCTTTTAATAGATTAGACATTAGATGCAATATGTGACTGATAAACTACATAGCTTTGTACCGCATCAGTCAGTGTAAAGTTAGCAGCTGCCATGGTGTATAAAAACAATCATAAGATTGCTATATGGAAGATATTTGTATTTTACTTAATCAACCACTATTCTAATTGTGTATGGTGACATTTAAGAGTAACCCCCCCCCTTTTTTTTCATTTTAGTGGGACCAAATTATTAAACTGGAGAGCTCAAAAAATGTAGTTTCAGGTCAAACTGAATCTTCATGAAATAGGCCATTTCAAAGCATTCATTTTTAAATAATAATTATTATTTTTTACAATTAATTTCATAAAATGGTTGCGTTAAAATCTCTGCTGCCAGCATTAGACTGATATTCTGTACTTGAGTTTTCAAACGCTTATTTCCATTGTGCTTAAAAGATTTCAGGCAAGCAGAAGATGAAAAATAATTTTTAACAAAGCAAAGGTAGCAGATTACTGATGAAAATAAATGAAAATGTGAACAATGACAAAAACAGCTGTGATAAGAACTTGGCTAGTTGAACTGTGAGTCACTTTGACCCAATGGATAAGAGAAAACAGGTCCTGGCAACGGTGTCAGCTTGGTTTACATGAAAACGTATGTGCTTGCTCTAAACATTTTTTTGATGTGTTTAGCTAAGAGCTTCCATAGGGTTAGTTACTGTGTATGCCGCCCATGACTGTATATTAACTGGTAATAAGCTTTAGGGGACAGGTTCACTTTGATGTGAGATCGGTCAGTTCGCTGGTGTATATTACTTGTTGGTCTTGCAGCCATGCAGACAGCCAATATCTATAATTTATTGTTTTCTAATTAACCTAAATAATAGATGTACGGTAGACTGCGCACAAACAAAGCATAAATTGTGTCTGTAATGACATCACTCACACATGGAACTGTACTCGGTGTCCTCAGTCTGTGTCTGTTAGTGACCCAGATTTGATCTTCAAAGACGTAATTAGCCGAATCACTCATGTCCTGTTTTAAGAGGTAAACATTCTCAATGATAAAATCTGGACTAGACATTAAACTAAGCTCACCCCTTCCTGTTTCACCATAAGCAAAGGCCAGCTGCTCTATGTGAGTATACATGCTGCATACTATAAGCAGGGCCAAACTTCTAGTAAGGCCACAAAGGCCTGGGCCTTGTGCTGCTGAAGACCAAAGGGGCACCTGGATATGTAAGAGGGGTTGCTACATGTAAAAAAGGAGGCTGAAATGGGAAGCAACAGAAAAAGGGAAGCAGATGGCCAAGGGAGCTGTTCATGAAAGAGAAGAGCTGCTGTACATGGTCTGGATACACATGGAAGAGGGGGCTGCACATGGAATGGGAGGGGCACTGCTGCACATGAAAGGGGAGCCACGACATATTTGGGCTAGGGGCAGATAATTATAAATCCAGCCTTGACTATAAGTGTAAAATGGCCCTAAGCAAAAAGTAAAATAATTGATGTGGAGCGCCTGCTAATATTTAAAACAGACCATTATTCAGTCATGCAGCATGGCTTGCAGGAAATAGAACAACAGGGGTGCCCAGGAACAATAAAGTACTTAAAAATCAATTAAAAAATCAGTTGGGAGATGACTTACCGCAAGGTACATTTTATTCATCACGTTAATTTTATCACTGTCATTACCAATTCTATAATTTGTATTTTGTATCATTCTTTGTATTTTGTCACTAATTATGTATCTTGTATATTGGTGTACACCATTGTCTGTATTATTATGTACCCTATGTTTGTTTCTTACTTTGTACAGCGCCACGGAATATGTTGGCGCTTTATAAATCAATAATAATAATAATAATAATAATAATTTAGTGATAAGAACAGTACATTGTATTTGCACAGTAGCATGTGTTTCGTGAGCACTTAGGACTAACTTCCTCAAGCCAAGATTTAGTTCCCATCATATGATAAAGCCAAGCATTGCGCTCCCTTGAGGCAGTGAGTCTTAAGTATTCACAAACTGCATTGCCACTGTGCAAAAAAATAAATAAAAGTTCTGATCTTATTACTAAATTCTGTGTCATCATTGATGTAAGCCCTAGGTTCTCAACGTGTGGTACGCGTACCCCAGGGGGTACTTCTGATGGTTCCAGGGGGTACTTAGGCTTAACATACTTAACCAAGAATAACACATTTTTAGTTTTAAAAAATGATAAATCTTATTTAAACAACACTAAATTAGTATTTTAACTAATTAAAAGTGACAGTAAATGCTTGGAAATTGTTCTGAACCAATTATCATGTACTATTATTAAGTATATATTTGTCAAGGGGTACTTGTGATAATGTTTACTATGCTAGGGGGTACTTGGTAAGTACAAGGTTTTAAAAGGAGTACATACTAATAAAATGTTGAGAAACACTGATGTAAGCCACTTCACAAATGATTTTTTTCAGTGGTGCTCAGATACCTATTTTTGATTGTTCTGGATCCAAATAGCAAACAAGATTTGAACCGTTCAGAAATCCAAGTCTATCCGGATATTCGAACTCATTATCCGGGAAATCCGGAATTCGGACTGAAATCCGGAACTGGCCTTTAAATTGCTACCAAAACGTCTTTCATAGTAAATGAAGCATCATGTTTTTTTTTAAAGAAAAACAGCAATTGTTAATGTGGGGAGGTATAATACAAAAAAAAAAAAAAAGTTAGTAGTACGGTAATCTAATCCCTAATAACCTACAAGCTATACTATACGTCATCTCCGTGGTTACGCTATCTGGATTGGGTACTCGAACTAGGTATCTGGACGTATTTCCGGATACCTAATACGTATCCGGATTGGCTTGGATAGTGTATTCCGGAATTATCCACCTATCTGGAATCCAAAAACGTTCGGATATCTGGATAGTTCGGGTATCTGGAATCTAGATGAGCACCCCTGATTTTTTTTGTATTTTGATGTATTTTATTGTTCCTGTGCACCTTTACCTGTTGTATACTATACCCTACTTTGGGGAAAAGACAAGGCACAGAACTGGCAGACTATAAGAACCAGAGCTGCAGCCACTGGGGGGGGGGGCTTAGTAGGCAGTGGCATTGTTATGGAGTCTTGTTGAAGGGTTCCTCACTGAATAAGTGCAGGCTTAATGAACAAGGAGGAGCTAAGATTCAAACCCAGGTCTCCTGTGTCAGAGGCAGAGCCCTTAACCAGTATACTATCTATCCGCTCGAGTGCTCTTACATCTCGAAAGAGCTAGTGGGTCGAGTCCCTGTTTTCAATAAAACAACCAAAGTGTACAGAGAGACCCTCACACTCGAATGGAGAAGGTTTTTCTCCACAGGCTTCATTGGTTGGTTGGCCTATTTATCAACCCTATTTTGTGAGTACCATTCTTAATTTTTCATCCTACGTTTATATTACCTAACATACTGACATGCAGCACCATCTGGGCTCCTATATGGAAAAGATGTAATAATAGGCTTACAGAATCAGAACAGTTCAGAGTTCTAATTTTTACATTGGAAATCAGAAGTTCCAAGTAAGATTGCAAATCTTGGAAATTACTCTGTTACGAGTTCTGTTCTGACATTCTACATTGAAGTCAATGACACAGGCTCCTGCGGACCTGTATGTGCTATTCTCACCACATTTGCCACTAGTGATGACTGAACATCACAATTTTGCGTTCGTGAATCTTACCATGAAAATTTGCAAACTAGAAATTCTCAGCGAGCTGTGGCATAGTGGAGGGAGATAAAAATACATATTTTACACAGGGGCTTCTTTTCGTACAAGCCAAAATATGTCACATATAGTTTATAGATTTTTCAAATGGCCATCATGTTTAACTGATAGTTATTTGCATTCACTTTAGTAGAGACCAGAAATGTGTGTCATTGCAAATTTATCAATGACATTTTGTAACTTTTTGTGACCTAAAATTTAAACATTTTTAATACTTCAACTGAGCATGCCATGTTGCCAACCACTCCACTCTACAGTCACACCATCCCTCCTGCCCAACAGAAGAGAACAGGAGCCCTCATAGAGGCCTTAAATATGTGTCATTCCAAATATATATATATTACATTTATAAAAATTGTATGTCATCAAAATTTCAAATGTCATTTATGTCATGTCAACTGGTGTACAACATTGTAATTGCATCCACTGTATGAGAGGCCTGAAAAATATGCGGTGAGAACATCTTCACTCTAGAGCCACATCATCTTTCCTGCCTGATGAAAAGGAATGTCATTCCTCAGAGAGGCTATATGTTGTTAAAGTATGCCCTGATAAAGGAGTCCCAGTGATCCCAAAAGGTCGGCTTCTCAAGGCACGTACACACATTCCAACAATCTGCCAAACTATCATCTAAACTTGGCCTGTTGGAAGACGCTTGGGCATGTGTAGGGCTGGAAAACAACAAGACATCCATCTGATAACAGGTTGTTTGCCAGATCCATCTGGTGGATCAACCTGCTCAACTATCTTGCAGGTTGTCCAAGTGTGTACAAGTCATTTGAACAACTTTGTTGTTTTTGAATGCGGACATGGTGTGCAGTTTGTCATTTCACTTGTGCATGCAGTATTTAAGTAAGTTGGTTGTTTTGTTGGTTGACGTTTATGTGTGTACTTGTCATGTCAATAAGTTGTCAGGCGGTTTGTGCACTATTGTTCCTTGGGCGACATTACCCCTAAATAGAGTCCTACTAGTGATGAGTAGAAATTACGCCCATGCGTAATTACGCATCGTAATACACAATTACGCGTCATAATCATAATGCAAAATTACGGGGGAATAGCATAATTCATTTCGTAGTTATTTTCTACCATTCATAATTACGCACAAAATTACGCGTAACTTATGCTTAATTTTGTACCGAATTTGGAAGTGAATAGCAAAGCCCCCATACATGATATTGCTACCAAATTGCTGTACATGTTAAGAAGAATAGTGGGTACAAGTTACAAAATAATTGTTCAAAAAGACCTTGTAGCTTTTGAGAAAATTGATTTTAAAAATACCCCCCAAAATGGTCATTTTTCTAGGTTTAAAAAACATTTTTCTTTGCATTTTTAAAATCTATTTTCTCAGAAACTACAAGGTCTTTTTGAAAAATTATTTTTTGACCAGTTCCCTTTATTCTTCTTTATATATGTAGCAACTTTGGTAGCAATAGCATGTATGGGAGCTTTGTAATTCACCGCTACAATTGGCATGAAATTACGCATAAATTACACGTAAATTTATGTGTAATTACGAATGAATATACAAATTGAATTACGAATGTGTAATTACGTATAGGCATAATTATGAAAATGTACGTGTAATTTGGCATAATCGTAATTAGCAGCAGTGATGCTCATCCAAGCTCGGATATCCGAGATACTCGGATATCCTAGTTCTTTTTTCACTATTGGAGCTCGAATCCCGAGCTCGAATAGTATTAGCTATCCGGGCTGTGCTATCCGAGTGCACTCGGATAGCAATCAGCTATCCGGAGATATTCTAGCTATCCGAGCTCGGATAGCGTCATTCGCTTGGATAGCGTCACGATAGACGTCACCTCGAGTCCTCACAAGCGAATCAGAGGGCTCCCAGCCCTCTGACTGCAGCCAATCACAGAGGGGTAGCCTGGCCAAGCCCCCCTCTATAAATAGCGGGCGCCATGTTGCCTCACTCGTCCTGCTTGCGATTTACTGACTGACTGTACTGAGAGATTGCTCCAGTGCTTTTTGTCTGTGCAAGTGCATTTATTGTTCAATACACCAAGCGTTTTTACACTCCAACACTTGATATTCACCTGTATTGCTTTGTATTGTAGATAGATTGTATTTTAGGCAGTTCTGTTTTTGTGATTAGGGACTAGGGAGGGAGACTGTCACTGGTGCTGCTGCAGCTGCAGCCAGCAGCTAGGCCCTGTGCCTAGGCAAGGCAGCCTGCCCTGCTCTGTGCTCTAGTCTCTAGTTCCCTGTGCTCTCACCTGTCCTACTCTACTGTACTACTTCTGTGTTAGATAGATTATTGTACTATTTTGTAGTTAGCAGGCCCAGCTTTACTGCTATACCTGTCCTGTATCTGCTCTCTGTAATCTAGTCACACCTGTTCTATTGTTTAGCTAGATTCTTTTATTGTTTAGTTAGTACTGTAGTACTGCAGTCAGTGCTAGTAGTTGTTAGAGTAGTAGTACTACTGTGTTAGCTTTCTACAGAACTGCTGTGCTGTGAGCAGTGCCAGTGTGACAGTTAGTGTGCACTAGTGCCTTCTCCTCTGCTGTCTGACTGGCACTTGGCACGTGCCACATCCGGCATGCTCCTGGCACACGTTACATCTGCTGCTGCTGCATTGCCCTGCTCCTGCTGCCTGTGCAGCTCCCACCGCCAGGGTGCCACAGGCCACTGATACCACCTATATTTAATCCAAAACACAATTGCTGCGTAATTTTTTGGAGGTGTCTGGGGTGAAAACTGTCATGTCCCAGTTGTGCGGTTGGACTTTGGACACAATGTGGGCTGCACGACTGCTGTCTGGAACCTAGGCCTGATGTTAATTTACAGCTATTTTTTTTGGGGGGGGGGGATTTTACATCCCCACATCATCAATTAGTGTTCCCCTTTAAAAAATAATGATGCTACATGCCTCATATACCCTAAAAACGTTTTTAAAGCAATTTAAAGGCCACTTCCGGTTTTTCTATCCGGATATCCGAATTTGCCCGGATAGCCCGGATACTGTGGTCGGATATCCGATTTGCATTCGGATCGGAAAATTTTGAACTCGGATATCCAACCCGGATCGGATATCGGGGTATCCGGATCGGATCCGGATTTTAAAAAGGGGTATCCGAGCATCACTAATTAGCAGATTATGATCATCACTAAGTCTTACCTCTTTTCCACAATGGGGTTGTGCGGGACATTTAAAACTACCTTTCTAGCTCTGTATAAATAGAATACATTTAAAAATGTCTTCATTCCATTTCATTTGTTCTGAGAGTATCTTTATTTTCCACTGTCATAGTCAAAATTGACATTGGCTGCAAAATTGTTCATGCATGCCAAACTTTTTTGTCTTGACTATGATTCTCTTCTGTATTAAACAAGGTAACTTTGAAAATAAAGTTAAAGTAAATATATGAAAAACTGCCAGGTGTCACCAGTGAATAAAGTTGTTCCGAGCTTCTCCTGAAAGACAGCCAAGTATTTCATGGGTGACATTGACACTGTTTTGTCATTTCCATATCTGTCTCATCTCCCTTCTGAGATCAGGCTGAGAAAAAATATTGTATCAACATGATCTGTATTTGAAGAAGGAGAGAAGTTGTCGATGTTATGAAGCCGCATGTAAAGTATGGCATTATCCTCCCAGCAGTCAGAGCCTGCCTCCTGATGTCTTTGTTAATGAACTAATTAAGAAGTACATGAAGTTTCAGATGACACCTAAAAATATGCTCTTTCTTTGTGTTAGAAAACGCACAGCAAGCCCACGAAAAGCTGTCTAGATGTAATCACATATTACATTTGCAAATATATTTGTAAAATTTAAATAATTTCACTGACATAATTTGAGGTATTTGTATCTACTGGGTGTAAGCACTAATAATATCCACATTAAGCGGGCATCCGGTGTGCTTGGTGATTGTGTTACAAAGTTGAATTTTAATACCATAATTTATCTCCGCATGGAAAATACGATTTTTGAGCACTGAGATTGCTATGAACGGACATGGGTGAAAGTGTACTGGTCATCTTAAATACATTATAAATATGATTGTGTAATTGTCACCAACTGTTCCTCAGGGGAGCTCACAATCGGATCTCTACTTAAATTCCTATGATAGTCTAGGCCAATTTTGGGAGGAACACATTTTTGTTTTGGGATGTGGTAGGGAGTTAAAATGCCCAGAAGAAAACCACTTTAAAAGGGGACATATGTATGGCACATACAGATAGTGATCTGGGCTAGATGTGTACTGTGCTGCAAGGTAAGAGTGCTCCTCTACTCCACTGTTCTGTAAGCTGGGATCCTGTCAAACTCAGGGCCTGCAAAATTGTCTTTTTCAAGTAAGATTCTGCAACTGTTGTCCACTATGAATGAACAGGTGAAGCCAGCAGCGATGTTACAAATGCTTTAGATTAGAACCTAAACGTTTACATATGTAGACCACAGAAAGGGGTTTAAGTAACTCTTGTCTCCACCACTGGTCAATACGCTCTGCGTTACATTCCAGCTCTCCAATACCGGCTCCTTCTAGTTGCAAGGAAGGATGTATCAATGAGATGGAATGCGATGTGTAGTGCAGAGGCCAGAGGTTGCGAAAAGGTTGAGTTAAACCACCCCAACACCACCACCACATTCCTTATATGTGAAAATTTGGGTTATAGTCCAAATTCGCTCATCCCTGCCTGGTGTCCAAAAATCGATATACCCCAAACCTGCCCAGAAATACATAAACCTTAAGCCTGAATTATTATTATTATTATTATTTATACAGGGCTAACATTTTCCATTATGCTTTATATGGTACTTTAATAAAGTCATATCCTTAACTCTAGTAATAATGTACAGTTCCTACCATAGTTTAACACCAATTCAAATCACTTATTATTATTATTATTTATTGTATTTATAAAGCGCCAACATATTACGCAGCGCTGGACAATAAATATATACAATGATACAAGGATGACAGACATAAGGTTATACAACAAAGAACAAAGTTATACATGCAAATTGTACAAAATACATGATCATGCAATATGGGCTGGTTAGGTAGGCCCAGTAATACAAGTACAGGCTGTCATAGGACAGGAGTACATGATACTGTAGATTACACTAGGGAATGGAGGATCCTGCCAGAGGCTTACAATCTAAAGGGTGGGGTGGAAACACTAGGTGGGGCTGTTAAATATTCAGTAGAGAGTAGTGGTGCTCAAATACCCCTTTTCAAAATTCGAGTTAGGTCGAATTCGAATAGTAAATTATTCGAGGTCAGTCGAATATTCGAGTCGAATAATTTTTACTATTCGATTCGACCTCGGAATTCGAGCTCACTATTCGAGTCGGTATTCGAGCTCATTATTCGAGCTGACTATTCGAAATGGCCTTAAATAGCTTCCAACACTTGTTTTGAGGGTGAATGATGCAAGAAACCTCTTTTTTTCCAAGTAACAACAGCAAGTGATTATGTGGGGATGTTCCTTTAAAAAAAAAAAGTTGAAAAGAGAAGTTGTGTCCAGAAATTTGTTCAGTACTGTATATACTTCTTCTTCTTCTTCTTTATCTTCTATATCTTCTTCTTCTTCTTCTTCTATATCTTCTTCTTCTATATCTTCTTCTTCTATATCTTCTTCTATATCTTCTTCTTCTTTTATATTGTCTTCTTCTTCTTCTTCATCTTCTTCATCATCATCTTCTTCTTCTTCATCTTCTTTTTCTTCATCTTCTTCATCTTCTTCATCTTCTTCTTCATCTTCTTCATCTTCTTCTTCATCTTCTTCATCTTCTTCATCTTCTTCTTCTTCATCTTCTTCATCTTCTTCATCTTCATCTTCTTCATCTTCTTCATCTTCTTCTTCATCTTCTTCATCTTCTTCATCTTCTTCTTCTTCTTCATCTTCTTCTTCTTCATCTTCTTCATCTTCTTCATCTTCTTCATCTTCTTCTTCATCTTCTTCATCTTCTTCTTCATCTTCTTCATCTTCTTCATCTTCTTCTTCTTCTTCTTCTTCATCTTCATCTTCTTCTTCTTCATCTTCTTCTTCTTCTTCTTCTTCATCTTCTTCTTCTTCATCTTCTTCATCTTCATCTTCTTCATCTTCTTCATCTTCATCTTCATCTTCTTCTTCTTCTTCTTCTTCATCTTCTTCTTCTTCATCTTCTTAATCTTCTTCTATATCGTCTTCTTCGTCACTTATTTCTCTTTTCAAATTTTTTTTTTAAAGAAATGCAGCTATTTTTGAGCGTAACAAATAGCTGGTGGCGCACGCATGTTGAAAGCGCCATTGTATGTGCTCCCTGGCAGTGGAAACACACAGACAGCAGGAGGTAAATTCAGCAGCAGGAGGAGGAGGATGAGTGTGTGGCAGCAGGCAGTCAATGAGGCAGGCAGCGTGACATAATAGCCCTGGTACCTAGCGGTGATACCAGGGCTGTAAATAAACACAGCAGGCAGGAGGTCCCAGACAGCGGTCGTGCAGCCCACATTGTGTCCAATACACAAATGGGACAACACAGTTTTCAACCCGGGCACCTCAGAAAAATTAAACCTTTTTTTTTTTGGTTTTTTTTGTTTTGTTTTTACAACAAATTACACAGATATAGCTATTTTTTGACGTAATAGCTGGTGGCAGAGTGACAGCAGAAGGTAAATCTGTGTACCCTGGCAGTGGGAAACACAGACAGACAGCAGCAGCAGCAGGAGGAATGGAGGAGTAATTATGTGTGCAGCTATTGTTTGACGTAATAGCTGGTGGCAGAGTGGCAGCAGAAGGTAAATCTGTGTACCCTGGCAGTGGGAAACACAGACAGACAGCAGCATCAGCAGGAGGAATGGAGGAGTAGTGTGAGTGTGGAAGCAGGTAGGCAGCGTGACATAATAGCCCTGGTACCTAGCGGTGATACCAGGCCGTAAATGAACACAACAGGAGGTCCCAGACAGCGGTCGTGCAGCCCACATCGTGTCCAATACACAACTGGGACAACACAGTTTTCAACCCGGGCACCTCAGAAAAATTAAACCTTTTTTTTTTAATGGTTTTGTAGTTTTGGTTTTACAACCAATTACACAGATATAGCTATTTTTTGACGTAATAGCTGGTGGCAGAGTGGCAGCAGAAGGTAAATCTGTGTACCCTGGCAGTGGGAAACACAGACAGACAGCAGCATCAGCAGGAGGAATGAAGGAGTAGTGTGAGTGTGGCAGCAGGTAGGCAGCGTGACATAATAGCCCTGGTACCTAGCGGTGATACCAGGCCGTAAATGAACACAACAGGAGGTCCCAGACAGCGGTCGTGCAGCCCACATCGTGTCCAATACACAACTGGGACAACACAGTTTTCAACCCGGGCACCTCAGAAAAATTAAACCTTTTTTTTTTTAATGGTTTTGTAGTTTTGGTTTTACAACCAATTACACAGATATAGCTATTTTTTGACGTAATAGCTGGTGGCAGAGTGGCAGCAGAAGGTAAATCTGTGTACCCTGGCGTTGGGAAACACAGACAGACAGACAGCAGCAGCAGCAGGAGGAATGGAGGAGTAATTATGTGTGCAGCTATTGTTTGACGTAATAGCTGGTGGCAGACTGGCAGCAGAAGGTAATTCTGTGTACCCTGGCAGTGGGATACACAGACAGACAGCAGCAGCAGGAGGAATGGAGGAGTAGTGTGAGTGTGGCAGCAGGCAGGCAGCGTGACATAATAGCCCTGGTACCTAGCGGTGATACCAGGCCGTAAATGAACACAACAGGAGGTCCCAGACAGCGGTCGTGCAGCCCACATCGTGTCCAATACACAACTGGGACAACACAGTTTTCAACCCGGGCACCTCAGAAAAATTAAACCTTTTTTTTTTAATGGTTTTGTAGTTTTGGTTTTACAACCAATTACACAGATATAGCTATTGTTTGACGTAATAGCTGGTGGCAGAGTGGCAACAGAAGGTAATTCTGTGTACCCTGGCAGTGGGAAACACAGACAGACAGCAGCAGCAGCAGGAGGAATGGAGGAGTAATTATGTGAGCAGCTATTGTTTGACGTAATAGCTGGTGGCATAGTGGCAGCAGAAGGTAATCCTGTGTACCCTGGCAGTGGGAAACACAGACAGACAGCAGCAGCAGCAGGAGGTATGGAGGAGCAGTGTGAGTGTGGCAGCAGGTAGGCAGCGTGACATAATAGCCCTGGTACCTAGCGGTGATACCAGGGCTGTAAATAAACACAACAGGAGGTCCCAGACAGCGGTCGTGCAGCCCACATCGTGTCCAATACACAACTGGGACAACACAGTTTTCAACCCGGGCACCTCAGAAAAATTAAACCTTTTTTTGTTTTTAATGGTTTTTTTAGTTTTGGTTTTACAACCAATATAGCTATTGTTTGACGTAATAGCTGGTGGCAGAGTGGCAGCAGAAGGTAATTCTGTGTACCCTGGCAGTGGGAAACACAGACAGACAGCAGCAGCAGCAGGAGGAATGGAGGAGTAATTATGTGAGCAGCTATTGTTTGACGTAATAGCTGGTGGCATAGTGGCAGCAGAAGGTAATTCTGTGTACCCTGGCAGTGGGAAACACAGACAGACAGCAGCAGCAGCAGGAGGAGGAATGGAGGAGGAGCAGTGTGAGTGTGGCAGCAGGTAGGCAGCGTGACATAATAGCCCTGGTACCTAGCGGTGATACCAGGGCTGTAAATAAACACAACAGGAGGTCCCAGACAGCGGTCATGCAGCCCACATCGTGTCCAATACACAACTGGGACAACACAGTTTTCAACCCGGGCACCTCAGAAAAATTAAACCTGTTTTTTTTTTAATGGTTTTTTTAGTTTTGGTTTTACAACCAATATAGCTATTGTTTGACGTAATAGCTGGTGGCAGAGTGGCAGCAGAAGGTAATTCTGTGTACCCTGGCAGTGGGAAACACAGACAGACAGCAGCAGCAGCAGGAGGAATGGAGGAGTAATTATGTGAGCAGCTATTGTTTGACGTAATAGCTGGTGGCATAGTGGCAGCAGAAGGTAATTCTGTGTACCCTGGCAGTGGGAAACACAGACAGACAGACAGCAGCAGCAGGAGGAGGAATGGAGGAGGAGCAGTGTGAGTGTGGAAGCAGGTAGGCAGCGTGACATAATAGCCCTGGTACCTAGCGGTGATACCAGGGCTGTAAATAAACACAACAGGAGGTCCCAGACAGCGGTCGTGCAGCCCACATCGTGTCCAATACACAACTGGGACAACACAGTTTTCAACCCGGGCACCTCAGAAAAATTAAACCTGTTTTTTTTTTAATGGTTTTTTTAGTTTTGGTTTTACAACCAATATAGCTATTGTTTGACGTAATAGCTGGTGGCAGAGTGGCAGCAGAAGGTAATTCTGTGTACCCTGGCAGTGGGAAACACAGACAGACAGCAACAGCAGCAGGAGGAATGGAGGAGTAATTATGTGAGCAGCTATTGTTTGACGTAATAGCTGGTGGCATAGTGGCAGCAGAAGGTAATTCTGTGTACCCTGGCAGTGGGAAACACAGACAGACAGACAGCAGCAGCAGCAGGAGGAGGAATGGAGGAGGAGCAGTGTGAGTGTGGCAGCAGGTAGGCAGCATGACATAATAGCCCTGGTACCTAGCGGTGATACCAGGGCTGTAAATAAACACAACAGGAGGTCCCAGACAGCGGTCGTGCAGCCCACATCGTGTCCAATACACAACTGGGACAACACAGTTTTCAACCCGGGCACCTCAGAAAAATTAAACCTGTTTTTTTTTTAATGGTTTTTTTAGTTTTGGTTTTACAACCAATATAGCTATTGTTTGACGTAATAGCTAATGGCAGAGTGGCAGCAGAAGGTAATTCTGTGTACCCTGGCAGTGGGAAACACAGACAGACAGCAGAAGGGCAGTACACAGCAGCCCACTGTAGGTGTAAAATGTGTGGCTGCAGGCGACGTAATAGTCAAAGTGAACCAGGCTGGCTTAGTGAGCAGGAGCCAGGAGGTGGTAAAGGGTGGTAAGGCACATTAACGATGGTTCTAAGTTCCGGCAGCCAGTTCATGTCCCCCTCTCGCCGACAACAGGGGCCAGGAACTCGCCTTCCACCCACGCCTGGTTCATCTTGAGAAACGTCAGTCTGTCCACAGACTTGTGAGACAGACGTGAGCGTTTCTCGGTGACCACGCCACCAGCTGCACTGAAGCAGCGCTCGGACAGCACGCTGGAAGGGGGGCAGGACAGCACTTCCAGGGCGTACTGCGCCAGCTCGCTCCAGATCTCCAGGCGCTTGACCCAATACTCCATGGGATCAACAGGGGCATCGCTGTCAAGCCCGCTGTAGGACCCCATGTAGTCAGCCACCATGCGGGTCAGGCGCTGGCTGTGACCGGTGGAGGATGCTGCTGCATGCACCTCCTCTCTAGTCACTGCTGCCGGAGCCTCTACAGTCCTGTAGAGCTCGTGGCTGAGAGACAGCAGGTCTGTGGGGCGCTTGCTGCTGGATGCAGGCACCTGCTGCTGCCTCTGTGCTGGCTGCTGGACAGTGGGGGTGGAAGGCTGGGGGAAGGCTTCCTCCAAGCGCTCAACAAGGGCCTGCTGCAAGCTCCTTATTTGTTGCGCTGGGTCTCCTCCTGCAGGCGGCAGGAACTGGCTCAACTTCCCCTTGAGGCGTGGGTCCAACATCATGCTGATCCAGATGTCCTCCCTCTGCTTCATCTGGATCACCCTGGGGTCTCTGCGCAGGCACGTCAGCATGTGCACTGCCATTGGGAAGAGGCGGGCCACGTCTGCTGGCACATCGACGGCAGTGCTGCTGTCCTCATCCTCCTCCTCTGCCTCGTCAGCCTCATCCTCTCTCCACCCCCGCACCAACTCAGCTGCACTGTGCTGCTCCCCCTCATCAGCAGCAAGGTCAGGGACCTCCACCAAGTCCTCCTCCTCCTCCCCCTCAGAGGTGGACTGTGCAGCTGCTTGCCGCTCCTGCTGGTCCAAGGCTGCCGCTCCCTGTTCCAGCAAAGCATCGAGGGCCCTGTTCAGCAGACAAACCAGGGGCACCCACTCGCAGACCATAGCATGGTCCCTGCTCACCATGTTAGTGGCCTGCAGAAAGGGAGCCAGCACTAAGCACACCTGCTGCATGTGCCTCCAGTCATCATCGGGGACGATGGACGGGATGTTGCTGGTCTTGTCCCTTCTCTGAGCGGCGGAAACAGTGGCCAGGGCAAGGTACTGTTTGACAGCGCGCTTCTGTTCAACCAGACGCTCCAACATCGCCAGGGTGGAGTTCCAGCGAGTCGGAACGTCAAGGATCAGCCGATGGCGTGGCAGATCCAGCTCCTTTTGCACGTCTTCCAGGCTCGCACAGGCTGCAGCCGAGCGCCGGAAGTGACGCACAACGTTCCTTGCCGTTTCCAGCAGTTCGCCCATCCCCTGGTAGGTGCGCAAGAACTTCTGCACCACCAGGTTCAGCACGTGGGCAAGACAGGGGATGTGGGTCAGGTTTCCCCTGTCTATTGCGGCAACCAGATTGGCCCCATTGTCGGCCACCACCTCTCCGACTCTGAGGCCTCTGGGGGTCAGCCAAATCCTCTCCTGCTCCTGGAGTTTGGCCAACACATGGGTTGCCGTCAGCTTGGTCTTCCCAAGGCTGACCAAGTGCAGCAGCGCTTGGCAGTGGCGGGCCTTCACGCTGCTGCTGAGGCTGGGGGTTTGGCCAGGTGTGCCGGAGGATGGCAGAGGATCGGAGGAACCTGCTGCAGTTCCCCTGACCCTGCGGGGTGGCACCACCCACTGTGTTGCTGCTGCTGCTGTGCCCGCTGCTGCTCTCCCATCCTCACCCCCTGCCACCAAGCTGACCCAGTGGACAGTGAAGGACAGGTAGCGGCCTGTCCCGAAGCGGCTGCTCCAGGAGTCCATGGTGACGTGGACCCTTTCACCAACCGCGTGCTCCAGCCCTCGCTCCACATTGGCCATCACAAAGCGGTGCAGTGCAGGAATGGCCTTGCGGGAGAAAAAGTGTCTGCTGGGGAGCTGCCAGTCTGGGGCTGCGCAAGCAAGCAGCGCACGAATGTCGCTCCCCTCCTGCACGAGCGTGTACGGCAGGAGTTGGGAGCACATGGCCCGTGCCAGCAAGCCGTTCAGCTGCCGCACGCGACAGCTGCTGGGAGGCAGAGCCCTAACCACCCCCTGGAAGGACTCGCTCAAAAGGCTCTGGCGTGGCCTTTTGCTGGCACGGGAATCAGCAGACACAGCGGAGGAGGCCACTGAGGACTGGCTGCCAGAACAGGCCTCAGTGTCGGCAGCAGGAGTTGCAGAGGGGGGAGGAGCAGTGCGTTTCCGCACTCCTGCTGGTGCTGCTGGAGGAGCAGGAGGGCGGGTGGCTGCTGTTGCTGCTGCTGCTGCTGCTGAAGGCTGTGCAGTGATGGGTGTGGTGCCACTGCCAGCACCAGATGCCTTCAGCCTCTGGAACTCCTCATGCTGGTGGAAATGTTTCGCAGCAAGGTGGTTGATGAGAGAGCTGGTGCTGAACTTTAAGGGGTCTGCACCTCTGCTCAACTTCCGCTGACAGTGGTTGCAAGTGGCGTACTTGCTGTACACAGTGGGCATGGTGAAATATCGCCAGATTGGTGACAGAAACATCCCCCTACGGCATGGAAGCGCTGCTGCCTGTCTCCCTGTGGTGGTTGGGGGGGGGGGGGGGCTTGGGTGCGGCTGGTGGTGGTACTGGCAGATGCTGCTGCTGCTGCTGCTGAGCCTGAGACACCAGCAGGCTGTGGGACCTGCCTACTGCTGCCAATGCTTGCAATGATGCGCCTCCTTGCAAGGCCCACAAGCGCATCCTCCTCCTCCTCCTCAGAGCTGCTGAGGAGGACATCCCCTGGAGGTGGTGGAGTCTCTGTCTGTCACCGGGTCATCATCATCCTCCCCCTCCTGAAACATGTCCTGCTGGGATGATGACCCCCCAAACTCCTCTCCTGATGCATGGATGGGCTGCTTGACTGTCGCCACAGTCTTGCTGTCCAATCCCTCATCCCCCAAAGTGCCCATCAGCATCTCCTCCTCAAGATCGCCAACAACAGCAGACAATTTACTCATGATGCCTGGGGTCAAAAGACTGCTGAATGACAGGTCGGCGAGTGACGGTGAACTGGCCTCCTCCCCAGACCCTGCTGGGCGGCTGCTGCGAACAGGGGTGGTGGTGGTGAGGGTGGAGGCCTCGGATGCAGAGCTGATGGCGGGCTGCTCATCCTCCGTCATGAGTTGCACCACAGTGTCTGCATGCTTTTCCTCAATGGGACGTTTCCGACCCGGCTGGAGGAAAATCGGAGCAGGTGCTACACGCTGCTGCTGCTGTGTCTCTGCAGCATGAGTTGCAGATGCTCCTGCTGGGCGGCGCCCAAGGCGTCCACGGCCAGTGGCTATGGGAGGAATGTTAGCCACTGACGCTGCTGCTGCTGCTGCGGAACTGTGCATGGTGGCGCGGCCGCGGCCTGCCACAATGCTGCTCCCTCTCCTCCTGATTCCCTTGCTGCCCTTCCCCTTGCCCAAACCGCGCTGGCTGCCACTTCCAGACATCTTCGATGTTTTGGGCGTATAGACAAAAGTTTTTTAAAAGGGCGGGTGAAAAGTGGGGTACTTTAATGGAGTGGGTTGGTGGGTGAGGTGACTGAGTGAGTGTCCCTAGTACAGTAAGTAAGTAGTAACAGTCAGGAAGTACAACTAGCAGTTACAATAATCAGTAGTAATCACAAGTAAATTTAGTGTGTGTACACTACAGACAGTGAGTGCACGCACGCGCAAACACGCGCAGGAGCTAGCCTATGAACAGTGACTGAGTGAGTGTCCCTAGTACAGTAAGTAAGTAAGTAGTAACAGTCAGTAAGTACAACTAACTAATTACAATAATCAATCAGTAATCAGAAGGAAATAGAGTGTGTGTAGTGTGTGTACACAGACAGTGAGTGCACACACGCAGGAGCTAGTAGCCTATGAACAGTGACTGAGTGTCCTAGACTCCTAGTACAGTAAGAGTAAGTAGTAACAGTAAGTACAAACAACTAACTAATTACAATAAGCAATCAGTTATCAGAAGGAAATAGAGTGTGTGTAGTGTGTGTACACAGACAGTGAGTGCACACACGCAGGAGCTAGTAGCCTATGAACAGTGACTGAGTGTCCTAGACTCCTAGTACAGTAAGAGTAAGTAGTAACAGTAAGTACAAACAACTAACTAATTACAATAAGCAATCAGTTATCAGAAGGAAATAGAGTGTGTGTAGTGTGTGTACACAGACAGTGAGTGCACACATGCAGGAGCTAGTAGCCTATGAACAGTGACTGAGTGTCCTAGACTCCTAGTACAGTAAGAGTAAGTAGTAACAGTAAGTACAACTAACTAATTACAATAAGCAATCAGTTATCAGAAGGAAATAGAGTGTGTGTAGTGTGTGTACACAGACAGTGAGTGCACACACGCAGGAGCTAGTAGCCTATGAACAGTGACTGAGTGTCCTAGACTCCTAGTACAGTAAGAGTAAGTAGTAACAGTAAGTACAAACAACTAACTAATTACAATAAGCAATCAGTTATCAGAAGGAAATAGAGTGTGTGTAGTGTGTGTACACAGACAGTGAGTGCACACACGCAGGAGCTAGTAGCCTATGAACAGTGACTGAGTGTCCTAGACTCCTAGTACAGTAAGAGTAAGTAATAACAGTAAGTACAACTAACTAATTACAATAAGCAATCAGTTATCAGAAGGAAATAGAGTGTGTGTAGTGTGTGTACACAGACAGTGAGTGCACACACGCAGGAGCTAGTAGCCTATGAACAGTGACTGAGTGTCCTAGACTCCTAGTACAGTAAGAGTAAGTAGTAACAGTAAGTACAAACAACTAACTAATTACAATAAGCAATCAGTTATCAGAAGGAAATAGAGTGTGTGTAGTGTGTGTACACAGACAGTGAGTGCACACACGCAGGAGCTAGTAGCCTATGAACAGTGACTGAGTGTCCTAGACTCCTAGTACAGTAAGAGTAAGTAGTAACAGTAAGTACAAACAACTAACTAATTACAATAAGCAATCAGTTATCAGAAGGAAATAGAGTGTGTGTAATGTGTGTACACAGACAGTGAGTGTACACACGCAGGAGCTAGTAGCCTATGAACAGTGACTGAGTGTCCTAGACTCCTAGTACAGTAAGAGTAAGTAGTAACAGTAAGTACAAACAACTAACTAATTACAATAAGCAATCAGTTATCAGAAGGAAATAGAGTGTGTGTAGTGTGTGTACACAGACAGTGAGTGCACACACGCAGGAGCTAGTAGCCTATGAACAGTGACTGAGTGTCCTAGACTCCTAGTACAGTAAGAGTAAGTAGTAACAGTAAGTACAAACAACTAACTAATTACAATAAGCAATCAGTTATCAGAAGGAAATAGAGTGTGTGTAGTGTGTGTACACAGACAGTGAGTGCACACACGCAGGAGCTAGTAGCCTATGAACAGTGACTGAGTGTCCTAGACTCCTAGTACAGTAAGAGTAAGTAGTAACAGTAAGTACAAACAACTAACTAATTACAATAAGCAATCAGTTATCAGAAGGAAATAGAGTGTGTGTAATGTGTGTACACAGACAGTGAGTGTACACACGCAGGAGCTAGTAGCCTATGAACAGTGACTGAGTGTCCTAGACTCCTAGTACAGTAAGAGTAAGTAGTAACAGTAAGTACAAACAACTAACTAATTACAATAAGCAATCAGTTATCAGAAGGAAATAGAGTGTGTGTAGTGTGTGTACACAGACAGTGAGTGCACACACGCAGGAGCTAGTAGCCTATGAACAGTGACTGAGTGTCCTAGACTCCTAGTACAGTAAGAGTAAGTAGTAACAGTAAGTACAAACAACTAACTAATTACAATAAGCAATCAGTTATCAGAAGGAAATAGAGTGTGTGTAGTGTGTGTACACAGACAGTGAGTGCACACACGCAGGAGCTAGTAGCCTATGAACAGTGACTGAGTGTCCTAGACTCCTAGTACAGTAAGTAGTAACAGTAAGTACAACTAACTAATTACAATAATCAATCAGTTATCAGAAGGAAATAGAGTGTGTGTAGTGTGTACACAGACAGTGAGTGCACACACGCAGGAGCTAGTAGCCTATGAACAGTGACTGAGTGTCCTAGACTCCTAGTACAGTAAGTAGTAACAGTAAGTACAACTAACTAATTACAATAATCAATTACAATAATCAATCAGTTATCAGAAGGAAATAGAGTGTGTGTAGTGTGTACACAGAAAGTGAGTGCACACACGCAGGAGCAGCTAGTAGCCTATGAACAGTGACAGTGAGTGTCCTAGTACAGTTACAGTATATAACTACAATACTAATACAATCAGTAGTAAAGGACAGCAGAAATACTGGTATAGAATAGAGAGAAATAAACAGAGGACAGGAGGACAGCTGCCCACACAGGCAAGGCCCTGAGGCCTAAAGCTGTAAGCCTGCAGCAGCTGGCCTGTCTCTATGTAACACAAAAGCTACTAACTAAAATACAACGTCTAACTAACTAACAACAATATAGGTGTGTATAGGAGGTGTATGTGAGCAAAAACGCTAGGTAAATGACCACAATAGAGCTCTTGCTAAGCCAAAGCACAAAGGAGCAACTCTCTCTCTGTACAAGTCTCAGGCAAGCATGGAGAAACCTAACATGGCGGCCGCTATTTATAGGGTAGGGGCTGGCCAGGGTCCCCCTCTGTGATTGGCTGCCGTCAGAGGGCCTGGGAGCCCTCTGATTGGCTCTAAGGACATCAATCTGGGCTATGACGCTATTCGAGCTCGGTACCGAGCTCGAATAGCGCCGTTTTGCTCGAATAGCTCGAATAGTGAATGGGCTATTCGAGTGTACTCGAATAGCCCATTCGAATAGCTACAGCTATTCGGAGCTCGAATACCGAGCTCAAATAGCTGGAAAAGAGCTCGAATATTCGAGCTACTCGAATATTCGAGCTCTGCTGAGCACCACTGGTAGAGAGTTACTGGTCGATGGCAGCGAGACCTACGCAAGCTCAACCCTAGCAGCCTTGCTGACCCCCTCCATGCCCTCTCCTCCACTCTCCCCACCCTAACCTGTCCTAATCTTGCTGCAGCTCAGTATCGCCAAACTCTCTCATCAGCCCTAGAGAAAGCTGCTCCACCAATATTTCGCCGCAACCGACCCCCTAACCCCCAGCCCTGGCGCACTACCCATACTCGCAACCTCCAGAGGGAAACACGCGCCACTGAACGGAAATGGAGGAAATCTAGACTTAATCAGGATTTCCTACAGTACAAGACCAACCTGCTGCAGTTCCACACTGCCCTTGCTCATGCGAAGCAGGAATACTTTACCAAGCTCATCGGAGCACAAGCTTCCAACCCCCGGCGTCTCTTTGCCACTTTCAACTCCCTGCTTAACCCCCCCCCCCCCACCCTCTATTTCCTCCCTCTCTGCCACAGATTTAGCCACCCACTTCACCAACAAAATTGTCTCTATCCGCCAGGAAATATCCAATCTCAAATCTTCACCTCCCACCCTCTCCCAACCAGCTACTCCTCCACCCTATCCTCCCCTCACATCCTTCACTCCTACTACCACCGAGGAAGTCATCCACCTACTGCAGACTTCCCATACCACTACTTCCCCCCTTGACCCCATCCCTTCTGATTTACTCCAGCCTCACTTCACGGAATTGGCCCCAGTCCTTACTACCCTGTTCAACCTCTCCCTATCCACAGGCACCTTCCCCTCAGACTTCAAGCAGGCCACTGTACTACCCTTGCTCAAGAAACCCTCCCTCGACCCCTCGCTACCCTCCAACTACCGTCCTATCTCCCTCCTCCCCTTTGCCTCAAAACTCCTTGAGCGTCTGGTTCACAAACGCCTGACCCAGTTCCTCAATGCCAACTCACTGCTAGACCCACTGCAATCTGGATTTCGGCCTGCCCACTCAACTGAAACTGCTCTCACCAAAGTGGTCAATGGCCTTGCCTTAGCTAAAGCTGAAGGTAAATACTCCATTCTCCTCCTTCTTGACCTTTCAGCAGCTTTTGACACAGTAGATCATCCCCTACTCCTCCAGTCCCTCCAGTCCATGGGCATTCACGATCTTGCCCTGTCCTGGCTTTCATCCTACCTCTCCAACCGCTCCTTCAGGACAGCCTTCAATGAGTCCTCATCCACCCCCAACCACCTCTCGGTGGGAGTCCCCCAAGGTTCGGTCCTTGGCCCCCTACTGTTCACCCTATACACATCCTCCATTGGCAAGGTTATCTCCTCCATGGGTTTTAACTATCATCTGTATGCAGATGACACCCAGATCTACCTCCACACCCCTGACATATCCACCACTACCATGGACAAGGTCTCCTCCTGTCTATCAGCCATCTCCTCCTGGATGTCCGCTAGGTTCCTGAAACTAAACCTAGACAAAACGGAATTTATGATCTTCCCACCCCGGACATCCATAAACCTCCCAGATGTGCATGTCACTGTTAACCACACTACCATTCGCCCTACCTCTCAAGCCCGCTGTCTGGGTGTCACCCTGGACTCCGCACTCTCCTTCACTCCCCACATCCAAAACCTCACAAAGTCCTGCAACTTCCACCTTCGTAACATCTGTAAGATTCGCCCTTTCCTGACCTCTGCCACCACCAAACTCCTCATCCATGCCCTCATAATTTCCCGCCTTGACTACTGCAATGCCCTGCTGTCTGGTCTCCCTATGACCCGAACAGCCCCACTGCAGTCCATCATGAATGCAGCAGCCAGAATTATCCACTGCTCCCATCGCTCCACCATGGCGGATCCCTTCCTTGAATCCCTCCACTGGCTTCCTATCCAGTCCAGAATCAGATTTAAGATACTGTGTCTGACCTACAAATCTGTCCACAAAACCTGTCCAACCTACATTTCCGATCTTACTCAGAGGTACACACCTAGCCACTCACTCCGCTCTTCCAATGAACTTCGCCTAACCGCCCCCGCATCACCCAGTCCCATGCACGCCTCCAGGACTTCTCAAGAGCTGCTCCAACACTATGGAACTCCCTACCTCCACCCATTTGGACAGCCCCCTTCTTCAACATCTTCAAGAAAGCCCTCAAAACTCACCTTTTCACTCTGGCCTACTACCCCTCACAAGTGCTCTAAACCCGCAGCTGAACTCTGGTCTCCTACCTCTCGTGTCCCTACCTCTCCCTTTAGATTGTAAGCCTTTGGGCAGGGTCCTCCTCCTTTTGTGTCCAACCTGATCATGCACCCATTACTGTGAACCCATGCTATGCATCTGAGTGAACCTAACTTGCCTAATCTCCATGCTCCATTCAGTGACTGACTAAGCATTACCTTGTACTCATACTGTGCTGCATGATCTGATCTTTCTTGTATTCAGGTATTGTCATTTTGCTGTATGTCACCCCTAAATATTGTATGTATCCCTATTTATTGTCCAGCGCTGCGTAATATGTTGGCGCTTTATAAATACATTAAATAAATAAAATAAATACTGTGTGGTAGGAGGTGGGTAGGCCATCATAAAGAGGTGGGTTTTGAGGGCATGCTTGAATGTGTTGAAAGAGGGAGCAAGTCTGATGGGTGGTGGAAGGGCGTTCCAGAGGGTGGGGGCAGCTCTTGAGAAATCCTGCAGGCAGGCCTGGGAGTGTGAAATGCGTGGGGTGGTGAGGCGAAGGTCGCTGGAGGATCGGAGGGGGCGACCTGGTGTATACCTGTGAACAAGCTCCGAGATGTAGGTAGGGCAGGTTTTGTGCACAGATTTATACGCCAGGCATAGAATCTTGAAAGATATCCTGAAACGGATAGGGAGCCAGTGCAGGGATTAACAAAGGGGAGATGTGGATGCAGAGCGGTGCGAAGAATGGATGAGTCTTGCAGCCGCGCTCATCACTGATTGCAGGGGGGCAGTGCGTTTCAAGGGGAGGCCAGAAAGGAGGGAGCTACAGTAATCAAGGCTGGAGATGATGAGGGCATGAATGAGCAGTTTGGTCGTGTCCGGAGTTAAGAAGGGGCGGATCTTGGAGATATTACGGAGGTGGAAATTGCAGGCTCTGGTGATGTTTTTGATGTGTGGGATGAAGGAGAGTTCAGAGTCCAAGGTGACACCCAGACAGCGGGCCTGGGAAGTAGGGTGAATGGTTGTGTTATCAATTGTCAGGTGGAAATATGGGAGGGGTGCAGCAGCATGGGGTGGAAAGATCAGGAGCTCAGTTTTGTCTAGGTTAAGCTTCAGGAACCTAGCAGACATCCAGGAGGAAATTGCTGAGAGACACGTGGAGACCTTGTTTATGGTGGTGGATGAGAGATTGGGGGTATGGAGGTAAATCTGCGTGTCATCGGCATAGAGGTGATACTTGAAGCTCAGGGAGGAGATAAGCTTGCCAATTGAAGAAGTGTATATGGAGAAAAGAAGGGGGCCCAGAACAGAGCCCTGGGGGACCCCAACTGCGAGGGGGCAGCGGTTGAGGAGGAGCCATTGAAGGAAGTTGTGAACCTGAGAGGCGTTGGGAAGGGAGGGATGGAGGAGGGAAATGTCATTGCGTATTGTTGCAATTTTGGTGGTGAAGTATGTTTTTTTTTTATTTGGGAGGAAACACTTGCAAGCAGAAGGAGAATATACAAACTCCATACAGATAGTGTCCTCACTGAAATATGAACCAGACTTTTTACCAAATATTCCCCAAAGTAAAAAAAAAAAAACAATGGCCAGACTACATATCCCTGTATTAAAGTAGAAAACATGTGGCTGCCTGGAGGTGATAGACAAGGGCAGTGACCAAAGCAGTGATTGGGGTGTATTTCCTGTTATTTCATGCAGGATCTTGGTGTAAATATGAACCTTAATGTTTTTATGGCTTGCACATGTTGTCATTTAGCTGCACAGAACTCCATTCATCATATCTATGTTTTTCAGTTCTATGCATAAGAGATGGCAGAGGTGACAGAGATGGCAGAGGCTCTTGTCAATCCCTGTACTGGCACAGCCTGCTGTAATGTTATGGTTCATTGGAAGTTAGATTTGAAGACCTCACTTCTAAATAGGAAGCCATCCAGTGAAATGGACTTACATCTGTAAGGATAGGTGTACAGCTGCAGGCAAGAACAGTTATAATATAAATTATAAACATGGAAATGCAGTGCCAAAAGTAATGCCTTCATGATAAAAAAAAGAAACAAATAAAAAAAAATAGGGGGAGTTGAATTAATCTTTAAAGGTATTGCAAGCAGCTACAGCATTTGACCCTATTTTTCCCCAGATTATTTTCTGACTTCTACTTCCTCCAGCCTTTATGTAATTTCTGAGCATTTCTGAGCATTTCTGAGTCATGGAAGGTGAAGGTAGTAGGTTCAGCATTCTTCACAAAGGATATTATGTACAGAATCAAAGGAGATAATAATAATTAGAGTAGAGTGGATAATTAGAATACTGTAGAGAGGATAAACAGAGGATGTGTACATCAGGTGTCAGACAGCAGTTGGAGGATCTAATGAAAATATTCACAGGTCATAATCAGTTCAGCATGGTTACATGGAAAAGTACACTTTCATATTTCTTTCACTGGAATTATAGTGTAAGGTATATATGTAGGTGCTCTCAGTTTTAAAAGTAGGATTATAGTCCAAAAGCCCCCTTTGTTCAATTAGATTTGCCACACTACTATTAAGTGTACAAATAGAGATGGCCCGAAAGGTTCACCGGCGAACAGGAACTGGTGAACTTCCGGGGTTCGTGATCGCGGAGAACCACAAACTTTTCCAGAAGTTCGATTCGCCCCCATAGTGCATCATTAGGGTCAACTTTGACCCTCTACATCACATTGTAATCAGGCTACACTCTCTCCTGGAGCCCCACCCCACTTTTATAAACGGCAGGCAGCATCAGGCATTGGACTCACTCGTGTGCCTGCAGTAATTAGAGAAGGGAGAGCTGCTGCTGCTGCTGCAGAGAGAGCTATAGGGAAAGCTTAGTTAGGCTCTTGTAGGCTTGTTAGCTTGCTCCTTGCTGATTCTTATTGCTAAAAAAGCACCCCTCAACAGCTCTTTTGAGAGCTAATCTTGTTCTTGTGATCTATTTTTTATTTTTGTGGCCCACTTGCATTCTATACAGCCCTGTCAGTCAGTCGCAGCTGGCCTTTGGCCCCTTGGTGGTAATTTCTACTGTGCCTGTGTGCCACTGCCAGTCCCAGCACATTCAGTGAGTGACTACCTGTGTGTGTGACCGGCAGCTGCACATTTGTAATCCCAATCACTGCACCTGTTCACTGTTCAGTGCACCTACCTACCTATACCTACGTGAGCACACGCATTGTTAATACCAGCACTCATTGCACCTGTTCACGGTACCTGTGTGTGTGTGTGTGTGTGTGTGTGTGTGTGTGTGTGTGTGTGTGTGTGTGTGTGTGTGTGTGTGTGTGTGTGTGTGTGTGTGTGTGTGACAGGCAGCTGCACATTTGTAATCCTAATCACTGCACCTGTTCAGTGCACCTATCTACCTACCTACCTATACCTACGTGAGCGCACACACTGTTAATACCACCAGTCATTGCACTTGTTCACGTGTGTGTGTGTGTGTGTGTGTGTGTGTGTGTGTGACAGGCAGCTGCACATTTGTAATCCCAATCACTGCAGAGCATACCTGTAACCTGTTCAGTGCACCTACATAAGCACAAGCAGTGTAATATACCACCAGTCATTGCACCTGTTCACGGTACCTGTGTGTGACAGCTGAACATTTGTAATTCCAATCACTGCACCTGTTTACTGTTCAGTGCACCTACCTACCTACGTGAGCGCAAGCAGTGTAATATACCACAAGTCATTGCACCTGTTCACGGTACCTGTGTGTGACAGCTGCACATTTGTTATTCCAATCACTGCAGTGCGTACCTGTAACCTGTTAAGTGCACCTACGTGAGAGCAAGCAGTGTATTATACCACCAGTCATTGCACCTGTTCACAGTACCTGTGTGTGACAGCTGCACGTTTGTAATTCCACTGCACCTGTTCACTGTTCAGTGCACCTACCTACCTACCTTCATGAGCGCAAGCAGTTTAATATACCACCAGTCATTGCACCTGTTCACGGTACCTGTGTGTGACAGCTGCACATTTGTAATGCAGATCCCTGCATACCTGTTCACTGCACCTGTGTGACCACACGCTGTTTAGTATACCAGTCCATGCATACCTGTTAACTGCACTTGTGTAACAGCTGCACATTGTATTGTAATACCAGTAACTGCTACCTTTCACTGCACCTGTGTGACCGCACGCTGTTTAATATACCAGTCCGTGCATACCTGTTAACTGCACCTGTGTGACAGCTGCACATTGTATTTTAATACTAGTCACTGCTACCTTTCACTGCACCTGTGTGACCGCACGCTGTTTAGTATACCTGTCCGTGCATACCTTTTAACTGCACCTGTGTGACAGCTGCACATTGTATTGTAATACCAGTCACTGCATACCTTTCACTGCACCTGTGTGACTGCACATTGTATTAGTCAAGTCAGTGCATACCTTTCACTTCATCCCCCCCTCCCCCCGATATGGACAAAACAACAGGCAGAGGCAGACCCAGAGGCAGGCCACCCGGCAGGGCTATTCGAGGTCTTGCTGACGTGATTTCATGCGGTCCTAGACCAAAGTAAAGCGCTCAGAAGAAGGCACGTCCCATCAACTCCCTAGATTGTCAAGAGACAAGACGTGGTTGACTATTTAACACAGAACACCTCATCTTCCGCATCCACCAGCGCTACTCCAAGTACCACATCCCTTACATTTGACACTTCACTGGAGTTATTTGGTGGGGAAACCACTGATTCACAGCCATTATTGTGACAAGATGAAGGCACTAAGCAAGTTACACCACCTCATATGTCTGAGTTAGGCAACACTATGGACGTAAGGTGTGAGGAGGAGGATGATGAAGTACCTGCTGTTGGTTCAGTTTTGGAGGTGTCTGATACAAGTGAGGCTTTGGAGGATGATTATGATGATGATACTGCCATGGATGCCACGTGGGATCCTAAGAGACATGATGACCAAGGGGACAGTTCAGAGAGGAGTAGGAGGAGACATGCTGAAAGAAGCAGGGGGAGCTTGTTGTCAGAAACAGCTGGTGGCAGTGTCTGGCGCCATGTATCACCACCTATGGACAGCCAGCCAACATGCCCTTCAACATCAGCTGCTGATGTCACCATAGTGCCCACACCCCAGGGTGGCTCAGCGGTGTGGACATTTTTTAGTGTGTATGCCAAAGATCAGAGAAATGCCATCTGTACTCTCTGCCACCAAAAATTGAGCTGTGGAAAGGCCAACACCCATGTAGGGACAACTGCCTTACGAAGGCACATGCAGAAAAGGCACAAACTGCAATGGGAAGACCACCTAAGGAAAAGCAGCACACAAAAGCAAAGCCACCTTCCTTCTCCTCTTCCTCCTTCAGGTGCATCATCTTCAGCCGCTTTCTCCCTTGCACCTTCACAATCACAGCCACCCTCCTTCACTCCGCCTCTCACCTTGAGCGGTTCCCGCTCGTCTGCCCACAGCACCAGCCAGGTGTCCGTGAGGGCAATATTTGAGCGGAAGAAGCCAATGTCTGGCAGTCACCCCCTTGCCCGGCGTCTCACAGCTGGCTTGGCAGAACTGTTAGCTCGCCAGCTGTTGCCATACCAGCTTGTGGACTCTGAGGCCTTCTGAAAATTTGTGGCCATTGGGACACTGCAGTAGAAGATACTAGGCCGCAATTATTTCTCCAAAAAGGAGATACCCAAACTGTACCATGAAGTTGAGAGGCAAGTGGTGTCATCTCTGGCACACAGCGTTGGGTCAAGGGTCCATCTGACCACGGATGCCTGGTCTGCCAAGCACGGTCAGGGCAGGTACATTACTTACACAGCCCATTGGGTCAACCTGGTGACCGCTGGCAAGCAGGGAGTAAGTGGCTGTGCAGCGGACCTAGTTGTGACACCTCCACGGCTTGCAGGCAGGCCTGCTGCCACCTCCTCTCCTCCTGCTACATCCTCTTCACTGTCATCCTCCTCCTTCACCTTGGCTGAGTGGAAGTTCAACTCTACTGGTGCTGCGATCTCCTCTCCAGCTACACAGCCCCAGCTTCCCAGGGCCTATGCTGCATGCCAGGTACGATGCCTTAGCCCTTCTGGATCCACCCTCCACCAATGCCTCGACCAGCAGGTAGCCAACTACCTGGCCTTGAGTGTGGATATAGACACTGTGAGCAGCGATGAACCCTTGGACTACTGGGTGCACAGGCTTGACCTGTGGCCAGAGCTGTCCCAATTTGCCATCCAACTTCTGTCTTGCACTGCCTCAAGCGTCCTGTCAGAAAGGGCCTTCAGCGCAGCTGGAGGCATTGTCACTGAGAAGAGAAGTCAAAAAAGTGTTCAGTACCCCACCTATATCAAAATGAATGAGGCATGGATCCCGGAGGGCTACTGCCCGCCCGAAGACTAAGTCAGTCCCCGCACACAGCATCTCTGCCTGCACGCTGTGTGACTGCCTGCCCCATGGCTAAGTCGCTCCCCACACAGCATCTCTGCCTGCAGGCTGCTTGACTGCCACCACCAACAGGGTCCACCATGAACATTTGTGGAGGTTTGCGAACGCGGCTCGCGAGCCGAAAATTGGAGGTTCGAGCCATCTCTATGTACAAACAGAATTTTGCAGAAAATAAACATTGCTAAAATGGTCAACATTAAGGCTTTCAACTTCCCTGTAGCTTTATCATGCAATTACACAGATAGGGAGCTTACACAGCTTTTTCCCTGTGGGCAAGAGATGTCACTTTGATGTACAAAAAAAGAGGAGCGACAGTTCTGATTGCTAACAAAACAAAGGAGAAACCTTATCTTCATAAAGATATTTCCACTAGGATATTACATTTTGCACATGTTTTGCATTGTGTTTTATGCAAATTGTAATGCAAATTTTTGCATGCGTCTAACAATCCTTAAATGGGAAACGGATGTGTGGTGCAGAAATCTGCAGCATGCAATCCATATTTTTTTCTGCATTGCACCTGTATGCAAAAATTCACATTCAATGCAATTGACTCCATTGACATTCTTTGATTTCATTTTAAATGCAAAAATTTGCATTGCGAATTTGTACTTAGAGGCTGGTACACACATTCTGTTTTGGAAGCCTGATCTTACTACAGTACTTCCTTGGAGTATTATTATTTAGTATTTATATAGTGCCAACACATTCCGCAGCGCTGTACAGAGTATATTGTCTTGTCACTTAACTGTGAAGGGGCTCATAATCTAGACCCTACTATAGTCACATGTCTATGTATGTATTGTGTAGGGTATGTATCGTAGTCTAAGGCCAATTTAAGTGGAAGCCATTTAACTTATCTGTATGTTTTTGGAATGTGAGAGGAAACCAGAGTGCCCAGAGGAAACCCACACAAACACAGGGAGAACATACAAACTCCTTGCAGATGTTGACCTGGCTGGGATTCGAACCAGGGGCCCAGCGCTGCAAGGAAAGAGAGCTAACCACTACGCCACCGTGCTGCCCGAATGCTTACTTACACAATCTATTCAAAGTATTAAAAATCTGTTGGCCCTCATACTACATGGAAGTAGTAAAATTGGCCAATCAAAAATAGTTATGCATACACACCTTTTGTAAGAATTTCTTGGCAGCTCCCTCTGAATTTGACTCAGGAAAACAAAAAAAACACGTTTGTTCGTGGTTATTACTTAGGGCCAGGGCCAGAGCTACCATAGGAAAAAATGGGCAATTGCCCCAGGGCCCCAGAGCCTGTAGGGGTCCCCAAGGTGTCCCTCCTGCATCTTAACTGTTGCTCCCCAGGGACTCTGCAGAGTCTTAGGCAGAGTAGCGTCTCATCTGTGCTTGCGGGCAGGTGAGACACTGCAGAGGTCCTAGGGAGCACAGTTAAGTTAGGAGGTGATTGGGGGAGGGTCAGCAGCCAGCTGAGGGGCCCAGGAGGGAAATTTGGCTGCAACAAAGGGCCCCTAATGATGCTTTTTGGTCAGGGGTGTCTGTTTGGGGGCCCCCAGGCTAATTTTACCCTAGGGCCCAATTGGCGCTTGAACCGGCCTTGCTTAGGGCCAAAGGCAGGTAGGATAACTGTATGGGCAGTAAGAAGCTTGTAGACAGGTTTTTTTTTTTAATATATGTAAGCTACGTGAGACCGTAAGTAATTTTGCTTTAAAACCTCCCTGGCGGTATGATTATTTCCAAATGTATTTCAGACTTGCAATTTTATCTCAAGCTTTTAGACCCTAAGAATCTTACTGCTAGATAGATCTGCGGCAGCCCTGCACAATTCACACCTCCGATGGATCCAAATCGGGATTACCACTCTGAGCTGCAGATTTCTGGCCCGAGCCTGACTTGAGGTTACCGCTAAAGAGGTAAGTCTTATGTTCGATTTTATCACATTTAACATCAATATGTTTTTAGCAGTGGTACCCCTTAACTCCATCCCCAGAATTTTGCAAGGGTCAGTCCCGGACGCAAATATAACATTACATGCTTTATATGCAGCTTTTTTTTTTATATGGCCTCTACACAGCACTGGTGTCATGTACATTTTTTTTAAACAATTTATGTTTGTTGTACAGCAATCATTCTACAGAACACTGCCTTTTATCTCTGAATGCAGTAACAGTTTTACATTGCAAAGCATTCCAGGCCTCCCATCTACGTTACAATTTCAGCAATCTGGTCCCACTCATGTTCCCAGAAATTGAATTTCAATATTCAGCTGGTGGGCAGGGGTGCGGGAGTGTTTTGAACTGTATGTGAAGCCCTGGCTGTATATCACTGTGACAGGTTTTAATCAAGCTGTGGTTCCTTCACTTCCTATTCTGACCCAAGATCATACTCGAGATTACCCAGCAGATTTCAGGATCTTTGGCCTTTTCTCTGTATCTCCATTAAGTATTTTTTGAAGACGAAATTAATCTGGTGTGAGGCAAAATGCCTTTAAAATGTGAAAGACACAAAACCCACAATATAAAAAAAAAGACCAACTTCTTTAGATTTGAATAGGAGTCTCTGGTGAGAAATTAGCTTTTGTTGCTGGTGACTGAAGCATGAGGAAACAATAATCTGTTTTTAAATCTTGATGCTGTACAATAAAGCTAATGAGAATACCCAGGCACACATCTAGAGGCACAGTTATTATAGGGGGGACTATGTTCCTGATAGTAAATCATGAGGCTATCAAGTCACAACAGCATCACTGTTAACCTCTTGAGGAGCACAGTGTTAAACCCCCCTAAAGACCAGGCCATTTTTTTAAAAATAGGCCCTGCAGCTTTAAGACCAAGTTGCAGGGCCGTACAACACAACACACTTGTGATTCCCCCCCCCCCTTTTCTCCCCACCAACAGAGCTCTCTGTTGGTGGGGTCTAATCGCTCCCCCTGTGTTTATTTTTTATTTTTTTGTAAATACTTTTATGTTTATTTTTTAAATAAATTTCACTATTATTTTTTTTTTCCTCCCTCCCTCCCCGCAGCCAGCCAATCATGGCGATTGGCTGTCATAGGCTTCTGCCTATGAGAGTCAATTTCTCTCTAGTGTCCCAGGGGGACCTCCATGTCACACGGCTGTCCCCAGTACAGCGCTGCTGCAGATCGCAGCCGTGTACAAGGTAATTAGACGGCGGTTTCACCGTCTAACAGTCTCCAGAGCGGCAATCGCCTACCAACAGGAGATGCGCGCGCAGCTTGCGTGCGATCTCCTGCACTGCGAGCCCCAAGGACCTTACGCCAATCGGCGTTACACGGTCCTGGGGATGGTGCCGCGGTCATGCCCATTGGCGTGACGCGGTCGGCAAGCAGTTAATTCAAACCAAAAAAACAAAGACCATGGTATACCTTCTAATGTCTGTAAATACTTCCAGTTAGTGAAAAGTCATGCTTTCAATTATTCTCGCCTAGAAAGATCATTTTTGAAATGTTTTGGGAATATTCAGAGAATGAGCATTGTACAGACACATGGCTTGAGGGCTTGTTCACACTACGGGCGTTTTCTGCCTTTTTTCAAGCGCAGGCAATTTTTAAAATCGCCCACAAAATGCTTGTGCTATGAATCTCTATGAGAAGGTTCAAGTCTGCGATGCGTGTCCAGCAAAGCGGCGCCTGTACCATTTTTGGGGCGTTTTTGCTATAATGGAAGGTATAGGAAGAGCACTAAACAGTCACAAAGCCGCTTCATGCGGCGATTGCGTTCACGTTTTTGAGAATAAATACATTGTATTTATTCTTTTCTAGGTCAAAGAGTTCACTTCCTGACTTGCGTCAGGGAGTGCATCTCAAAACCGCTCTAGCAAAGCGCTTAGAAAAGCAATTTTTCAAAAAATGCAGCACGCAGCAAAGCCCCGGGAGGGGAAACAAAAAGCGTACAAAAACGTAAAACGCTTGCATTTTCATTTTTGGGTGTGTATGAGGCCTAACAGCTTGCTCTGTTCTATGAAAAGAGAAGGGGTAAATATGAGAGATTCCTGCTATGGGGAACCAGGATCAGTGTTCCCCAGTCCTGTCCTCAAGACCCACCAATGGCGCATGTTTTGTGGAAATCCACAAAGGTAGTTAATCAGCTCAGCTGAGACACTAATTACCTCACCAGTGCAAGTTTGTGGTTTCCTGCAAATCATGTCCTGTTGCTGGGCCTTGAGGACAGGGTTGGGGAACTATGATCTAGTATGATGGAGTAAAACGCTGTCAGTGTCCTCAGGGGACATCTGTACTCCCACTAGATTTCTGAATGTTGTTTCCACACACTATATCTTTCCACACACAGATATTGATTTTTCAACAGTAGCTTGGCCAAGACAAAAGAGGTGCAATATGTAAGTAACTTGTTATAAGCAGGAATATAACGTATAGCAGATATTGCTTATTAGGTGGTATGCACCAGAACTCAAGGCAGATAGTAAATAAAAAGCTGAACTGTAATTCTTAAAGCCCACCTGAGCAGGGGGAAGCGAAAGTGAACCTGCAATGAAGATCCCATAGAGCGTGTCCTTGCTCTGTGTTGTCATTTTCATTGCTGTCCCTTGTTGAATTTATGAACCTTTGAGACTCCTCAGTAGACTAATGCAGCACTCACATCACTGAGTGCTTCTGAAGACAGTCGAAGTAGGTAGATTTGGTGCATGGCGCTCAGCGCCAAGCACTAAAACTAGCAGTAATGTTATACTGCATGAGGCGCATAAGGTTAATTCAGGATTCTGGCAATCACCAGGGGAACTGTAATTTGCGCCACTGAGGATTTGAGCAGTAGCAGGGTAAGCTGTCATCTAGCTCACTTACTTTGCATGATCGAGCCTGAACTTGCATATGCCCAGTACAGATCCACTGATCTTTGGAAGTACTTGAGGATACCAATACTTCCCAAAAGCCTGCACAAGGAATCCCAAAGAGGTATTCATCTTGCATCAATTTTATTGCTTGTTTCCTCTGCGTCTGCTCTAAAACTGCAATGTCCCTGCGGTGCCCAGAACTGTCTATTTGCCCTACTTTGTCTCCTCAGTGCCCCTGTCCCTTCTGTGTCTATCCCCCCTCTGTGTCTCTTTGTCGGTCTGTGCATCTGTCCTTCCTGTGTCATTGTCCCCTTTGTCTCTCTTTGTCCCCTCTGTGCCTCTGTCCCCCCTCTGCCTCTGCCCCCCCCCCCCCCCCGTTCCCCTTTTTCCCAGAAACAGCAGTAGTGGACTGACCTTTCAGCTCGAGTCCAGCACTGTCCATCTAGCCACTCCACCGCCTTGTCCCTCTGGTGTACAGCACCGCTTCCTGTATGTCATGTGACAGCAGGTGTTGAAGAGAGGAGGAAGGACAGTGTTGGGCTCGGTTTGGAGGTAGGATCCACTCTGCTGCTGTGTGCCGGGACTTGGGAGAAGTTTGAAGCTACTTCTCCAAACTTCCCCTGCGCAGAAATGACATCATTAGGTTGTTTGTAAGTTGGGCATCACCTGTATCTTTTGTTAAGAAAAAGATCAAAGATTCCTTATTGTCTTATGTCTTTCTTCCTCTCTATTGCTTTATACTGTAGGCTTGTAAGGGCAGAGTTATTTCCCTATAATTTTTTTTTTTATAAATGCTGTATATTTTGTTAGACATGCTCTATACTAGTTACTGTCCCACATGTTGTTCACTGCCTGTGTAATGTATTTCTAATAATAGAGTAGTAGTAGTAGTAGTAGTAGTGGTGGTTGTGGTGGTGGTGGTAGTAGTAGTAGTTAGTGCCTTGACTTGCTTGATGTTCTTTGTAGTCGAACACTACAGAAAAATGCCAGTGCTATATAATATAAGAACAGCTGGGAGAAAAAAAATCCTGGTTGGCTGTTACAGATTATTGTTGTACCATTATTATCATATGGTATAAAAATCTGTAACAGCCAACCAGGATTTGTTTCTCCTTGCTCTGTATGCCTTAGGGCCCATTTCCACCAAGTGGGTTTCTGCATTGTGAAAATTCCCATTTGTACTGAAAGTAATGTAATTTTAGTGGAATATGTTTTTTTTTGAAATTTGTTCCACTAAAAAAAAAAAAAAAAATGGACAGCTTGCTGCACATTTGCACGACATGTATCCATTATAGCTGCCAATTATGCTAGACGCATGCAAACATACGCATACAATTTTCCATGAAATAATGGGCTTGATTCACCAAGCGGTGCAAAGTGTTTGCACGCTGGTGAAAAGGCCCTTATCACGCCTAAACTCACTTTAGGCATGATAAGAAGAAACTCGCGCGAAGTTACCGCGCGTACGCAGCACCCGACGCTTCGCGCGAAGCTCCCATTAAACCCTATGGGACTTTGCGCGCGCGCTCACGCGCGTACGCGCGGTAACTTCGCGCGAAGAGCAGGAAAAAGCGGTGATAACTCAGTGGTGAAAAGGTCATCACGCCTAAAGTCTTTTAGGCGTGATAACTGGGTTATCATCGCTTTGTGAATCAAGCCCAATGTGTCTATTCGCATACAGCAAAATACATGTAAAATGTAATGTCCTTGTAGAAATGCTGCAGGGAGATATCTGACTGGTTACATTGGTCTACTATGCTCAGCATATTACATCACACAACACATATAACACTAAACATGCCAGGAGCTGTAGCATACTAGTAAGTAAAAATCATTTGATTTTATATTTCCTTTGTTAAAGTCTTTAAAAAAAATAGGCAACTAGGATCTGTGTGTCTTTTTAAATGTCAATCCACATGGCATCCTGATACATGAAAATAAGATGCAGTAGAAGGGAGCCAGAAAATAGCAGGCAGCAGAGTGAAGCAGACCATGCAGGAAGCTGGTGAATCTGTGGGATAAGCTGTCACACACGCTAAAAAGAAAATAAAGACAGGATTGCTGTATAGAGACTGAAGCCATTCCTATGCTCTGCAGGTCTGCCACATTTCTCAATAAATCAGAGCTTGGTGATGCTCAGCCATGAAGGCAGTGTCAGTTCCCTCTGTAATAAGCATCCTTCACTGTAAGAACGTGCCTAGCCTAAAGGCCAGAAGACAGATAATATTAACCTCTTCACCCCTCAGAGACTTGTTGAGCAAGCTTTCCACAGTCTGCAGTGATGACAGCTAAGGACTTATGTTCAGGTGCTGCAACTGATCTACTTGCTGATTCATCCAGTTCTCTCTCGGTTAATATGCTCAGTGTCATTTGCCTTCTTAAAACATAAGGTATTTGTGACAATACAGCTTTAAATGAGCAACTGTGGTTTCCCATGATGCATCACTCCCAAATATGCAAATGATCTTTTTTTGACGCTGCAGCCAGGCTTGCTTCTGAAACCGGTGTATAACAAGCCTATAGGTTAAAATACATTTTACAGAGCCACATCTACCCAACACGTATACAGCCTGTTTGGGACTTCCTAGTCCTCATAAGTGCAGGGATTGAGGTGGCTCTATGAGTTCTTGTGTGGGCCAATAACCTAGATAGCTCATGGTGACCCATAATACCTAGATAGCTCATGGTGACCCATAATACCTAGATAGCTCATGGTGACCCAGAACCACTAGAAAATTATAAGAAACTAAAACGGACAGAACAGCCCTCCTACTAAAAAGAAACATTGGCTATAATTTGCTTTCTTAAAACAGAAACACCTTTTATGAATTAAGCCACATACTTAAAGCGGAATATAACCCTGCATTTCAAGTTTGCTCTAAAACATTATTCACAGCATATTATATGCAACCAGCATTTTTTTTTTACTTGACCAGCATTGGAAGGGTTACACACAGTTCCTGGAGAGAACTGCTCCCCACAGCTGAAGTTTAGATAGATACATTCTGTTTACTTAAATGTAACAAGTGTGGAATGTGACTCACTCTCTCTGACTGTGCAGGAGCTGGAGGACAGCCAAAGAGTGTGCAACATTCCTCACTTGTTACATTCTGTTGACTTAAATGTATATATCTAAACTTCGGCTGCGGGGAACAGAACTTTAAAGCTCTGTGTGTAACCCTTCCAATGCTGGTCTAGTAAAAAAAAATGCTGGTTGCATATAATATGCTGTAAATAATGTTTTAGAGCAAAGTTGAAATGCAGGGTTATATTCCGCTTTAATTTTACTTTATGAATTAAGCCACATATTCTAAATATTGCAGCTTCCATTCTTAGCTGACCATAGCTGCATAACTCCTCAATGTGCTCTACCACTAACCTTATCCCTGCCATGTACTCAAGTCCTCGGCCCTATACACTAGCCATAACCTAGCTCTCTCCCCCTTTTGTGTCTTGGAAATCATTATACATTTTATTTATCATGTTACTTTTATCACTGTCATTACCAATTCTGTATTTTGTATTCTGTATTTTTTATCATTTTTGTATTTGTTACTAAATATGTACTGTATGTTGTATATTGGTGTACACTATTATCTGTATTATTATGTACCCCATGTTCGTTTCTTACTTTGTACAGTGCCACGGAATATGTTGGTGCTTAATAAATCAATAATAATACTAACCCCTTACTAAATGTAATCTCCACAACTTGCACCTTACACATATGCTTAAAGAGACTCTGAAGCGACATTAAAAATGGCTTTTGCCCCTGATAAAACGCCGCTATCCCGCGGCTGAATGAGGGGTCTTTACCCCATAAATCCCCCCCTGCAAAATCCACGACCAACTTGGTTGTAGATTTTGCTGCTCCTGGAGACAGAGCTTTCGGCTGTAGCTCTGCCTCCATGCGCATCTATCAGCCGGCGGATCTCCGCCTCTCCCCGCCCCTCTCAGTGAAGGAAGACTGAGAGGGGCGAGGGAGAGGCGGCGACCAGCGCTGATAGATGCGCTGAGAGGCGTGGCTGCGGCCATTAGCCCTGCCTCAACAGGAAGCGATCCCCGGACACCACAGAGGGGATTTGGGGGGTAGAGACCCCTCGTTCAGCCGCGGGATAGCAGCGTTTTAGCAGGGGCAAACGTGCCCATGTTTATTATAAGGTAAAAAGTCATTTTTAATGTCGCTTCAGACTCTCTTTAAGCGAGCCACGTTTCTAGGGGCAAGTGAGGCGTGTCACCATCTAGAGCACAGTGAGGGGGGTGGCAAAGTGAAGGAGCTGCAGCCATATTGGGACTCAGCCATGGGAAGGGGGGGCCCGAGTTATCCTTCCCTCTTCCCGCGTCCCCACTCCTTGCACCCCCCTCCATGGCAGTAAGTAAGTGCAGTGGTAGACTAGTAGTAAGTGCAGTGGTAGACTCGTTGTAAGTGCAGTGGTAGACTCTTAGGAACAGCTCACCTCCCTCCCTGCTCCAAGTGACGATCACTTGCCGCTGTTGTCCTCTGTCTTCCTAGCTGCTTACTCTTTCTACTTCCTGCTAATCAGAGTAGGAGCACCTATACCTAGCTAACCTATGTTGGGGGTGTCTGTGCCTGGATAACCTATACTGGGGTTTGGGGGCACCTATGCCTGTTTACCTATACTGGGGGCATCTGAGTCTGGCTCATAAATTACCACTCTTGTGCAAAACACAACCATCTACTTTAAATAAATCACTCAAAGATCATTGCATTGTTTATTCATTGCTGTGTTTTACCATGTCTGCAAACAAAAACATCATTATATACAGTAGAAAAATGATCTCCTTATTGCACCAACCCCTTATTAAAAACTAGAAGCCAGTTTTGTTCAATACGCTGATTCTTTGACCCATGATTCTCTATTATCCTATAGTTCTTGTAAGCAAAGTAATCAGGGTCTCACCTTGTAGTTGAACATGAGTCTCAGATTCTTCACTGGCCAGCAAAAGAACTCACATGCTTCTCTATAATGGTGGATACACACTCCTCCAGGCTAGTTCAGTTTCTGACCCGTTCCCACATGTATTTTGGGGGTATGTTTCAATGTCACGATGTTGCACTGAGATTTGAGGTGCTCTGAACGTACTGTCTACAGTATAAAGACACTGCTTTGTTTTTGATCTGAAGAAGTGGACTGTGTTCAGCAAAATGCGTTATCGTTTATAGTGTTTAATGAATAATAAACCTTTTGTTTGAAATTGGCTTTGCCCCTTCCTTTGAGGTAAGCCATTTTTATTATTTATATATTTTTTGTTATTTTTAGTCACATAGTATAGATATAACATTCATACACTACCACCTATTTTTTGGGGTTCCTTCTCCCTCCCAGTTGTTATGTCACAGCCCCCTAGCTGCTTTGGGGGTTTAGTCTAGTGTTCAATTTCTGAATTATTGCTTTTTTTCTGGCGCACGACCCGCATATCTGATGACTAAAGAACCCGAGTGAGGACGGAATTTCCTCACCTCCCTTCATACTGTGGATTCTAGTCGTGCAATCCACACTTGTGAGTATTCTTTGCTCTTTAAGACTATGTGATCAGCACTTGACATACTACACCATAAGGGGCTCCTGGTGTCTCTGTGTTTTTTCCTGTCTCCCTAGGAAGTCTGTTGAATCCCTTGGGATAACACACACCCTCTTTAGTGTGCTGAGTTGTGTTTTGCCTGTTTGCCTCCCACTTGTACAGTTTGTAGAGCGAGCGCCCCTACATCGCAGGAGGCTGATTGGTGGCTGTACATTTTATGCTCCATGGACTCGGGGATGAGCGGTGTAAAAGTATTTAATTGGCAAGGTGTGAAAACTGTGAGAGAAGTCAGTAAACAAATGATTGAATATGGACCCTTAATTCTAAGATGACTGTAACTATTTGAGATTATGCCATCCTGATACTTAAACTTATTCTCTAATGCTAGCCATCCCCTCTGCTATCTCACTTTACCATTATCCCTAACACTTGCCTATCAGTTACCTTAAAAGAACACACTATCACAAAAAAATTGTAACATGTAAAATACATGTAAATATAAGATGTTAATTTCTCCCAGAGTAAAATGCACTATTATCTACTTTGCTCCTGTGTCAGTGCCACTTACAGCAAGTAGAAAAATTTGAAAGATCTGACTGGTTTCAGACTAGTCCATCTCATCATGGAGGGTTTTTAAATATTCTTTACTAAAACACTCCCTAGGCAATATCTATAGGTACAAAAATCAAAAACAAATCAGCAGCGCTGACAAGGGTTCTAGGTCTCTTCCTGTGTCCATCTTCCTTTTACCTCTGTGTGAATATATGGCAGGCTGACCTGTAAAATAACCACTTATGACCCCTACAGAGTTTAGCCATATTCTACCATCTCCTCTAACATGTCCAGCACTGAATATTGCCATCTCTGGAAACCTATTCAACCTCTGTTGAGCTCTTGTGTTAAATTTTTATAGATTTTAGTACACATAACCATCAAGAAAAAATACAGGCGTATCAGTTTTCCTGGGGCAATCTTTAGTGCTTGAATCATTAGAGAAGTATGTGGAACATGGACAGAGTCTGTGGGAACGTTTATGAGTAGATAAACAGCTTACTGCACAATGGTTTTCCTTCGGCTCTTTTCACAGTCTTTTCACAGTCAAAATGTTTTTTAAATAAGCAATGATAAAGCAATGGATACTTAAAGAGAACCCGAGGTGTGTTTAAAGAATGTTATCTGCATACAGAGGCTGGATCTGCCTATACAGCCCAGCCTCTGTTGCTACCCCACTAAGGTGCCCCTGCACTCTGCAATCCCTCATAAATCACAGCCGTGTTGTGAGGCTGTGTTTACATCTTTAGTGTCAGTCTCAGCTGCTCCCCCGCCTCCTGCATAGCTCCGGTCCCTGCCCCCATCCCTTCCCTCCAATCAGCAGGGAGGGAAGGGATGCAGGCGGGGACTGGAGTTCGGCAGGAGGCGGGGAGAGCAGCAGACTGACACTATAGAGATAAACACAGCCAGCTCTGACAAGCTGTTTGTCAGCAGCACGGCTGTGATTTATGAGGGATTGCAGAGTGCAGGGGGACCTTAGGGGGGTTTGGGATAGCAACAGAGGCTGGGCTGTATAGGCAGATCCAGCCTCTGTATGCAGATAATATTCTTCAAACCCACCTCGGGTTCTCTTTAAGCAGGGCTCACACTTATTATAAAATTTGCATGCACATTTTGAACATGCAAAAATGTGTTTGTAGCACATCTAATGAAAGACAATGGAGAGTCACAATTCTGCTAAAATTTGAAAAATTGTGTTCAACTTCCTGCATGTGCAAAATAAAACGTACATCTTGCAGCATAAAGTTGAACATCACATGCAAATTCTCATTGACTTTCATTAGCTGTATTAAAAAACTGAATTTCAATGTGCACTAATGTTTTTATGAATGATAAGTGTGAACCCTGCCTAACAGTTGCAATGTTTGTATACTGTGGCCTGATGAATATTGGCTGGATAGTATAATAGTTAATGGCTCTGCCTCTGACACAGGAGACCTGGGTTCAAATCTCAGCTCCTTCTGCTCAGTAAGCCAGCTCAGTAAGGAATACTTGGACTAGACTCCCTAGCACTGCTATTACCTATAGAGTGTGCCCTAGTGGCTTCAGCTCTGGGGCTTTGAATCTACCAGGAGAAAAGCGCCAATGTTATTTGTCTCGGCTCTGGCTGTTATGCACAGTATATAGACTTAAAGATAATACATAACCACTGGTATCTGAAGTTAAAAATTTGGGAGCAGTTCTGAAGGCTGCCCAAGGAGTGTGGAAACCCTAGAAAAACAAGCAAATGAATGATGGGACAAATAAAAGTCCAGGAAGGCTTCATAGTTTAGAGCTTTTCCTAAACATAGGTATAGTGAATTTTTCACTTCAGATTTGCTGTAAAACTTTAGCTATCCAAATATACATTTATGGCTGCTCTCTAGCCTTTTAGGCCTCGTCACCACTTTATGCAGGTGGCTGTGCATTGTTATACATAAACACATGGCACCTGGGTTGCTCTCCATTGCAGCGCTGATACCATTTGTGACATTAAATGGGACAGTATTGTGTTGCAGTCAAAAATACACGCAGCAGTGCCTTGTGATAACGCATAAGTAGGAACGTCAAACGGTGCAGTCTATGCACTTCTGATGACATGATGTACTGCACACTTTATCTATATAGCAAACCAGGAGGAGCACCTCTCCAAGGAAAAAAGTGGTGTGCCACGGCCTAAGTCTCTGTGTCCCCAGAGGCTTGCAATCGACTTTCTCCCAAAGGACCGGCACCACGCTCAGAATGTAGTCAAAGCTCTTTTATTGCATCAAACGTGACAGCAAGACAGACGCTGTTTCAGGCAAAGCCCTTCTTCCAATTGCATAAGCCACCAATTGGAAGAAGGGCTTCGCCTGAAACATCGTCTGTCACGTTTGATGCAATAAAAGAGCTTTGACTACATTCCGAGCGTGGTGCCGGTCCTTTTGGAGAAAGTACTGCACACTTTATGCATTGCTGGAATGTGTACTACCATGGGTGAAGTGGGGAGACCTTACTAGTCTGAGTCGGGACAGGAAAAAAGGGTGCATGCGGCAAGTGGATTAAAGGGGCGCCGCCATATGTGCCAATACAAAATACCGGGTTTTGGGCACCAGAGCGAGAACTGGGACCCCCGATATTTAGCGGCCACAGATAGAGCGGTCACTATGTATTGGGCATCGCGAGCGCCCAAATGCCGCCATTCTGCTGTGCCCTATTGTGCCACCCACTCTTACTTATGGAGCTCTTATAACAATCTGCCATCACTTCTGTGCTATGTGACGGTACAGTGTTCCGGGTATTATTGCTCCCTCCTCATTGATAGGCTGTGCAGGGAAGGGGATTCCCACCTTGATGTTACCAATGTCCTTCAGCCGTGTGCTTCTCTCAAATACGTACGAGGGAAGTCATTCTAATACCTGTCTGACTCTGAATCGGAACAGGAAATGTTGAATGAGGGGAAAGTTGGGACTAATGAATTGAGTAGTTTCATCCTGCAGCACTTATATTCCAAATGCCACTATTCTGCGGAGCCTGATAACGCCACCCAATATTTAGCTTTTTGCCCCCTTCGATCATTGCACCGCACCACGGCTGGTTGGGCGGCTGGTTTGGGGTTGGGGGTGTTTGCAGCCAGGGCCGGATTTCTGGAAAGGCAACAAAGGCCCGGGCCTTGGGTGGCAGCAGCCCAAGGGGACACCCTAACTTTAAAGAGTGGCTGCTAAATGTAAAAGAGGAGGCTGAAAATGGAGATCCACACATGAAAAGATAAACTGATGCCCAAGGAAGCTGTTTGTGAAAGAGAGGGGCTCCAGTACAAGGATGATACACATGGAAGAGGGGGCTGCACATGGAATGGGAGGGGCGCTTCTGCAGATAAAAGGGGAGCCACAACAACTTGGCCTAGGGGCACAAGATGAATAAATCCAACCTTGTTTGCAGCATTAGTTAGCTTGTGTGGGTGGGGAGGGTTAGTGTTAGGCATTAGGTAGGTAGTGTGTGCGGGTGGAGAGGGTTAGTGTAAGGCATTAGGTAGGTAGTGTGTTCAGGAGGGGGGGGGTTCGTTTTAAGCATTAGGCAGATAGTGTTTGTGGGTGGGTGGGAGGTTAGTTTTAGGCATGTGGGGGTTAGAGTTTGGCGTCAGGGGGGAGGGTTTTGCATGAGGGTAGGGTTAGGATTGGCCCTAGTAAAATATGGCTATTTAATATCGATATTTTACATTTTTATAGTAAAATATTGGTATTTAATAATAATATTTTACTCACAACGTTACTGTTCACCCTTTTTTCCCTACACCTTCTATTTGTCGTAGCCCAAAGCTTTCAGTGAGACAATTTGGGACCAAGCTGTAGATTTGCTCCATCAATTTGATCATATGAGGGACAAAAGGCAGGGAGTGTGGCCATGTTGGCGCTTTATAAATCAATAATAATAATAATTAATAATGTGTCTAATAGGCATCAATAGAGCTATGTATAATCTACACGCACAGAACATGTATACAATGCATATACTCAGGTTCTTGAGCATGTATATGCATTGTATACATGTTCTGTGCGTGTAGATTATACATAGCTCTATTGATGCCTATTAGACACATTATTAATTATTATTATTATTGATTTATAAAGCGCCAACATATTCCGTGGCGCTGACACATTCCTTCTTTCGATCAATGTATTAACTCTCTCATCATTAAAATATTTGGCATGAAGTCTCGGGTTATTATCAGTTGGGGTTTTGGCAAACAATTCATTCTTACAGGTTTGGTGTAAATCAGGATTGATGAAATAGCATTCAACAGAACTTTACCCTGTTAGCCAAAGCTCATTGTCTCCCTGCCACAAAAAATACATCAGCTAGGAGAGAAGCCAAGACAGAAAATCCCTCACTTCTTGGTCGTATACTAAAGATTTCTTCATATGTGGAGTATTGTGGTCAGCCTGAGCCTGTAGTTCTCGGTTAGGTTGCAGTTCCTGTAGCCAATATTCTTCTGTCTTACCTTACAACGGGAACTATAAAATGTTTTTTAATCTCTCTTTATTGCTATTCTGCAATGTGTTGCAGATGCCTTCATTGACAGAGGCGCTAATGATCTTTCCACGTGTTAGAGATGCTCTGGAATAGTTTCTTGGTTAGAAGGATTTTCCTAAGCCACATTTCAGCCTGGCTCATTCTTATGATCCTCTGCTGACTACGCCACATACTTTTGATCCCCTTTGTCTTCTGACCACGGTAGAACCACATCCTCTTGTATATAAGGCATGTCAAGTCAGGTAAACACAGTCAAAGTGTTTATAAACCTTCGAGGAGCAGAGGAGTTGGCAACACTGTTTTTACGCGGCGATGTAATTATAAGTATGTTCCTTGCTTGCATTGGACTTTATGAGCCAGTAAATGCTGTATGTTTTCCAGACGCCAGATGAATGTGCCATTTGCCAACATACTATTTTAATCGTAACCTGCGCTCACACTGTATGTTAAAGAACTATATATAGAATGATTTACCTAGATTAAATACAGCATTATAGAGAGTGACATCCACAAAAGCTTGTATTTAGCTGGCTTATTTAGTAGGGAAAATACAATGTCCAAACCGCAGTATTTCATGGCCACCCATGTGTAGTACCGACTCACCTGTCTTCAGGACCACTCAGGCAAACCATCTGAGGGTCCCTTAATTTGGCCAGTTGGTCAAATACATGGAACGTGGATGACCGCGCTGGAATGAGGGATGAAACTACTCAATTCATTAGTCCCAACTTTCCCCTCATTCAACATTTCCTGTTCCGATTCAGAGTCAGACAGGTATTAGAATGACTTCCCTCATACGTATTTGAGAGAAGCACACGGCTGGAGGAGTGAGATGGGACAGGGAAGGCTCAATTGGATTCAGAGCCTTCCCTCCCTTCCCATAGGTAAGTATCAGACTTTTGTTTTACTCTACATATTTTCTTTAACCTCAAAAGGAGCAAAGGCGTAGTCTATAAAATTGAGAAAATACATGTTTGCATAGATGAGAACGTGTAAAAATATAAGAGCCCGCATGTGAAACACATTTTCACTAAATACATTGAATTCTATGGGCTTGAGAAAAAAACAATTTCAAGAAAGATCTAAATACGTGTCTTGCAGAAATCCACAATAGTTTTGCAAAAATATAAAATGGGGCAAAAATGCAAAATTCAATGCAAAAGAATTGATCTCGTCACTATCCCCCCAAGTTAAAGGATACCCGAGGTGATATGTGACATGATGAGATAGACATGTGTATGTACAGTGCCTAGCACACAAATAACTATGCTGTGTTCCTTTTTTTTCTCTGCCTGAAAGATTTAAACATCAGGTATGTAAGTGGCAGTTCCTGTGTGAGTCAGGACTGGGTCAGACTACAGTGTGACCCTCAATGATAAGACGTTCCAACTATAAAACACTTTCCTAGCAGAAAATGGCTTCTGAGAGAAGGAAAGTGATAAAATGGGTCAATAGTTCATAGATTTTAGCACTGGCATACTTCAATGAATGTGTCATTGAGCAAAAACAATAAAATAGTTAAAACTTAGATTTAGATTTAAACATAAAATAAAACTGTGGCATATCTTAAAAAGTCATTTTTAGGAAAAGAAAGATAGATACAATTGTTTATTTTATTAGTTTATTTTTGCCTCGGGTGTCCTTTAAGTCAGTTATTGAAATATTTTGTTGTTTCAGACTGCTTTGAATGATTGTCAAATCCATTGTGTGCTGGTCGTGCATTGTGTTATACGTTTAAACTTTGGTGTAATAAACATTGAAGTGATGGGCAAAACATTTTCTTAACATGCACATTTTCACTGACCCAAAGCAGGAATTAAATGAAACCAGTCAAAGCTGCTGGTTTAATTAACCTACTCCCAGCTAATTGATCAGAAGCTGCTCAATGTGAAAGGCTTAATGTGTTCATCTTGCAAGTTAATTTTTTTTTTTAAATCACCAGTAGTAGCCTTGTTCTTTATTCTTAAATTGTAGCAAGAATGATGAGCATTCCTCCTAAACCTCCAATGTGTCAGATTATCAGCTAAAACAGGATTGAACAAGTGTTCCAGCCAAAGATTTTGTAACGTGTGTACAAAATTTACAGTAAGTGTCTGGAGCTGTCTCTGATATTTGTACACCTATTAGTCAAGGATTTGAAAAAAATCCTAATTTCCAGATTGTTGGTTGGAGAGACAACTAGACAGACCACTTAGATAAAAGAGCTAACAATTCTCTCTCATTTTTACTTTAGACTCTAGAGGCCAAAACAATCAATTAGAGATTTTTCACCATTTATTTCTTCTTTTTTTCAACAATACATTTTCATCGAAATTATTTTTTACATCGCTCATTTTAGCAATAGGGCATACATTGAACATGTATTCATGAATATGGGGGCACAGCCCACCCCATTTAAGCCCTACAAACATTTCATAAAAACAATATACCCAGAGGCACTGTGCTATCTGCCTGATAACATCAACAGATAGATAAGGTCTAATGAACCCAGGTGACAGATCTCAGACGATAACAGATAGGGTCTAATGATCTTTGGAAACATGGATGGCCTAGTTGCCATAAAAGACACAACCGAGACTAAAATACTTGTCAACGATGCAGACATGTCTCACTGATTATCTGCGTACCAAGTCGGCCAAGGAATAGGATCCCATTTATCAAAGAACCTGGAAAAATGGTGTGAAAGGGAGTGGGTTATCTTCCCCATAGAGAAAATTAAGTTAATTTTCCTGAGAAGTTTAGTGCGAGGAGAGAGTAAAGCAGCCCATACACTCAGCCGATTTTCTGGCCGACCGATCGATCGCGATCGATCGATCGATCGATCGATCGCAAATCGGTTGGCCAATCGACCGATCGACGGCCGATTTCGATCGATTTCGATGGATTTCCATCGAACTAGCAGGGTGGAAAATTTAGGTCGATCTGATGAGATTGCTTATCAGTTTGCATTGGCCTTAATGGAAATCTGATGGCAAAAAAATGCCATCAGATCGAATTTCAACAGATTTCAAACTGAAATCTATTGGAATTCTATCCTGGTAAAAAATGTTCTAAAAACGCATCAGATAGATCATCAGATGCATTTCTTATCTGTCTGCTGCCAATCTGACGAGTGTATGGGCACCTTAAGGATTCACAATGAAATGCCAAAAGTGCTAAGCCTGCATTGCAAACCTGGGTAGAGAAGGCATACTGATTAGTCCGGGAAGTAGATGGTATGTGGAAGAGGGCAATCATGGGATCCTTAGTCACCTGGACCTGCAAAAACCTCAGATATGACTGTGAAGCAAAGATCCCATTCACCATTTATTTCAATTATGTTTGAATGTGTTGTATTCAGATTTCTAACCATTTTGAGCTGTTTGATGGAATTGTTTTTGAACAAAGCATTGAACCAAATTAATTTCTACAATTTATACTCAAATAGTAATGTGTGAAATTGTGAAACATGCATTAAGGGGGCTCCAGTCCGACTCAGACACCAGCAAGGTGGAGGTGGAGTACTGGTTTGGGCTGGTATCATCAAAGATGAGCTTGTTGGGCCATTTCGGGTTGAGGATGGAGTCAAGCTCAACTCCCAGTCCTACTGCCAGTTTCTGGAAGACACCTTCTTCAAGCAGTGGTACAGGGAGAAGCCTGCATCCTTCAAGAAAAACATGATTTTCATGCAGGACAATGCTCCATCACTGGTACGCTGCGTACCAATCCAGCCACGTGCACATCCATCTGGCTCATCAAGACTCACTCTCAATTCATCAGTCCATAAAACTTTAGAAAAATCGGTCTTGAGATATTTCTTGGCCCAGTCTTGATGTTTCAGCTTGTGTGTCTTGTTCAGTGGTGGTCGTCTTTCAGCTTTTCTTACCTTGGCCACGTCTCTGAGTATTGCACACCTTGTGCTTTTGGGCACTCCAGTGATGTTGCAGCTCTGAAATATGGCCAAACTAGTGGCAAGTGGCATCTTGGCAGCTGCTTGCTTGACTTTTCTCAGTTCATGGGCAGTTATTTTGCGCCTTGGTTTTTCCACACGCTTCTTGCGACCCTGTTGACTATTTTGAATGAAATGCTTGATTGTTCGATGATCACGCTTCAGAAGCTTTGCAATTTTAAGAGTGCTGCATCCCTCTGCAAGATATCTCACTATTTTTGACTTTTCTGAGCCTGTCAAGTCCTTCTTTTGACCCATTTTGCCAAAGGAAAAGGAAGTTGCCTAATAATTATGCACACCTGATATAGGGTGTTGATGTCATTAGACCACACCACTTCTCATTACAGAGATGCACATCACCTAATATGCTTAATTGGTAGTAGGCTTTCGAGCCTATACAGCTTGGAGTAAGAAAACATGCATAAAGAGGATGATGTGGTCAAAATACTCATTTGCCTAATAATTCTGCACTCGCCGTAGTGTTGGAACACACTATGGTTCCATAGCTTCGTGAGCATAATTTGAACATTACCATACAGCATAAAATAGTGTGTTGTAATAAAAATGTTGAGTAAAGGCAAATAACAATGCAAGAGAGAAAGGCCATCATAAAATTTAAGGCCATTTGCACACCTAATAGCTGTGCGATGTGGTGCAAGTATTGCATCACAATTCAGAAATAAGCCTTTATATGACCCTGCGCCATGGTGTGGCGACAGGGTCATATACATTGCACCGCCCCCCAGCTAGTGATGTACTCCCTGCTGGGCATGAAGTACTTAACTGGGATTCCTGTTGGTCCACACATGAGTATCGTGTCACGCTCCTGTCATGCACACTTGCTGCGCCCCCCCCATTGACTTGCATTGCTGCATAATCCATGCAGTAGGCACTGATAATGCGGTAGCATGATGCAGCCTTTGTGTCGGCATTGTAGTGTTTTGGATAATTCCAGCGAACTGCGTTACGTTGCTTGAACTGTGAAAATATCCATAGACTTGCATGGACCTTTTGGCGGGCAAGCAGTGTGGAAGAGGAACGCAGGGCAACACGCTGTGCAAGGGGCCTCAAAATGTAGAGCTTTCCTTCAGAGAAATTGAAAAGAAAGTCAAGGTGTCAGTGAGTACAGTCAACCACAAAAGGCATTCTGAAGACAGTGTTACGAAAGTGATATGAACAGATCAATCAAATTTGACATTTTTTGGTTGAAGGAATGCTTCCTCAGTATCTAACATCCAGTGTCAAATATGGAGGAGGAAGTATGATGGTCTGGGGCTGTTTTACTGGATTTGTGATTGATGACCTTTCAAGTCCCCCTGAACCAAAATTGCTAATAAAACATTCTGCAGCACCATGCAATATTCTCTGGTATGCACCTAGTTATTGGTGCATCCTACTGCAAGATAAGAATCGAAACATAAGTTCAAGCTATGCCAGAATTACTTCAGGAAAAGAGTGAATGCAAAGCAACCTACAAGTGCCACACTTTGATGGGATCTTCTGGAACAATGTTTTATTTCCATCACAGAAATAATGCTACAAGGGTGTTCTGCAGTTACATCTACCAAAGGAGGCTCCTTTGATGAGTACAGAATACATTTCAAATATATATATATATATATATCACTACTATTATAAATGCAAATGTTTGAATGTTTGTTGCTCAATCATGCAACAATGGCTGAACGAATTTGAATGAAATTTGGCACACACATTACCTAGAAAAACATATAGGATACTTTTTATCACATAACCAAAAAGTAGGAGGAGACATTTACAAATTTCACTGGGAAAATGTAAACTGCAGCCAGTCTTACACTGTTAATGGCAGGGTTCTCAAATTTTGCACAGTTGGTCACTGGGTGACTGGGATTCATATTCAGAAAAGTGGGTGGAGGCTACTAAAGCCAATTAAAATTCACCTGATTTTCAAGGGGAATATTTAATTGCTGCTATTCTTGCACTGTTAATGGCACAAACCTCAAACCTGGTACAGTTGGTCATTGGGTGACTGGGGTTCAAAATCAGAAAAAGGGGTGGAGCCACAAACAGCCAATCAGATTTGTTTCATTTCAATGCAAATGATTGATGCCAAAGACCGCAAAGCTCACAAACTAGGTCATTGAGTCATTGTGTGTTAGGGTTAGAAAAAGTAGACGGAGCCAACACCAGCCAAATACATACCCAGGCAATGGCGGGCTATCAGCTAGTGTGTGTATATATATATATATATATATATATATATATATAATATAGAGAGAGAGAGAGAGAGAGAGAGAGAGAGAGTTTATTTATTTTATTTTGTTTTTGCACTCAAGATCAGTTTTGATTGTCCTCCAGTCTACAGTAGAAGAAACGTCAGTAAAAGTCAAGCTGGGAAATTTTGAATTAATTTCTTCCAAATTAATTATTTTGTCCCATGATGAACAGTACAAAAGGCTAGAGGGTAGCAAGTTTGAGAGATTTTTATCTACTGAAATCAGACAAATCTTCAGTCTAGGGCCTTAATTCACGATTATGCTGGTGATAATAAGGAAAGAGAAAACTTACCACCACACATTGATCAGTATTTTCAGGGTTAATTCACTAAAGAAGCTTGCCTTATTAAGGTGTAGAGAAGTTTTCACAGTGTAGAGTTATCTTATCATTTCTGTCCTTAGAGGGGCGCTATGGCGAAAATTTTTAACACTTAAAATATGTGCAAACATAGACAAATAAGAAGTACATTTTTTTCCAGAGTAAAATGAGCCATAAATTATTTTTCTCCAATGTTGCTGTCATTTACAGTAGGTAGTAGAAATTTGACAGAAGCGACAGGTTTTGAACTAGTCCATCTCTTCATAGGGGATTCTCAGCAAGGCTTTTATTCTTTATAAAGGTATTCCCTAAAAAGGATTTAAACAATGATGCTGGCCAGCTTCCCTGCTCGCTACACAGTTTTTTGGCAGTTGGACAGAGCAACTGCCATTCCTTTAGTGCTTTTGAAATAAATAAATCCCAGAGAATCCCCCATGAAGAGATGGACTAGTCCAAAACCTGTCGCTTCTGTCAGATTTCACCAGAAACAGCTCAGAAACGTTATTAAAGACAGGAGATGAGCTTAGTGAATTGAGGCCATATCTCTCAATTTTTTACTTGGGCGAGAGAGAGAGCGAAAGAGAGAGAAGGAGAAGGGGGGAAGGAGATCAGGATCCCCCGCACACCCCGCAGTACATGGATAAAAAAAAAAAAAGACTTTATGAAGTCTTAGATTTACCATAGCATATTTAACACTGCACATGGATTTTGAACATAATTAGAAATTCAATCACAAAATACAAACAGTATTTTTTATTAGAACATTTTATTTTATTTCAAGCTACCATACTGTAACCTTAAAAAGTAATATTTAATTTCAGCACACATGGTTTGGCATATAAAAGCAAAATTTAATGGCAAGGAGTAAATGTTAATTATGCTCGAGTGTTGTAGCTTCCTTTGACTTTGACTTTAAAAAAAAAATATATGTGCTCCAAAAAGAAAACATCACAATTCACTATAAACCATTTATTTTATTTTCATTTTAACTTACACAATTAGTTCATCTTTAAATGAAAATTTAAACAGAAACACTGGAAAAATCCAAAGATAGTTAATGAGAATATTTGTAATGTAGATGCATCAACATCCAGCATGGAATCTACCCTTAGGCCTGGAACCCACTGAAAACCGCAAACGCAAAACGCAACCGCTAGCGTTTTGTCTGAGCGGTTTGCAAGCGGATTCATGCGCGTTTTTGGTCGTGTTTTGCAACATTGTATTTTTTTCCCCAGCGGGTGCCTAGCGTTTTGCGTTTTGCGTTTTTATCCTGATTGGTCCTGTGAATTATTTTTCATTTTGTTACAGTGTGCTGAACCGCAAAACGCTAGCAAAACCGCTCAGTTTAGGTTTTGCTGAGCGTTTCCGCTAGCGGTTCAATACCTTACATTGAAGCGCTAACGCTCCCAAAATGCTGCATGTCCTGCGTTTGCGTTTCTGAGAAACGCAAACGCTCCTGTGGAAGTTGCCCCATCCATTAACATTAGCCCAGCGTTTTGGCAAACTGCTAGCATATCGCAGTGCTGCCAAAACGCTGCCAAAAGCGCTCCTGTGGGTTCCAGCCCTAAAAGTGTACCTAAAATTAACGAATAGAAAAAAATGATATATACCTGGGGCTTCCTCCAGCCCCATCCAGGCTAAACGGTCCCTTGCCATCCTCAACCACCGCCTAGATCCTCCTGTAGATGCCCTTCTATCTTATGTATTTGTTCATCTAAGATTTCCTTTAAAACTCTAAAATTTACTTTAGTTCACTATATATCAGAGTTAACTATAACTAAGATTTAGTTCATGGACAATTTTGGGGGGGAGTTTACAGTTCATTTATGCTCCTCTCAGTCTGTGGCATGCTGTGACATTGGCCTCAAATCACTAAGCTTATCTCCTGTCTTTAATAACATTTCTAGAGTTGTTACCATGGTGATAAGGCATGTGGTATTCAGGAAACATTTTACCTCAGGCAAACCTAAACTTAACTCTTCTGTCTTTAAGTTAACTCTCCAATCCTTAAATTAACTCCAGAGTTAACGACAGGATGTTAATTAACTGGGTGTGAAAATAACTACAGAGGAGGTAAATTAACTACAGAGGTGGTAACTTAACTACAGAGGAGATATCTTAAGGAATGAAGAGATAAGATAACTCTCACTGTGTGGAGGTAAGTTTTCTCTTGCCTTATTATGTCCAGCATGATCTTAGTACATTAAGGCCATAGTGTGCAGCGATTGTCACAGCGGATTTCTCTTCTCCTAGTAGAATGCAGTGTTTTCTCTCATCCTCTAATGTGTGAAAGTCTGGAAATAGTTCCATCAGTTTCTTAACTACTTCGCGTCCCTGGGGTTTTCCCCCTAAAACAACAGAACAATTTTCTACATTTCACACACCTCCCATTCATTTGCCAATATCTTTATCACTACATAAATTATCTATACCTTGTTTTTTCCGCCACCAATTAGGCTTTCTTTGGGTGGTACTTTTTGCTAAGAATTATATTATTTTCTATGCATTTTAAAGGGAACAAGTGGTAAAAAATGAAAAAAAGTAATTATTTCCCAATTTTTAGCCATTATAGTTTGAAAATAAAAGTTGCTGCTGTAAGTTAAACCCACACATTTTGTTTTTTCCATTCTATCTGGTTATTTCACCATTTAAAATGCAATCCTAGTACAATGTATGATGACAATAAATTATTTGAAAATAAAACGCATTTTTTCATTTTGTGTCCGATTTTGATTTAGTTATTTTTTTCCTCCTTTATAATTCGATCCTCCCCCCCCAGCTAGCCAGATGTGTATATTTATCTATTTATCCCCCCCCCCAAGCTGTCTGGATGTGTCTATTACCCACCACCCTCCATAGCCAGGTGTGTGTGCCCTTTTACCCCCCCCCCCCTTGTTAGTCCAGTGTGTGTTGCTCCCTCCCCCCAGAACAGCGGTGTCTCTTTAATGTTCCCCACCCCCCCCCCCCCCCCCCCTTGCAGAGATTGGCGGCACAGGGAACCTATGAAAACTCTCACCTAATCTTGTTCCTTCCGGCTTCATGACGTCATTAAGCCGGGACCCGATCCATTCTGCACATAGAGGCTGTCAGTGGTACTGAATGGAGGGGAGCCGATCGCTGCCGCATGAACAAGATTAGGTGAGAAATCTTCTTTGTAATTCCCCATGCTGCCCGATCCAGCATGGAGGAGGAGGGGGGTTGTAATTACAGGGGATCGGGCGTGGGGTTAGGAGATCGGACACCTGGGAGGGGATCCCTCATTAGTGTAGTTAGAGGGAGGGGGGTTGATGAGCCTAGGTGCGTGCTAGCACACACGCTGTGCTCATTTAAAGGGGACAACTTATATTCACATCATGTGGCTTTCGCAAGCCACTTCCAATGACGTGAATATACTTAGGACATGAACTGGTTAATGAAGGTTTCTCTGGTTGCAGTATATTTGGGGCAGTGCAGCAGGAAGTGATTTTCGGCCTCGAGGGTCTTCTAGGGTTATACAGGTGGCAGCCATTAGCAATTCCTCCTTTGCCAAACACCACCTACTCCAGCAGTTTGCTGGATTTTGTCCCTGCAATATGAAAGGTAGGGGAGGAGTTCCTCCAATAAATGTAAAATATTTTATATTTGTCATCATGCAGCTGAAAAAGGACTGCTATTTATTATTATAATTTAGAAAATAGATTTTATTTCTGAAATCTTGTATTTTTAATTTGGGTCCACTTTAACTGTTAAATGATTTTCAGAGGAGAAAGTCAAGTTACTGCAAATGCATGTTTGTGATTGGTTCTCTTTAGGCTGATGAAAAAAGATGATGCAGATATGTTTTTTTAAATGGAATAAGGGATGAGGTGACTTTACACCTTAAGGAAAAAACATAGAAACAATGGGGGCCCAAGAGTGCATTATGTCACTAAAGTTAAAAAGTCGACAGCATGAAATAGTACTCACAAAATGGCGTTGCATGAAGGGGAAACCAACTGCATCAGGCTGATGGAGATTTACAACTCCTCTCTACTCTGGTGTGCCTAATGTGGGGTATTGGAGGTGACTGGTCGCTCTCTTGAAAAAGGTACTGGTAGCGATTGTGGTCAAACCACTATAGACCAATCCCCTCCTCCCCCTCCCCCCCCCAAAAAAAAAAAAACATAGGTATTTTACCAAACAAGGGTGAAGAGGCACCCAGAAAAGATAAAGGTGGTTTACCTCTCAAATTACACTGGAGGTAGCAAGGAAGATTTATTTTGAATAGGCAACGCATTTCCTAGGTCTTAGACTTTAACTATGCAAGACAAATCTCAATTGCAACAGCTTTAGTGTCATTTGAGAGGTAAGCCACCTCTTTTTAGTTTCTAACTTATTGTTTTTTAACAGAGTTTTATCTTTTCTGGGTGCCTTTTTTTTATGTACTTTGCAATGCATTCAGTGGGGGGCTGTTGCATTCCATTTCAGCCACCACATAAATTCTAGTGGTGATTCTCCCTAACCTAACTGGTCTGTTGCCAAGCCACTGATACATGAAGTGAATCAAAAGAAATTTCCACATAACCAACATTTCTTTAGTGCAGCTACCTGTTATTAAACAGACATGGATGTTTTAAGATAAACAAGCAGAAACCATTAGTCTAGAGTGTCATTTGTCTGAAAACTTACTTGTGGTAAACATGTTGTAACTTTAATTTAATAAAACAAAGCAATCTACACTGAAGATCTTGGATGTTCGGCATTTATCACTCTTTATAGCAGGAAAACTTTTGTGAGCTGCTGTATGATCAAAGTGAAACATTTTTGTCTGCATATTTTCAATCCACCTTGTTTGATTTCATTTAGTTCCTTTCATGTCTTCAACATTTATTTCCCTGTCTTACATTTTAATTCACAAATTTAGATAACAGTGATTTCTAGTCTGAAAATATGTCTTTTCATGCATAAAAATCGCATTCCTTTCCTTAGTCTTAAACACACATAATGGACCCCCCTACCAGAATCTCCACTTTGGAGCCATGACCAGCCACCTTCATCATGGCCATATCTACAATACAGGGAAACAGTCAAAGTATCCCAGGCAATGTGTATAATGAGAGTCATTCAAACTTTGCAGTATGTGTTATGTAGTCTGTGTCCCCTCCTCCTTATTCCTTTAGGTTTGATGCAATGAATGTGTTTGCATGTCTGCACTATGCATGTTACAGGGCCAGAGTTAGGACACCTATGTTTACCTGGGTACTTCTGCGCAGTATAGGTGATTAAGCATAAGAATGCATTCTTCTGTGAACTAAAACCCTGGCTTTTAATTTAGCTGTAGGGATAACAGTTGTGCCTGGATGAGTGAATCTGTGAATGCAATTGTGTGAACATTTGCATGTGAGTGTGCGAAGGGTTAATAGATTTTTGCTGTTTTCTAGCCACACCCCCTTCAGCACCTCCCTTTCCCTAATAATTTATTTAATGTCCTAACTAGAGGCGATGTGCCTGGATATATGTATGTTTATTCTTATCATTGACCCCTGTGGCTAGGGTCCAATTCGGTGCACTCCCCCTTCCCCTGTATGTTTGTCAGCATGCAGACAGCTTATGCTGGTGTATGCGCATTGTGCACATGGACACATAACATTAGCTCCCTTGTGCGATTGGTAAGATGCACTGTCTTTCCCAGGAGAGGAAGTTAGGATGTGTGCTCCTGATCCATTGATAGGTTTGATGCAATGAATGTGTTTGCATGTCTGCACTATGCATGTTACAGGGCCAGAGTTAGGACACCTATGTTTACCTGGGTACTTCTGCGCAGTATAGGTGATTAAGCATAAGAATGCATTCTTCTGTGAACTAAAACCCTGGCTTTTAATTTAGCTGTAGGGATAACAGTTGTGCCTGGATGAGTGAATCTGTGAATGCAATTGTGTGAACATTTGCATGTGAGTGTGCGAAGGGTTAATAGATTTTTGCTGTTTTCTAGCCACACCCCCTTCAGCACCTCCCTTTCCCTAATAATTTATTTAATGTCCTAACTAGAGGCGATGTGCCTGGATATATGTATGTTTATTCTTATCATTGACCCCTGTGGCTAGGGTCCAATTCGGTGCACTCCCCCTTCCCCTGTATGTTTGTCAGCATGCAGACAGCTTATGCTGGTGTATGCGCATTGTGCACATGGACACATAACATTAGCTCCCTTGTGCGATTGGTAAGATGCACTGTCTTTCCCAGGAGAGGAAGTTAGGATGTGTGCTCCTGATCCATTGATAGGTTTGATGCAATGAATGTGTTTGCATGTCTGCACTATGCATGTTACAGGGCCAGAGTTAGGACACCTATGTTTACCTGGGTACTTCTGCGCAGTATAGGTGATTAAGCATAAGAATGCATTCTTCTGTGAACTAAAACCCTGGCTTTTAATTTAGCTGTAGGGATAACAGTTGTGCCTGGATGAGTGAATCTGTGAATGCAATTGTGTGAACATTTGCATGTGAGTGTGCGAAGGGTTAATAGATTTTTGCTGTTTTCTAGCCACACCCCCTTCAGCACCTCCCTTTCCCTAATAATTTATTTAATGTCCTAACTAGAGGCGATGTGCCTGGATATATGTATGTTTATTCTTATCATTGACCCCTGTGGCTAGGGTCCAATTCGGTGCACTCCCCCTTCCCCTGTATGTTTGTCAGCATGCAGACAGCTTATGCTGGTGTATGCGCATTGTGCACATGGACACATAACATTAGCTCCCTTGTGCGATTGGTAAGATGCACTGTCTTTCCCAGGAGAGGAAGTTAGGATGTGTGCTCCTGATCCATTGATAGGTTTGATGCAATGAATGTGTTTGCATGTCTGCACTATGCATGTTACAGGGCCAGAGTTAGGACACCTATGTTTACCTGGGTACTTCTGCGCAGTATAGGTGATTAAGCATAAGAATGCATTCTTCTGTGAACTAAAACCCTGGCTTTTAATTTAGCTGTAGGGATAACAGTTGTGCCTGGATGAGTGAATCTGTGAATGCAATTGTGTGAACATTTGCATGTGAGTGTGCGAAGGGTTAATAGATTTTTGCTGTTTTCTAGCCACACCCCCTTCAGCACCTCCCTTTCCCTAATAATTTATTTAATGTCCTAACTAGAGGCGATGTGCCTGGATATATGTATGTTTATTCTTATCATTGACCCCTGTGGCTAGGGTCCAATTCGGTGCACTCCCCCTTCCCCTGTATGTTTGTCAGCATGCAGACAGCTTATGCTGGTGTATGCGCATTGTGCACATGGACACATAACATTAGCTCCCTTGTGCGATTGGTAAGATGCACTGTCTTTCCCAGGAGAGGAAGTTAGGATGTGTGCTCCTAATCCATTGATAGGTTTGATGCAATGAATGTGTTTGCATGTCTGCACTATGCATGTTACAGGGCCAGAGTTAGGACACCTATGTTTACCTGGGTACTTCTGCGCAGTATAGGTGATTAAGCATAAGAATGCATTCTTCTGTGAACTAAAACCCTGGCTTTTAATTTAGCTGTAGGGATAACAGTTGTGCCTGGATGAGTGAATCTGTGAATGCAATTGTGTGAACATTTGCATGTGAGTGTGCGAAGGGTTAATAGATTTTTGCTGTTTTCTAGCCACACCCCCTTCAGCACCTCCCTTTCCCTAATAATTTATTTAATGTCCTAACTAGAGGCGATGTGCCTGGATATATGTATGTTTATTCTTATCAATGACCCCTGTGGCTAGGGTCCAATTCGGTGCACTCCCCCTTCCCCTGTATGTTTGTCAGCATGCAGACAGCTTATGCTGGTGTATGCGCATTGTGCACATGGACACATAACATTAGCTCCCTTGTGCGATTGGTAAGATGCACTGTCTTTCCCAGGAGAGGAAGTTAGGATGTGTGCTCCTAATCCATTGATAGGTTTGATGCAATGAATGTGTTTGCATGTCTGCACTATGCATGTTACAGGGCCAGAGTTAGGACACCTATGTTTACCTGGGTACTTCTGCGCAGTATAAGTGATTAAGCATAAGAATGCATTCTTCTGTGAACTAAAACCCTGGCTTTTAATTTAGCTGTAGGGATAACAGTTGTGCCTGGATGAGTGAATCTGTGAATGCAATTGTGTGAACATTTGCATGTGAGTGTGCGAAGGGTTAATAGATTTTTGCTGTTTTCTAGCCACACCCCCTTCAGCACCTCCCTTTCCCTAATAATTTATTTAATGTCCTAACTAGAGGCGATGTGCCTGGATATATGTATGTTTATTCTTATCATTGACCCCTGTGGCTAGGGTCCAATTCGGTGCACTCCCCCTTCCCCTGTATGTTTGTCAGCATGCAGACAGCTTATGCTGGTGTATGCGCATTGTGCACATGGACACATAACATTAGCTCCCTTGTGCGATTGGTAAGATGCACTGTCTTTCCCAGGAGAGGAAGTTAGGATGTGTGCTCCTAATCCATTGATAGGTTTGATGCAATGAATGTGTTTGCATGTCTGCACTATGCATGTTACAGGGCCAGAGTTAGGACACCTATGTTTACCTGGGTACTTCTGCGCAGTATAGGTGATTAAGCATAAGAATGCATTCTTCTGTGAACTAAAACCCTGGCTTTTAATTTAGCTGTAGGGATAACAGTTGTGCCTGGATGAGTGAATCTGTGAATGCAATTGTGTGAACATTTGCATGTAAGTGTGCGAAGGGTTAATAGATTTTTGCTGTTTTCTAGCCACACCCCCTTCAGCACCTCCCTTTCCCTAATAATTTATTTAATGTCCTAACTAGAGGCGATGTGCCTGGATATATGTATGTTTATTCTTATCATTGACCCCTGTGGCTAGGGTCCAATTCGGTGCACTCCCCCTTCCCCTGTATGTTTGTCAGCATGCAGACAGCTTATGCTGGTGTATGCGCATTGTGCACATGGACACATAACATTAGCTCCCTTGTGCGATTGGTAAGATGCACTGTCTTTCCCAGGAGAGGAAGTTAGGATGTGTGCTCCTAATCCATTGATAGGTTTGATGCAATGAATGTGTTTGCATGTCTGCACTATGCATGTTACAGGGCCAGAGTTAGGACACCTATGTTTACCTGGGTACTTCTGCGCAGTATAGGTGATTAAGCATAAGAATGCATTCTTCTGTGAACTAAAACCCTGGCTTTTAATTTAGCTGTAGGGATAACAGTTGTGCCTGGATGAGTGAATCTGTGAATGCAATTGTGTGAACATTTGCATGTGAGTGTGCGAAGGGTTAATAGATTTTTGCTGTTTTCTAGCCACACCCCCTTCAGCACCTCCCTTTCCCTAATAATTTATTTAATGTCCTAACTAGAGGCGATGTGCCTGGATATATGTATGTTTATTCTTATCATTGACCCCTGTGGCTAGGGTCCAATTCGGTGCACTCCCCCTTCCCCTGTATGTTTGTCAGCATGCAGACAGCTTATGCTGGTGTATGCGCATTGTGCACATGGACACATAACATTAGCTCCCTTGTGCGATTGGTAAGATGCACTGTCTTTCCCAGGAGAGGAAGTTAGGATGTGTGCTCCTAATCCATTGATAGGTTTGATGCAATGAATGTGTTTGCATGTCTGCACTATGCATGTTACAGGGCCAGAGTTAGGACACCTATGTTTACCTGGGTACTTCTGCGCAGTATAGGTGATTAAGCATAAGAATGCATTCTTCTGTGAACTAAAACCCTGGCTTTTAATTTAGCTGTAGGGATAACAGTTGTGCCTGGATGAGTGAATCTGTGAATGCAATTGTGTGAACATTTGCATGTGAGTGTGCGAAGGGTTAATAGATTTTTGCTGTTTTCTAGCCACACCCCCTTCAGCACCTCCCTTTCCCTAATAATTTATTTAATGTCCTAACTAGAGGCGATGTGCCTGGATATATGTATGTTTATTCTTATCATTGACCCCTGTGGCTAGGGTCCAATTCGGTGCACTCCCCCTTCCCCTGTATGTTTGTCAGCATGCAGACAGCTTATGCTGGTGTATGCGCATTGTGCACATGGACACATAACATTAGCTCCCTTGTGCGATTGGTAAGATGCACTGTCTTTCCCAGGAGAGGAAGTTAGGATGTGTGCTCCTAATCCATTGATAGGTTTGATGCAATGAATGTGTTTGCATGTCTGCACTATGCATGTTACAGGGCCAGAGTTAGGACACCTATGTTTACCTGGGTACTTCTGCGCAGTATAGGTGATTAAGCATAAGAATGCATTCTTCTGTGAACTAAAACCCTGGCTTTTAATTTAGCTGTAGGGATAACAGTTGTGCCTGGATGAGTGAATCTGTGAATGCAATTGTGTGAACATTTGCATGTGAGTGTGCGAAGGGTTAATAGATTTTTGCTATTCCTTTAGTTGACTCTGACTCTTCGTGACCATAAGAACTTTAGCATGCAAGTTATGCCTGCCCCTTTTGGATTGTTACCTTGACATTGTGAAGGGGCTTGTGTATCTCAATTTAACGATGACCTATATTGTGTACAGTGATCAAACTAAACGCTTTCAGCTGGAGAAGGTACTGTCAGCCCACTCCAGGGGCAATACCTGCAGCACCTGCGATTGTAGGGGGGCTCTGCAGCACACAAGGGCCCTTGATCACTGCTAGTTAGCATCAGTAGTGTTTAATGTGTTGGAGCCCTTACCCAAACCACAACTCTCCTCTTTCCTCACTAGAGCAGGCAACTTACCTGGTGCTCCCTCGAGCCTTATGTAGTCCCTAACCTCCCTCGGTGTTTGTCTGATCCCCTCCATTGCACTGATTTGGAGTCATTGATTCATCCGTGTTGCCCGCCACAAGGCATGCATGGTTGCAGCCACAAGCACCCCCAATCGTGCTCCCATAACGTTCTGTGCGAGCACAATTTGTTTTAACAAATGCATGTGAAGAACTCTTCCAACAACAGGTGCACCTTTGGGGGTAGGGGGGGGGGGGTGCATTGCTGGGACCATGTATGTGAAGTACTACAGGGTCTACATGTGGTGTCATGGGGGGGGTGACAAGACAACAAGGGAGCAGACAGACTACAGGGGGCTAGAGGAAGCCCCAAGTGTTAAATCCTTTTCACAGTACACAGGAATAAAGTGGGAGGACAACTAGTGGCCAAAAAGTAAAACAGCGACTTACATTAAATTAAATGAAAATAAATAAATCCCCCATTAATCAGTCCATCATGTCCCACCCCTTCACACACACACACACACACACACACACGTACACACACACACACACACACACACACACACACACACACCATAGTAACCAAAATAAAACACTCGTAAAAAAAAGTGACATTTAAAACAATACATTATTAGTTACCTTAGGGACTTAACTTTTTTGAAAATGTATGTCAGGAGGGTATATTACTGCTATTTTTGCAAATTAGTGATATAGTGTAAATGAACAACAGAACTGAAAAAATACACCTTTATTTCCAAATAAAATATTGTCCCTATACATTGTACTAGGGACATAATTTAAATGTTCCAAACTTGAAATGACAAAAATACAGGGAGATCGGGAGCCCAATCTGGTGTATTAACGTTGGACTGACGTCAGGTAACTAGCAGTGTAAGAATAATACTCACAAGTGTGGGTTGCTGTAGGCAACCACTCGTCTTGGCATGTGGGGGAGTACCGCCCTCACTCGGCCTTTTCCCGTCCGGTTTGGTCGTCACTCCAGAAAAAGTTCAGATATGACAGGGTATACCTGGTATCTGTGGATCCTCTAGGGCAGTGCTGTCCAACTTCATGGGCATGGAGGGCCATTTTTTTTTCTGACCCCATGGTGGAGGGCCGAAGGTTCTTGCTAGAGCCGCAGGCCCCCCCCCCCCCCCCCCCCGGAAAAAATGCAATTAAAGGATAATTAGATTGGCAGCACTTTGCACAAAATGCAATTTAAAATAATAGTGAAACACGAGGGTACCATTGAGCGGCGCGCGTAGCGCGGCGCGCCGAAAAATGGGTGTGGCCATGGACCAGAATGCGGGTGTGGCCACGGGTGGAGACAAATTTACATGAACTTAGCAATGTGGGACATTAGATTAGGATAGTGGTGGTGAACCTTTTGGAGGCCGAGTGTCCAAACTGCAACCCAAAAGTCACTTATCGCAAAGTGGCAACAGCAATTTAAACTACATACAAACGTTTTAACTCATACATGAACATTATGGAAAATCCAAGTTGAAAATAAACTGTGAAGATAAACAATTTCATCCATCCTACTCCTGAAAAATGTGGGGTTTTTTTTAGAACCTCCCAGTTTTATTTTCCGTTTTAAAAAGCTAAAAAAGTAGGTTTGAAGCTATTGTCTCATGATGACGATTCAGCTTTTCCATAGTCTCACAGTTCGCAATCATGTGACCCCCAACAAGACAAATTCAGCAATCATGAGGCCCCCAACAAATCATGAGGCCCCCAACAAGACAAATTCAGCAATCATGATGCCCCCAACAAGACAAATTTAGCAATCATGAGGCCCCCAAAAAATCATGAGGCCCCCAACAAGACACATTCAGCAATCTTGAGGCCCCCAACAAGACAAATTTAGCAATCGTGATGCCCCCAACAAATCATGAGGCCCCCAACAAGAAAAATTCAGCAGTCATGAGGCACATAAATAGACAGCATTTCACATAAATAAGCAGAATGCCCCTTTAGTGACAGGTGCCCCCCACTTAGATAGTGACAGGTGCCCCCCACTTAGATAGTGACAGGTGCCCCCCACTTAGATAGTGACAGGTGCCCCCCACTTAGATAGTGACAGGTGCCCCCCAGCTAGATAGTGACAGGTGCCCCCCAGCTAGATAGTGACAGGTGTCCCCCCCCAGCTAGATAGTGACAGGTGTCCCCCCCCCAGTTAGATAGTGACAGGTGCCCCCCCAGTTAGATAGTGACAGGAGCCCCCCCAGTTAGATAGTGACAGGTGCCCCCCCAGTTAGATAGTGACAGGAGCCCCCCCAGTTAGATAGTAACAGGAGCCCCCCCAGTTAGATAGTGACAGGTGCCCCCCCAGTTAGATAGTGACAGGTGCCCCCCCAGTTAGATAGTGACAGGAGCCCCCCCAGTTAGATAGTGACAGGAGCCCCCCCAGCTAGTGACAGGTGCCCCCACCAGTAGCGAGCCCGTTACCTCTGGGGCTGGCCTCTCCTGTGTCCCCGCTGGCCTCTCCGGTGTCCCCGCTGGCCTCTCCGGTGTCCCCGCTGACGATGCCGCTGCTGCCTCACAGATCAGACCTCACAGATCGCGGCGACTGAAGCAAGCAGAGCGCGCGCATGACACCCGCGCGGCAGAACGTCACATGCGGAAGTGACTAATGATTCACTTCCGCATGTGACGTACTCCGTGCGGGTACCATGCGCCCTCTGTTTACATCAGTCGCCGCGATCTGTGAGGTCTGATCTGTGAGGCAGCGGCAGCGGGGGGACATAGGAGAGGCAGCGGCAGCAGGGGGACATAGGAGAGGCCAGCGGGGACACAATAAGAGGGAGCAGGCATGGCGCCCATAGCGCAAGCCATGCCTGCATCCCAGGGAGACGAGCGGGCCGCAGCAGGTGGGCTGGCGGGCCGGATGCGGCCCGCGGGCCGCCAGTTGGACAGCACTGCTGTAGGGGGATATAGCGTAAACTTGAAAATGGTTGGAGGCGCCCGTGTTGGATCGGGAGGACTGTAAATATTGTCCCAATGAGGCTCATTGGCGCCCAGACACACCACAGGATACTGCAGCACGTATATTTGACCTGATGAAGCGGCTACGACCGTGAAACGCGTTGTCGATGTGCACCAATAAACTTTGAACTTCCTTTTACATGGTTTGATTACTACTAATAAGGTAGGCTACCTTTAAAATTGTAGAGCTGTAATATCAGTACCACATACATGCACACAAACCGGGGACAATATTTACAGTCCTCCCGATCCAACACGGGCGCCTCCAACCATTTTCATAATTTAAATGTTACAATAGACGGGACAAATAGGCAAATAAAATGTGTGGGTTTTATCCACAGTAGCATATTTTATTTTAAAACTATAAAGGCTGAAAACTGAGAAATATTTATTTTTTCCATTTTTTTTATTGTTCCTGTAAAAATGCATACAGAGTAAAATAATTCTTAGCAAAAAATACCACCCAAAGAAAACATAATCGGTGGCAAAAAAAAGATATTGATCACTTTGGTGGGATAAATAATGATAACGTTATTGGCAAATGAATGAGAGGAGTGCTGAAATGTAAAAATTGCTCTGGTCCATATGGGAAACACCACTTGTAGTGGTCAAGTGTGAAATAGTGAATCAAGCCTCTGAGAATATTTATAAATCGCAGCATCCTCCAACAATCTAAATAGAGCAATCATATTGTTGCATTTGTGCAAAAACATAATGATTATCTCAATTTCTACTCCACAGTGTCAGGAACTTATCTGAGATGTCCTGCGCGTCTGTTCCCGCAGACTTCCGGGTCGCTGCGTGTGCTCGGCATCCCCAGCGTCCTACCTGACAGGGATGCGCGTGCACATTGCGGCCAGGTGGGGGAGCACGTGTACAGGCATCAGCCATATGCGATCGGACGCCGGAGAACTTAGTGTCGGCTGACATTCTTGGTCAGCTGACATCCAGGCAGGCTTGTAACTTTGTGTCAGCTGATCTAGCTAGTCAGCAGACACTCAGGTAGGATTGGTCAGCTGACTGTCAGACAGGTGTTGCTGTTTCTGATTGGTTGTTTGAATGTGTAGCCAGCCACTGATTGCATGCTTGCTGTAGAAACGGCTGCTCAGAGCATTCACTCATTACCCATGCTAGCGATAGCTGTGCTAGCTTGCTGGGTGCTATTTCTGCTGTTATTGGATTTCCTGGAATTGACCTCTGCTTGTAATTTGACCATTCTTGTTTGCTGACTGGACTGACCTTGCCTGTTATACTACCTGGATTGACCTTGGATCACCTTGACTCTGCTATTGCCTCATCCTTGTGTACTTCACTATCTCTGAACTTACGTCTATGACCCTGGGCTTTCTCTGGATTGTGTTGCAACGTACTGTTTGTGTAACGATTGGGTGCTGCAACTCATACATCTGATCATTGGTGATCTGCAGAATCACCAATAATACAGACGCTATACCTGATTATGTGGTGATCTGCAGTATCACCAAAAATACTAGTATAGCTAGCTGAGAGTAAGGTGTGGTGTTTGGTGCAACAGTAGAGTAAATGGATAGATCTCTCCATAGGAGCTGGTGAGTACTATCTACAACAATAGTGCTAGACCTCACCAGAGGAGCTGGTGGGTACTAGCTGCAACAGTATAGACTTCTCCAGAGGAGCTGAAGGGTCTATCAACTCAAATAACAATACCTTTACCAGAGGAGCTGGGAAAGTACTAATAATGAGAGAACTAAAGAAATTTGGCTAAACCTTACCAGATGGGTTGGTAAGGCACTGACAGTACAAATGACTGAATAGATAAACTAGACCTTTCCTGTGGAGCTGGGAAGGTAATAACAGCACAAGTGACTGAATAGTTTAGCAAGACCTTTTCAGAGGAGCTGGGAAGGTAATAACAGCACCAGTGACTGAATAGTTTAGCAAGACCTTTCCAGAGGAGCTGGGAAGGTAATAACAGCACCAGTGACTGAATAGTTTAGCAAGACCTTGTCAGAGGAGCTGGCAAGGTACTAACAGTCACTGGAGCTTATACTAGTGAGTCTGAACTTCGCCAGAAGAGCTGGGGGGTTCTAATGGCCAGAGCACCTCACCAGTGGCAAGGGCCCACTGGTGAGTAGAGTGATCAGACAGGCAAAGTACGATAACAGGCAGGCAGAGACAGTACCAAAACGGCAGGCAAGAGAGTAGTTAATATCAGGCAGAGGTTCCGCAACTAAAGTCAGAAAGGCAGAGGTATAGAATAGTTTAGCAATAGCAAGGTCAGAGAGTAGCCAGAATCATACACAGGTTATCCAAAATACAATGAAATAATAACTAACTATAGATAGAAGTATATTGCAAAGACTGCATATACATCTATCATCAACTGGAACCTCACTAGGTCTGAGCGCTAACACGAGCGTATTCGCAACAGCAGACGAGTTGCCAATGAACCGTGAAGGCTTAAGAAGCCGAGGAGAGCCCAGCGCCATGCCCCCCTAGCAATCAGCCAATCCTAGTGGTGCGAGTCACTCCTGACGTCAGCCGACCGGCAGGTCAGCTGACGCGCCTTCTTCCAGCATAAAGGTCCTGTCTCCGCGCGCGCCCGCGCGATACGGAGACCCTATGAGCTAGAGACAATGCCGTTCACGGCATGCTGGACGCCGCCGGGACAGATAAGGCCTGTGAACAAGGAACAAAGGCGGCTGCGGATCTATCCTGCGCATCCGCAGCCGCCATAGTTTCAGACGTTACAATACCCCCCCCCCCCTCCCTCTAGCCGTGGACTCCGGACACGATCCACCCGTCCTATCAGGGTGCAATCTATGAAACTCCTCCCTGAGTTCTTCTGCATGCATGCGAGAAAGTGGAACCCAAGATCTCTCCTCTGCACCATACCCTCTCCAGTGGACTAGGTACTGTAAGGAGAATCCAAGATCTGCTCTATCTCATATTCTGCTTCTCCATCAATCACCACAGGGGGGGGGGGGGGGGGGGAGAGATCCACCTGCACAGCAGATTTCAACAAAGATACATGAAACGTTCTACCACCCCTGAAGCTGGGAGGGAGCGAAACAACATAGGTAACATTGTTGACCCTTTTGGACACAGGGTATGGCCCTATGCATTTGGGACCCAATTTAGCAGAGGGTTGCTTTAGGGCCAAGTGTCGAGTAGAAACCCACACTAAATCACCTAGGAGAAAATTCCACTCCACAGAACGTTTCCTATCCGCCTGTTTTTTCTGGGTAGAAAAAGCCTTTTTCAAATTCTCTTTGACTTTTCCCCAGATCTCTTTCAATGTCCCTTGCCACTCCTCCAAGGCCGGGAAAAGTGATGACACCACCGGCAGCGGAGAGAACTTCGGTGATTTCCCCGTTACCACTTGAAAAGGGGAGAATCCCGAGGAGGCACATTTCAAATTATTATGGGCAAATTCCGCAAAAGGCAAGAATTTGACCCAATCCATCTGAGCATCAGCCACATAACATCTAAGAAACTGCTCCAAAGATTGGTTGACCCTTTCGGTCTGCCCGTTAGTCTGTGGGTGGTAGCCGGAGGAAAACAATAGATTCATTCCCATATGATGACAGAAGGCCTTCCAAAACCTGGAGACGAACTGGACTCCCCTATCTGACACCATATTTTCCGGAATTCCATGCAGTCTGAAAATGTGACGGATGAAGAGCCCTGCCAACTCTTGTGCAGTGGGGAGTCCGTCCAAGGGAATAAAGTGAGCCATCTTACTGAACCTGACTACCACCCATATGACTGTTTTACCCTCTGATCTAGGCAGCTCGCCCACAAAGTCCATGGACACATGGGTCCAGGGCTACTCAGGCACTGGAAGAGACTGTAAGGTACCCACAGGAGCCCGTCTAGACGACTTACTCCTAGCGCAAACGGAGCAATTGTTGACAATTTCCTTACAATCTGACACTAGCGAAGGCCACCAGACGCAACGGTCTAACAACTCCTGTGTGCGAGCAATCCCTGGATGACCAGCATTTTTATGGGTATGGAATGCATAAAGAATCTTAAATCTGAATTGCAATGGGACGAATAGAACCCCATCTGGTTTCCCTTCAGGGACGTCCTGTTGGAATGGTCTTAGCGTAGGTACCAAATCCACCCAGGAATCCATCTCAGGGGGTTCCGAGGACGACTCAGGAGTCCCCTCCACTTGAATTTCAGTAGCGGCTAAGGTAACATTCTCCAGACAATGATGATGACAATAAGGAGACCAGCTTAACAACTGTCTGGAACTCCAGTCAATCCGAGGAGAATGTTTCTAAAGCCATGTTTCTTAAGCCAGGGCATACCCAGAATGACAGTGGAGGTGGACATTTTTAGTACCAGAAACTGTTCATTGTTCCCTATGCAAGACTCCTAACTGACACAACAACACAGGAGTCTGGGTGATGGACTGTTTTATTGGTAAAGGGGAGTCATCCACTGCGGTAATCCGCACCTGATGTCCCACAGGAGTTAAAGGAAAACCAAATTTGACAGCAAAATCATAAGCCATGACATTCACAGCCGAACCCGAGTCTATAAACGCCTGAGTGGAGTGAACCTGCTCCCTCCAGGTGATAGAACACGGAAGTAATAAATGTTTATTGCTTAGAGGTAAGACTGGATCGCCTAGGGTAGTACCTCCAGCTACTCCTAGGCGAAAAAGTTGTCCGCCTTCTTGGGACAAGCAGGCACTATATGCCCTTTCTCAGCACAATAAAGACATCATTTTTCATTGCGTCTTCTGTTTTTCTCGACCTCTGTGAGCTTGGTTTGCCCAACAGGATTATGCCCCTGCCTGAGTGTCTTCAATTTCCTTTCTGACGTTATGGCTAAATCAGGATCATCGTATATAACTGCCATTGCGTTAAAAAAAGCGTCAACTGAGGTCAAAGCCTCATTTTCCTGAGGGAGACTGTAGGCCCAAGACTGTGAGTTACCAGATTATAACGTCTTAATTAAAGTAACTCTCTGGCGTTCTGTACCTGATGATACTGGCCGTAATTCAAAATAAGATAAACACCTGTGTTTAAAATTTCGAAAATCAGAGAGATGCCCCGAGAATTTTTCAGGCAGGGGCACCCTGGGTTCTATGACATGAGGGACTGTAGGCCCAGGACTGTGAGTTACCAGATAATAACGTCTTAATTAAAGTAACTCTCTGGCGTTCTGTACCTGATGATACTGGCCGTAATTCAAAATAAGATAAACACCTGTGTTTAAAATTTCGAAAATCAGAGGGATGCCCCGAGAAATTTTCAGGCGGAGGCATCCTAGGTTCTATGACATGAGGGGAGGGCACTTGTGCATTAGGGTCTTTCAAATATGTAACTGTTTGAATTGGTTGGTCAATCTGGGTCTGCTGCATGTTAACTGTTTTAATGAGTTCATTAACATTGGTAGCCAGCAGATCCACCCAATTGCACAGTGTCTCCATATTATTTCTGGTCTGCTGTTCTGTAACGATTGGGTGCTGCAACTCAGACGTCTGATCATTGGTGATCTGCAGAGTCACCAATAATACAGATGCTATACCTGATTATGTGGTGATCTGCAGTTTTACCAATAATACTAGTATAGCTAGCTGAGAGTAAGGTGTTATGTTTGGTGCAACAGTAGAGTAATTGGATAGATCTCACCATAGGAGCTGGTGAGTACTATCTGCAACAATAGTGCTAGACCTCACCAGAGGAGCTGGTGGGTACTAGCTGCGAGAACAGTGCTAGACCTCACCAGAGGAGCTGGTGGGTACTAGCTGCAACAGTATAGACTTCCCCAGAGGAGCGGAAAGGTTTATCAACACAAATAAAGATTTTATCAACACAAATAACAATACCTTTACCAGAGGAGCTGGGAAAGTACTAATAATGACAGAACTAAAGAAGTTTGGCTAAACCTTACCAGAGGGGCTGGTAAGGTACTGACAGTACAAATGACTGATTCGTTAAACTAGACCTTTCCAGAGGGGCTGGGAAGGTAATAACAGCACAAATGACTGAATAGTTTAGCAAGACCTTTCCAGAGGAGCTGGGAAGGTAATAACAGCACCAGTGACTGAATAGTTTAGCAAGACCTTTCCAGAGGAGCTGAGAAGGTAATAACAGCACCAGTGACTGAATAGTTTAGCAAGACCGTTCCAGAGGAGCTGAGAAGGTAATAACAGCACCAGTGACTGAATAGTTTAGCAAGACCTTGTCAGAGGAGCTGGCAGAGGAGCTGGCAAGGTACTAACAGTAACTGGAGCTTATACTAGTGAGTCTGAACTTCACCAGAAGAGCTGGTGGGTTCTAATGGCCAGAGCACCTCACCAGTGGCAAGGGCCCACTGGTGAGTAGAGTGGTCAGACAGGCAAAGTACGATAACAGGCAGGCAGAGACAGTACCAAAACGGCAGGCAAGAGAGTAGTTAATATCAGGCAGAGGTTCAGCAACTAAAGTCAGAAAGGCAGAGGTATAGAATAGTTTAGCAATAGCAAGGTCAGAGAGTAGCCAGAATCATACACAGGATATCAAAAATACAATGTAATAATAACTAACTATAGATAGATGTATATTGCAAACACTGCATATACATCTATCATCAACAGGAACCTCACTAGGTCTGAGCGCTAACACGAGTGTATTCGCAACAGCAGACGAGTTGCCAATGAACCGTGAAGGCTTAAGAAGCCGAGGAGAGCCCCCCTAGCAATCAGCCAATCCTAACGGTGCGAGTCACTCCTGACGTCAGCCGAACGGTAGGTCAGCTGATGCGCCTTCTTCCAGCATAAAGGTCCTGCGCGATACAGAGACCCTATGAGCCAGAGACAATGCCATTCCCGGTGAGCTGGACGACGCCGGGACGGATAAGGCCTGTGAACAAGGAACAAAGGCGGCTGCGGATCTATCCTGCGTATCCGCAGCCGCCATAGTTTCAGACGTTACAGTTTGGCTCTGGTGGGTTATTTTGTCTACACTTGTCTGTGATCAGCTTCTATACCTTGCACCTTAAAGGCTTGGGTGTAACCGAAGTGGGGCAAGTGTTGACACCTCACCTCCTGTTCAAGCAGGGACGCGCCACATAGGCTAAAAATAGTGGTGATAAATTAGGGCATAGGAGCTGATCTGTGAACAGATAGTCTGCCAAGCCTTACACACAGATTTTAGAGTTTCTGTAGCATGTTTCTAAAACTTTAATGTTAAATTGAAAGCATTTTATGTTCATTTTCCCTCAAGAAAGGGAAAAAATATAACCAACCAAGTGCCAAGCCACTGATACATGCAGTGATTTATAATAACTGTCCACATTACCAATATTTCTTTAGTGCAGCTACCTGTTATTAAACAGATATGAATGTCTTCAGATAAAATAGCAGAATCCAATAGTCTAGTGTAGCATTTGTCTGAAAACTTACTCGTATTAAGCTAATTTTTTTTCTACTTTAATATAACAAAATAATCCACATTACTGATCTCGAGATATGTGTGGCATTTATCATTATGTATATCTGAACATCTATAATTTTGTGAGATGCCGCATGATCAAAGTGAAACATTTATGTCTATCTATTTTCAATCCACCTTATTTGATTTAACTTCTTTGCTTTAATGTCTTCTACATTTATTTTCTTGTCTTGGATTTAATGCAGACGTTTAGATAACAGTGATTTATAGTTTGAAAACACTTTTGTTTTAAGCATAAGATTACATTATTCTCGTCTTGAAAACTCATAAAGGGCCCCACTACCTGAATCACAAGCTACTAGAGCTATGACCAACCACATTCATCAGGGCCATATATGCAATGCAGGCAGAAGGGCCAAATGTCCCAAGCTGCCGAGACTCGTATCATCTCTCCACAGCTGTTGCCAGACTGGCCCAGGGAGCAAGGAAAAAAGTGGGTCTGGATTGCCACTACAGTGGAAAACAGACGTTTTTTGGTCAGTTTTACTGCATCGCAAAACTGACAAGTTAATGGATCCTGTTTTGTAAATAGCATCACTTCCCACTTGTCAGTCTGCAATGGATACATTGGAGCCATTGCGGTATGTGAACCACACTTCTGTGCTCTCTGTGAATTTCCTGGAATAGTTGATGTGTGGAGTGTATGGAATAAACGGCATTATACAGAATTACAAGCATAACGTTTTACTGCACGTTGAGCAGAGCATAATGCATTGCATGTAATGTATTGCATTCTGATTTATTTTACACACGTACAGTGATTGTGCTTAACATAGTTTATTGCATACACCCCTAGTAACAGATAAGACATACTGTATAAGTACATTAAGACTGATTTTATACCTGGCCAGAGTGCATCGCACCGCAATGCCAAAAACTCGATTCCCCATCTTATATGGGTAGTTTCACACATGCGCCAACAAATAAGAAAATTCAGCATCAGCCATTGAGTTCCATTCATTTCACCACCCCTGCGTCACCACGGAACTCGCACGGTAATGGGCTGTTGACTTGAGAACGGGGTGGTGGCAAATTGGAAGCTCCCGGCACAACGCAATGTGCCGCGGCTAGTGTACTGGGCCCCATACACTTTCTATGCTGGTGCGTTATCCTACGTGAAAAAAGAGTAGAGCAATGCAAAAAAGTGCCCAAAGGGACCTCAGTGTAGCGAATTAAGAAATCGACTACAGCATGAGTAATCTACTTGCTACTTAAACTATGCTCATCCAGTGGCATAGCTAAGGAGCTGTGGGCCTCGATGCCAGTTTTACATTGGGGCCCCCAAGCACTCTATAGGGAACAACTGATACGACGCGCCAAAACCTGCCTATGGCAGAAGGGGATGGGGAACAGTTTGTTAGTGATTACCACTAGTCAAAGTATCTATAGAAGTGAGTATTATGAGCACAGGACCAATAGAATGCTAATACTGCAGCTGAGGGAGGGCCCCTCAAGGCCCCCTCTAGCCCAAGGGCCCTGATGCAGTCGCAACCTTTGCACCCCCTTTTGCTATGCCCCTGTGCCCATCGTTCAGCTCTTTCCACAGTCCATAGCATGGTATAAACACCACTTAATATCCCTTTTTGGTGCATGATGTCCTTGCTCTTTCTTTCCACTAATTTATAACATATGCACACTAGTGCAGTACTTGAGAGTAATTGTAAATGGCACTGCAAAATTAGTGGCTTTTTGAGGATACCCTAGTATTTTCAGGGTCACATTTTCCATTACAAACTTGGTGATTGCCTTAGGCAGCACATCATGGGCTGGGAAGGGAGGCTCTTCCCTGCTTCATCAGGTCAATAGGAGTGACTTAGGAAATTTGGCCACACAGCTGAGCACCTCCTCCTATTAATCTGATGCAGCAGGAAAGAACACAGGACACGAGTTGCCATTTTTATTGTGTTTAATAATCCATATGATTTTCTCCCTGGTTGGCGGGAAGTCAACTTCACTTGCACTACTTTTAAACTTATCTAATTATTTTATATATAAATATTAGTGCCTCCAAGTTCATTTGCCTTCATTAGCAATGTATTTTACTGAGTTTCTTCTCTGGATCCTAAAACATTTTCAATGGTCAAAATACCATAGCGCCACAAGAGACAGAAGGGAGACCAGAAGTAAAGCAGTCATGTAATGGATATAGTCTTTTAAATGGATGTAAATTACAGAAATATTTAGAGGGCCACCAAGCTCCCAAGTGTATTGCCTAATACTTAATGCCCATGGCGGGCACGGGAGCGAGGAGAACAATACTATTGGGCATCGCTAAAGCTCCAACATGCTGGATCTTAACCGATCATCATGCAGCCACACACGCTGGTCGGACACCAGATTCTTGACCAGTTTTGGGAAATACAATGTTAAAAAAAATGGGACAATCTTCTGTGGGGTAGAGTGTGAGTGGAAGTTAGGAAGGGGTGGATCATTTCAGAGATTTACTCAGGCATTATTTTCTTTGAGGGGCTGTGATTTGTATACAATGTTTATTTTTCCCTCTTCATTTCTCCTCTCTTTCTTTTTTACAAAAGAGTTTGGCCAGCAAGCTCATTGTGAACCAGAACTCCTAGGAGTGTGTAAGGGGCTGAGCGAGAAACTATACAAAACTACACTTCATTATAATAAATACTTGCTTTTCCTTTTTCTGCTATATTTTTCTTTTTTTTTTTTCAAACAATAATGCAAATTATAGCTCAACAAATGGGACCTCTAATTACGGTTGGGTCTCATATTAATGAGCTGTGTTGGAAGGTAAAAAAGGGGAAAAGATGGGGAACTTAAATCCTCCATGTAAAGACACCAGTATAGCACATAAAAGACACAACCCATTTCATTTTTTCAGCAAAATCCTCTGCTTGTGATACAGCAAAATATGACACTTGTATATTTACCTAAAGAAGTGGACTTTGTGTGCTGTGTCCTACAAATTCCCTTTCCTGACCTATTCTGTGGACTTTATATCTCTAAGACCTCTCAACAGACTTTACATTTCGGTGGGCTGGGAGTTTTGGTCAGTAGCTGATTCCAGACCCTTCAGACCTGACTATACACCAGGAGTGTCAAACTCAACGCTGTACGGGGCCAAAATCTAAAACACTGTCTAAGTTGCAGGCCAAATTGTTTAGTAAGATTTAATATTTATCGTTTCAAACTAAGTGGCATAACTATAATGACTGGGGGGCTCTCGTCCCCTTCTGCAGAGTAGCTCAGTGGAGCAGATTAATAATTACCTGCTACAGTGCTGCATACCTCTGGCTTTGTTATGAGATCGGAAACTGGAGGTATGGCAGTATAGAGCATGCAGCTGCTGGGAAGAACAAAAGAGACGTTGGAGCAGGTAAATATTACATTGCTCCTCTGCACTAGCCTGCAATGTTAGGGGGAGGGAGGTGTTTGGTATGTTGTTTATCCAGCCACATGAGGGAGTTTGGATTACAGGAGTGGTGCCATGTTAATTTTGCTGGGGGGGGTGGTGGGGTACCGTAAGTTGTTGCTGCAACCTGTCTCAAACTAACAATGTTTCAACCAGGAACACTGTCACCAGTGTGCTTCTCTGTGTGCTGTCAATCTTGTACTGCTTACAGTGGTGTACATTGGAGCTCTCAAGGGTCACATACATGGGCAAGGAGGGCCGCATTTGGCCCGCGGGCCTTCAGTTTGACACTTGTGCTTTACACATTTTCATGTTCTCACTATGACACTTTGCAGCATCAATGGACTCTGCATCACATGACTTAGATCAGGGGCGTAACTACAGGGGAGAAGGCTTACAATGTCCACTTTTGTTTCTTGACCCTTGGAAGATGGGCCCAGCTGTGATGGTCACAAAGAGTTAGCAAAGGAAAGGGTGTGAACATTGGGGGCACATCAAAGTTTTGATGGGGGCCCCATGATTGATAGTTATGCCCCTGGTTTAAATAAATATAAAGCTGTTGGCAAAGGATTTGCCGTCTGCATTAGGCAGAACAGATTTCAGTCCTTAGCGGAAGAGCTGGCTGAAAATAGCCTTGCAAAGTGCTACAAACTACAGTGAAGAAATGAAAACCTATTCTCCCTTCCCACTGTTGTAATTGTTAATAAATATGCACCACAACGTGTTCAGATTCTTTAAACATGGGAATACTTCACTGATATTTCTTCCGTGCTTTACTTAGAAACCTTGAATGAGATGGCTGCTTGAAATAAAGTATGCCTCGAAAAACTAGACTAAGTCTAGCGAAAGTGCTGTTCTTCTGTATGTCTTCCGTGTACAGCATAACGGCCACACATCAAAGCATTCATGCAACATCAATAGAAAAATAACTAACCACATCAATACTGGACACTTGATGTTTTTCTTCCACATTACTGCGAATTGTATGAGCAAACTACATAAAAGATCCTTATTCATCTCATCCCCCGTCGAGTGAAATTAGGTAGTAATATAATCCAGCATTCAGAGAGAGCAATGGGCAGTCAGAAAATTATAGGCATAATAATAGTAACTGTGTTATAATATAACTCACAGGGGTGAGGAGGAGAGAACAACTTGTCCGGAGCTAAATGGATGTAATATTCACTCACTTATACCCATTTATCTATCTTTATATCTTTCTTCGTGTTTTCTCAATGCCCAGTCGCCCACCACCCTGTAAACAACATACGACACAGACATGGCTCTTTTATATTTTATGTATCTTGTTTTATTCTTTTTACAGCCATTTCATTATAGAAATGGTACCTCTGCTATGCTAGCAACAGTTATTTGAGAAGTATCTAAGGTTACATATGGTTATTTTTATAACCTCGATATAATAAGCCTAAAGCATGTAATATACTTCCTGGTTCACATGCTGCTTTTTCAATTAATTCTAGCCTTGGAAATTGAAAAAAAATATTAATAAAAACAAAACAAAAACTAACTAATACATTGCTGGAATAGCAGAAAATCTGTGCTGAGGTTAGCCTGGGACAATCCGCATTGTCTGACGTCTCAGTTAGTTTGAAGTTATATATCTGCCGACTGAAGCATAAGTGGTCATTGGAAACTGTGGTAATCAGGGGACCCGGAGCAAAATATTAAAGCTGTAAAATACCGTGAAGGTTCAGGAACACATTATGGCGCTAACAGAGATTGTTAAAGGAGATAAAATGTTGATGGGTTCATTTTTTTTTTAAATGTCTAGGCGCTTAGGGCTAAGCAGTGATTTTAACACCGGGTATTAGGAAGTTCAGGAGAGGAATTTTATGACAAAGACAAATGGGTATTTGCCAGTACAAAGACAAAACCAATAGCCTACCATTATCCAGTAATAATGAGGCATGGATAGTAGTGCCCATATAATTATTTGTTTATAAGCCTTTGTGCTTATAGTGTCAGAATTCTTGTTTATGCAGAAAAATACTATATTTCTTTTAGTTAATTGTAGTGTTTGAATATTATATTATCAAAACTGTTGACTTCTATACATACCTTTGAAATAATTACTGTAAATTCCTGCGTATAAGACTACTTTTTAACCCTTGAAAATCTTCTGAAAAGTTGATGGTTGTCTTATACGCCGGATGTCGTTGATGCAGAGTGATACTCCCTATCCTGTTACCGTCTCTCAGATCTTGCTGCTGACTGAGGATTGTAGTGAAGCGGCACAGACGCACATGTGCGAGATCTGAGAGGCAGAGAAGGCGGTAAATAGGATACAAGGGTGGGACCATAAGGGTGAAAGAGGCATGTTTTATGGACACAGCGCAATCTATTCTTCCATACCGCTCTGATAAACAGGTAGACAAGGAGAGCTGACCAATCCACTTAGGTAGAGGGAGAGTTGACCATCCAACTAGTCAATTGACTACATACTGTTATATACATAGCACCAGTATATGATTTTTTTTTATTTTAATTTGGTGTGTGTTGGAAGAGGTGCAGTCTTAAATGGGGAGTATATCCAAAACTCTATATTTTAACTGGAAAATTTGGGGGGTTGTCTTATACGCCGGAATATACGGTATACATATACTGGGCTTAAAGATAGCAAGTGGATTCACTGGTTGAGACTTGTATATAAGATCAGGTGACATGGAGGCTAGATTGGTCTTGAAAAAACACATAGGTCGGTACATGCAAAATGTAGGTCCATGCTGGCTGTTAACCTCTCCACCAAGGGTGGCACGGTGGTGTATTGGATGGCACTATCTGTATGAAGTTTTTATGTTCTCCCTTGACTGGTTGGGTTTCCTCCGGGCACTCCAGTTTCATTGCAAAAAAATACAGAGTGGCTTCCCCCTAACAATTGGCCCTAGGCTATGATGGACATATGACTATGGTAGGGATTAGATTGTGAGCCCCTCTGAGGGACAGTTAGGTACTATACAGTATCAGGGTAAGACTGGGCCACAGTAGTACAGTTCTTTCCCTCGGTGGGTCCCGCCTCCAGGTCTCTGGTGGGCCCCCACTCCTTGACTGACAGAGCTCCAATTGCTGCCTGCAGCACGAAAATTCTCTTCTCAGTGCTGTAATCACTCATGCTGAGAGCAGTGGCGTAGCTAAGGAGCTGTAGGCCTCGATGCAAATTTTACAATGGGGCCCCCCAAGCACTCTATACATAACAATTGATACGATGCACCAAAACCTGCCAATGGCAACTACGGTGCAAGAAGGGGATGGGAAATAGCTTGTTAATGATTACCACTGTTCAAAGTATCTATAGAAGTGATTATTATGAGCACAGGACCAATAGAGAGGTAATGCTGTAGTTGAGGGAGGGCCCTTCGGGGCCCCTTTGGCCCAAGGGCCCCCATCGGTCGCAACCTTTGCAACCTCTGCGGTCGCAACCTCTGCAAAGTAGGACATTACTTTATATTGCAGGAGGGGACTCTATGCAAAATTTTGCTGGGCAGCAGTGTCTCTGAATTACAATGCTGCTAACATCATGTACATTTGGCCCTGTCCATAATACATCATGACCACGCCCACCTTCCGGTGCATGGTCACACCCTTTTTTCACTGCAATCATGGGATGTGTGGGCCCCAGGTTTAAATTTCTTTGGTGGGCCCCCAGTGTCTCAGTCCGACCCTGTACAGTATATACTCTGGAAAAGTACTGTGGAAGATGTTTGCACTATACAAATACTAAATACTACTAATAATAATCTACCTGGCTGTGTTTGCTTGCCATCTAGTGCCTTTGCATGTTTTCTTATCTGTTTGGTTGAGAATTTGCAATAAAATATTATTTACATGTTCAGCTTCTCCCATGATACTGGAAATGAACCTCTCCTTTTAGTTTTGTAATGTTCATTGCTTATATATATTATTTTGGTGCTGGGAAATGCTATAAGTGTGCAATTTATCATTTCTACTTTATGAAAGGATGCCACAGTAGTCTGCAACATACCTGATTTCTCTGATTAGCATCTTTAGCAGCACTAATCATCTGCAATAAGGCTGTTACTACTACTACTAGACTGGAAGTTGCTGTACAACCCCCCAGAAACACGTCTATAGAGATCAAAGGGGGACATTTATCAAGAGTGTCTGAAACAAAATATTAGTAGGTTTTTAGTAATCTGTGCAGGACTCTCAGACAGCCTAAGAAATCACTAGATAGTGCAGATTCCTTGTTAAACTGTTAGGAATAGGAGGAGTTTGGAAGGTCTCTCAGGCAGTGCAGTGTGTGAGGGAAATTACTGTTGCTGAGGTAACCAATACATCTGCTGTCAGCATGCTATGAGTGAGGGGGAGGAGCCCTTCACAAATCATGTCTAGCCTGCACTGCTGCACTATCTGGAGAACTGCTATGAAGCACTTCTTAATCTGCAGCAGTTTAGGGATGGATTGCACTTTTCTTAACTGTAGTACAGCTCTAGAAATCCATGCTAAACTGCCGCTATTATGTAGTATTTGAGAAGTTTCTTACTATCATGCAGAACAGTTCCTCTGCTGGTTAGAACAGTTTTAGAAGAAAAAACTGTCAGTAATCCTTTGATAAATCTGGCCCGAAGACTTCTGCATCATCACCAACTGGCACAGAAATGGACCGATAAAGGTTTCAAAGTACAAAAGGAAGATCTTGGCATAACACTAGGGAATTCCTGTGTTTGTTATACTGAGAGAACACACCCTTCCAATATATTAATGAACAATATAGTTTTATTTTACTAAAAAATAAAAAAAAGATAATAAACTAATACGTACGTGTGCTTTTACTGATGTTTCTGAAACAGTATCCCTGCCAAAACCCACCTGGAGCATACACTGCCAATGCCTGGGCATCACTCTGTGAGTTACTGGAGTGATACCAAGAATAGTTAATTAACTGTCCCATAAATTATATATTTTATAAAAGCAGAGAGACTATAGAGTTAGCATATAGTATTGACAATTTAGTATTTCGACATGATCATGACATCAGTATTTTGTTTAAACTTGGACTATGATTAAAATATGCTAAAAATGGTTACTGGTGAGTACAGAAAAAGAAGCCCATATTACCACTAAATATGAAGGTGTGTAAAACATTGTGTATGCTTCATTAATGGTAAAAAGTGAACACAAAAATTTACAAGTAGGTAACTTGTTATACTACGTGGGGTGTGTATGGTTGGTGGTAATCCCGAGTGTAGCTCAGGCTAGCTGCCGGGAGCTCAATGCAGATTATAGGGTGCACCTCTGGGGGATCCAGACATCGGTAGCTGTTCTCCTTCCTGTCATCAAAGGCTCTGAATCACCCTTGTGAGATTGCCGTTATCGATCTCATTACAGAGTTACATCGCCACCCAGAGGACAGAGGTCAACTTGCAACGCTGGAACCCAGGGAGGTGAGTGAGAGCAGGAGCTTCTGCAGAGACTCTAGCGGCATGATTTTTTTCAGATTTTAGGGTCTGAAAATTTTTAAAAATACCCTAAAATCCAGAAATAATCCTACTGCCGGGGGGGGGGGGGGGGTAAATTCAGTGCTAGATTGCCAGACCCCGAATTACATCTCCCTCCAAGTTGCTGCGACTTGGAGGGGTAATAGTATTTTTCACCACCGAGGATTTGAGCAGCAGCAGGGTAAGCTCATCCTGCTGCGCCCAGCTTACCGATGGTGTACATATACGTGCGCTTGACTAAGCCCTCTAAAATATTTGTTGTCTCTGAGGTAATGTGCTTTGTGTATGTACCTGCATACCAGCATACATCTTTGTGTGCAATGCATGTGTGTGCAATATGTAAATGGGGTATGAGAGATGAGGGTTGTTTATTTTTTTATTTGGGATATTTGCATTTTATTTTTATTAAATGACAAGTACATTGATCCTACACTTCATCACACTGCTGCAGTTTCTCCACTGAGAATCAGGGAGTGTCCAGGAGAACACTACCAGGTTACAGGGCTGCAGATGATGGAAATGAGAGCAGGAAGGTTCCTGGTTGAAGGCACAGTCTGGCCAAGAGACATCTTATCCATGGCAGTCAAAAGTGAAAGTATTTTTCCAGTCACAGTAAGCATGTGTGCAGGGTCGGATTACCAAGGGCTGGATTTACCATAAGGCACTGTAGGCACATGCCTACAGGTTCCTGATGATGGAAAGGCAGCTCACTCCCGTCTCCTATTGCCTCCCTATTTCCCTCCTTCCCTATGCAGAGTCCTGAGCAGAGCGTAAATGAGAGCTTAAGCACCTGACTCAATGCATTCTACTGACCAGATCCTGAGGACACCTGTAGCTACCTGTTAGCTCAATTTCATCGGAGGCAGCTACAAGATGACTTAGCAGAATAATCTGCAACCCAGGTTAAAGTTCTCCCCCAATCCAAGTGAATACCCTCTCTCCAGCTGGAAGACACGGACCACGAACACTTAAGTTGGTGGAACAGCATCTGAAATCTTTATTTACAGGTCAATCTTATATACACACTGATGTTGGGGAAAAACCAGATTAGACCGGAGTGCCCATAGAAAGTATTTGAAACAATAGCATAGACATGGTACAGACAGCAGAGACAATAGGATTTGTTATTCTGTAAACAACTGGCAGAGGTAGACTTTGTTACATGTGTTAATTTTCAATAGACCAGGTTCTTAACAACAATGCATGAATAGGTCTGAGTCTTCAGATCTCTGTCACAGTGGCTTGTATGGTAATATACCAAGTGGGTATTCAAATACAGGTTTGTCTCCTGTATGGCACAATAATGTGTTTCTGGCCAGACAGAAGACAAAATGAAAATTTGATGTGCTGTATATCGTTTAATATCAGGGTGGTTCAAGCAGCACATTATTACAACCTTTCAACCCAACCTTTGATCCCAACCTTTTCTAAAGGAAAGGGCGGGATCACTTAGATACTATGCACAGCTCTATGTATGTTAGAGATCAAGGAGTTAGTGTTGTCATTGGTACACAAATACAATATACAGTTTAAAGGGTTACACAACTGCAAGATGAATTAACAGTAGTTAGCTTTTCTAGTATATCATCCTAATCTAGCCCTGCATAACTTAATGGAAAACTGAATGTGGTAAACTTTAACAGGTTGCCTAAAGCCACACCTCACCCATAAGGTTAGAACTTCTTAATGCATTTTGAAAAAAAAAATGATCCTCGAGTGGGTCCAGGAAATGTCAGTTCATTATTGCAGAGTAGAATATTGTTCATCTGAAGGGTGAAGGAGGACGGTGAATTCATCACCACAAGCCCTCATGATGAATGCAGATGTTTTTCTGCCAAGCTCTCGCTGTCTCGGGGCAAACAGACAGCGGTGGTTGAGAGCTGGCCGTGTAATCACCGTGGCTACACCCAGTGCCTTTTTGTTAGCAGTTTCATTGTATGGCATTGGGCACCCACAAAATAAATGGAAACAGATTTATAACAAGGATGTAGCATTTGCAGCCAGGTTGTAAAAGGCAGGGAAGGGCAGACTCAACTTCTCATCCCAGTTGAGAAACCTCACATCACAGTTGCAACAGCAGAGGCGAAGTTCTTCCCAAAGGATGAAACAAAAGAAAGGCTTGAAGCAGCCATTACCAACACAGGAGGAGGGCAAGTGCAGGAAGGGCTCATCCTTACAGCAGAGGGTCATCCTTCTAGGGCTGCATCAGTGCAGGAGAATCATATCAGATGATCTCCAAAGTATTCCATAATCAGGTGATATCACAGGTAGGTCTCCAAGTGAACAGGTAATAAAGAACACTTGTGCAGGCAAATTAGTAAAGATGAATCAGACAAGAGTTCAAGGTTTGTCAAACTGCATGAGCCAAGTAATTGATAGCTCAGTCTCAATCAAAGCAGTTATGTAGAGGTCCTCAATGGTAATAAGAAGTTAAACAGCTTAGTGGGTGTGTGCAACCTATTTACCACATGCGTAGCTATGTAACAATATTTTTGAAAAAGGTTACTCTCTCTATTCAAATTTCTTTTACTAACATCATACTTTCTGCAAATCCTAAAAATATAGAGTTCTGACACTTAAACACATTTCTCTGACCTTGCTTTATACAGCACAGTATTAATACAAACAGACATATGGAGACAATTACAATCAAATCAACCAATAAGTATTTTACATGTACATATTTGTCTCCACCCTCTCCAGGCATGCTAGAACACTGATGTGGGCCGGGTTATGAGGCTGTGTGATTCAGCCACTTGCAGGTTTAGTTGGCCCCCCATCTCACCCTGTGCACAGTGGGTGGTACAGGGGGTCAATGTCTGCTGTTCAAAAACCTCCCCAAATGCACCAACACAAGGGTTTGTTTCCCACACCCCTCAGATTGTACCCAGATACAGACCAGAAACCAACAGAGAAATTGCTGTAAAAGCATTTGTTACAATTTTACACAATTACAAGTGAAAAAATATAAGTATGTCACTTTGCTTAAGGGACTCATCACCACTAATTGCATACAAGTACCCAAACATTCACACAATTGTTTGCATTATTCTTGGCAATGTGAACGGAAAACCTGGAATGAGCATAACTTCTAGTGATTTGAGCAAGATGATTTTGGACACAATCTCTCTACATTACATTCATATCAGCATGAGTGCAAGCTCAAGCTAAAATGATTACGTTTCATTCAAAGCAACTTAATTCCTACTTGAATATTTACAAACCTAATTAACCCATTGACAGCAAAACTGTTGTGTGCTTATATGCAAAATACCCGGCAACCAAAACACAAACTCCAGATTGAACATGCCTTATCATCCGTTAATTTGACAATACTGACCTTACATTACAAATGTTAAGGCATTTTAAATCTGGTTTCCCTTAAATAAATTGTTGCCTTTTTTAAAGATTAAAATTAAAAATCATTGTAATGGCCAGCAACTTTGTGCATGGGTAATTAATTATATGAGGTGAAAACCAATTACACATTCAATCTCACCTGCCTTGCCTCAAGACAATTTACAAACCTTCTCCTACAGTAACAAAGAAAGGCAACACATGCAAATTTACATAACCACAGTCAGCATACCTTAGACTCCAACAATAATTTAGCTTTTGACTTTTCTGACTGTAGAAAAAAACGATCAATTAAATTAGGAGGTTTATTCCTAAATCTAAAAAAAATGTTTGGATACTCTCTGTGCACAGACACATACACAAACAGACAAACAACAAATAGCTGGGATCTTCTTTTGTTTCTGTTTCCTGCCACTCTCCTCATTGCCCCCAGTCTTTTCAGGGAAGAGGAAAGAGAAAAAACAAAAGCATTAACACAAGTCTCTCCCAATACATGGAGGGAGGGGGTAGAAACCTGCAACAACTCTGAGCAGATGTCCAGAGATGCATATTTAAAGTACAACCTAGCTGAAAAAGTGCAACCAGTCATATTCAAGCAATTTATATCACAGTTCCACAGAAACTACAGTGAGAGGAGATAGACAAACACATTTACAGTAATCAGAAGAAAAGGCTCAGAAACATCTAGTAGCCAGGCCAGAACATTTTGGAGGGACTGATAAAAAAAAGTTATCCTGCGGCCGCAATGCCCATTCAAAATGTCCTGGTCCAGAGAGACACCTGCAACTGCTGAGTGTCTCCGAAAAAAAATGAAACCCCTAAATAGAGTTATTCAGAAATAAGATTCAAAGCAAATTGTGGAACATGATTCTTTCTAAAACTTACAAATCTATATATCCACATTAAATATCATCACAGAATATGATACATCATAAATCAAAAATAACCCTTGGGAGTCCCCTTACCTTGAGACTTTCCCATTATGCTAAGCTAAAAAAAAGAAATAGAGTGAGATTAGCTGAGTTTGAAGGTTTATCTAGGGATGGTGACGTCAGTATTAGACTTTACTGGCAAACCTGGTCTCCAGCCTATGTGATTCTTCTATAGTTTCTAATCAGGTTTATCTACACCCAATTTATGGTTTGAATTTTAACTATCCTCTGTGGACAAGTTTATACCTTCAATCTCAGCTTAACCTCACATACAATCTACACAAATCTATACAGTAACATGCAATCTTATATAACTAAAATTCACTTAAGCGACTATACAACAATATACAAGGTTTAGAGAGAATATTCACTTAGACACACAGTACTGCTTTCTTAATTGGGGCATCAGACCTGCTATTTACTTTAGGAATATCAGATTCCTGGGAGAGGCTCTACAGAAGCGCTTTCCTTCCGGGTTCTATTATTCCGCTCTGACAGTATAGGGTGGTAATCAAAAAATAGAATTACTCACCCGATACTGTATATGGCGGATCCCACTTCTGACACCAAACTGTTAGCTCAATTTCATCGGAGGCAGCTACAAGATGACTTAGCAGAATAATCTGCAACCCAGGTTAAAGTTCTCCCCCAATCCAAGTGAATACCCTCTCTCCAGCTGGGAGACACGGACCACGAACACTTAAGTTGGTGGAACAGCATCTGAAATCTTTATTTACAGGTCAATCTTATATACACACTGATGTTGGGGAAAAACCAGATTAGACCGGAGTGCCCATAGAAAGTATTTGAAACAATAGCATAGACATGGTACAGACAGCAGAGACAATAGGATTTGTTATTCTGTAAACAACTGGCAGAGGTAGACTTTGTTACATGTGTTAATTTTCAATAGACCAGGTTCTTAACAACAATGCATGAATAGGTCTGAGTCTTCAGATCTCTGTCACAGTGGCTTGTATGGTAATATACCAAGTAGGTATTCAAATACAGGTTTGTCTCCTGTATGGCACAATAATGTGTTTCTGGCCAGACAGAAGACAAAATGAAAATTTGATGTGCTGTATATCGTTTAATATCAGGGTGGTTCAAGCAGCACATTATTACAACCTTTCACTACCTATGACGGGCAACTGAAATAAGGGAGAAGTGACAGCTGGGCCAGCCAGCACACTTGTGGTGCGGTTCAGCGGGGGTTGTAGGTTCATGGGGATCAACGTATAAGGTGCCAGGACATTTGTGCCTATAGGATCCTATGATGTAATTCCGAGTCTGCATGTGTATGCCTACTGGAGTTCAGTGGGGTACCAACTGCTCAGTTTTCTGGCTTTTCAATCTGGCTAGACAGTCTAGTACCATAATGACAGAACTATATCTATGGAGAGTGCTGGAGTCCGTCTTCTTTTGTGAATTGACATAATCATAGAACTGTCTTTTGGACGTGAAGACATTTCATTTTTGTCCCTTGAAAATCTGTTAAAATGTAGCAGTGTTAACTGTGTTAACATATTTTGACAGTTGGGGGTAACCTGATACTATTTTGATTTGAAATTTCTATTTTTTTAAAGGCCTTTTACATGCAAATTTCACATTTGGCCTAACAGACAGGCTTCACTGGAATGATGTAACTCTTTCCGAAATCCCATCTTGGTCTGAGAATGTTTTCTTTGCTTGCTTGCTCTGTTAATGTTGATTAAATTGACTTGTGATCAGCGCCTGCAGCTGTACAAAGCTAACAGTGCTTAGCAAGTGTTTCAGATATGTAAAAATGGCTCTACGAAGAGGGATATCGATTTTCTATCATCCAAAGAAATAATTACAGACTCTGTTTCCAAAATCAGCAGGGACAGAGAGACCTTCTAACCTCTTCTCCTGGTTTGACATTTCATCAGCTCTTACCCTGGCCCTGCACTGAAATTTCTTAAGTAACTACATTCTACAAAATTCCAAGACCCTTTTTGTGTGATGGAGCAAGGTTGCCATAATCCAGCAATGAGGAAACATATCCCGGTAAAAGCTGCTGGCTTCACACTTTATATACTCATAAATGGCAGTTTTTTAGTTTTCTGACAAATTAAATATGAATTGGAATTTAAATTCAACTGGATTTGTTTGGATTATTCCAATATTACTGTATACTTTGTAATTCACATACTCTGATCCTTTTTTTCAGCTAAAGTACACCTGTCTTGAGGGACATATAAAAACTACCATTGCTGACCTCTTTTAGAAAAAATAAAAGCTGATTTGTTGGCTGTAATGCTGATCTTCTGGCTGAACCTTTATTGTCTAACCATACAAGTTATCTGTAAGCTTTTGAAACTTTACATTACTTTCTTCAGCTTTGCATACACAGCAGTGAGGCATCATGGGATACCTATCTTACTCACAAGGCACATTTATATTTAGCTTAGCTCATGGTGAACCAGAACTCCTAGGAGTGTGTAAGGGGCTAAACAGCTCTCTTAATAAAAATGCTATGCAAAACAGAAATATGCCTTCTTAAAGAGAACCCGAGGTGTGTTTAAAGAATGTTATCTGCATACAGAGGCTGGATCTGCCTATACAGCCCAGCCTCTGTTGCTATCCCAAACCCCACTAAGGTTCCCCTGCACTCTGCAATCCCCCATAAATCACAGTCACGCTGTGAGGCTGTGTTTACATCTGTAGTGTCAGTCTCAGCTGCTCCCCCGCCTCCTGCATAGCTCCGGTCCCTGCCCCCGTTCCCTCCCTCCAATCAGCAGGGAGGGAAGGGATGCAGGCGGGGACTGGAGTCCTGCAGGAGGCGGGGAGAGCAGCAGACTGACACTATAGAGATAAACACAGCCAGCTCTGACAAGCTGTTTGTCAGCAGCGTGGCTGTGATTTATGAGGGATTGCAGAGTGCAGGGGGACCTTAGGGGGGTTTGGCATAGCAACAGAGGCTGGGCTGTATAGGCAGATCCAGCCTCTGTATGCAGATAAAATTCTTCAAACCCATCTCGGGTTCTCTTTAAAACAGAAGGTATATGAGATTATTCAGGTTGGAGTGAGCATATGAGGTGTCCCCCAATCTATCACTGCTGAATATGCAAATAGTCCCTTTGTTGTCCAAACACACCTCCAGTACCAATGGAATTAAATGATGGGCCAGCTTGTTAATGTTACAGAGCTACACTAAATAACATGCATACAGACTGCTTCCAGTGGTTGGTTTTCATCAGTGCATGGCATGGATTAATGTGGCTCTATGGGGTAGGAACTGAAACACCCAGAGTTACAGATTATCCAGCAAGCTCATGGTGAACCAGTACTCCTAGGAGTGTGTAAGGGGCTAAAAAGGACCAAAAAAAACTTTTACTAAAATTTTAGGCACAACAGAAATTCTGGGTCACCATGAGTTATCTATGTACTCTGCAAAACAATATTATGAGTCACCTAAGACAATAACTTTTTTTGTTTATTTAATTATTCATCTAGCTTTAAATACAAAATCTGTTTGATTCTGTGAATTCTATTTAGGATTAGTAGTACAGATATAATTATTAATCTCATTACTTTATTTTCTCTTCAGGTTTGCTTTAAAAAGACACACTCGATGAAAGGTAGAATACTAGAGAGAAACACCCTGACCAATCAAAATGGGACTCCAGCCCAACAGAAATCTTCCATCTAGAGTTCTGCAAGTATCTCCTCCAAGTCCATCGAAGCACTTCAAACTCAGCTTGCCGGGCAGAGCTAGGCAGGTTCCCACTATGGCTTACTATCCAGCAGAGGGCACTCTCATACTGGGCGCATATACAGAGCAGCAACCCCAGCACTTACCAGCATAAAGCCTCACTGAGCCAGGGGGGCGAGGCCATACCACGCGCTCTCAAGCAAAGCATCAGCAGCCAGCCCAGCCAAGGCCACCAACACAGGCTGACAAAAGCCCAAATAAAACAGACTATAGAAAGCTGCAAGGAACGATACATAGAGGAATGGGGAAGTGACATAAAGAATTCCAAGAAACTCGCTGTCTATCAATCACTACAGAGGGAGTACACAATGGCTCCATATCTGGGGAGGCTACATCACCACAAAGACAGACAGGTCTTGAGTTTGTACCGTCTGAGTGCCCACAGCCTGGAGATAGAGACAGGGTGGCACAGACAGACATGGAAGCCCCGGGAGGAGAGACTGTGCAGACAATGCGACCAGGAGGTCTTGGAGGATGAGGCCGACTTCCTGCTACACTGCAGCAAATATGCACCTGTGAGGACCGCCCACTTCCAGAGACTCTCCGCCCACATCCAGGATTTTACCTCCACAGATGAGGAGAGGAAACTCTACATCCTACTGGGGGAGGAGGAAACAACCGTGCAAATAGCTGCCCGATATGTCACAGCCTGCCACCAACTGAGAGGAACATGATACCACATGGACTGTATTCCCCCCAATACCCCCCTATGGACTGTATATCCCAGTCCCCCATGCTGCCCCTTACATCCTCCACACACCTATGGACTATATACCCCAACCCCCTTTATCCTTCCCTTATTCCCACAATCCCCCCCCCCCCCCCCCATGTTAATGTTTTGTTTTGTTTTGCTTTGGCAATGCTAAATGTATTTGGTCCTGCCAATAAAGCTTTTTTGGATTTGGATTTGGATACGGAAACAACTAAATACTGTCAGTAATCCTGGGCTTACCATGTCAGTTTCTGCTGCCTCCGCTGTTAGCGCATCTGGGACTTCCGGTGCGGCTGCCCGCATTGTCAGGGATGGTGTCAGCAGCGTTCATGCAGAGATCCGGATGCATGATTCTCAGACTGCAAATGAGGGTGGACACATGCGCTGTTGGCGGCGCCCTTCTTATACTCTAAGGAAGTGTGTCAGCTGATCACCTGTCAGCTGACATGTATGGCTCCACCTCCAGTGCCTGATTGGCCAAGCGGCTTAGGGGCGTGGTTGCCTGCTTACCCGGGCTATTTAAGAGCTGTGCTGACACTTGCTCTAGCTAACACTTCGCAGTGAAGGCTTCAGACCTTAGTCAGATCCTTGTGTGCTTTGAACCGGCAGGACCCCAGGGATTCCATACTAGCTAGCCTTTTATCATTATTATTATTACTGATTGATATACTGTGTTTGACTTCTGTTTAATCCTCTGACTACCCGTTGCCTAACGATTCTGTACTTTTGCCAATCTGATCTGTTGCCGACCTCTGCCTGAACACTCACTTAGCTTTTGCCTACCAATTCTGTACCTTTGCACATCTGATTGTTGCCGACCTCTGCCTGTTTACTAAACGTCGCATCTGCCTGACGATTTTGTACTGTGTCTGTCAGATCTGTTACCGACCCTGTTTTGCCTGACCATTCTTATTATCTGTACTCAGTGTTAGTGCTGCCTTCTATTGACACTGTCTGTGTACATTTCCCGTTCTGGGAACATCTGATAACTGTCTGTCTGCTAGTGCTCACACACCAGCAGATCGTTACAAATACCTTGATATACAACTAAATGCCTTAATATATTGTCACATATGTGATAACCTTAGCACAATATAAATGACTGAAGTGTGCTGGAGCTGAAGAAAGCCTTCTAACACTTCTGAGCATATCTGAAGGCTCTTAACTGATGATATGTATAGATCTTGTAGCGCTCAACATAAAAGTTCACATAAAATCATAGAATAGTAGTCCAGGTCGGTGATATAGAGTCCTAGGATAAACAACCAACCCACAGACAATTCACACAGGGTACTCTCACCTGGCTGATTATGTTACTGATCAGCAAAAAAGGCACATCAGCAAAAAAAGCTCAAAAGACCACTTGCATCCATTTGTACCTGGAACTCAGAAAAAATAAGGGCACATAGCGTACTCCAGCTTCTAAGCAATGGTATAACTGTCTCGTGCACCCTCACACGTGTATAAGTGTTCAAGCCTGGCAGCCCTCCACCAGCAATCTCATAAAACTGTTATACACTCACCAGGTGGAAATTCTGACCATGCAGAAGACCAGCTCACATCGCTTATCAGGTCCTTGATCGTCTGGACTCCTCTTAAAATATGCAGCTCCTTAAAAACATAAAACAAATGCTGCATGGCGTAATACTGCTTTATTTAAAAACTTGGTTAGCGATAAATACAATTGTAAAAATAGACGGGTAATAACGAAAAGATATTACCGTTAAAAATCATTACGTAATTCAACACATTCACTACATTACTTAATTCACATTCATTACAAATTCACACACAGAACCCTCCCCTAGTGGTGCCTAACCTTATCCCCCCCTGGTGGTGCCTAACCCTAACCGCCCTTTGGTGGTGTCTAACCCTAACCACCACCCCCTGGTGTTGCCTACTTTGTTTTTTATTAATGATAATTTCATTAGAGTCTATGGCGGCACCCTTGTAATCCACCCTCATCCGGCGTCCTTTGTCCCTGCTACCATGAAAAGTTTGCTTCACTGTAAACCTTCGGCATGCATTTTGTGGTAACGCACTGCATACAGTGTGTTACCATTCTGTGCTCCATTTTACCGCACTGTAGGCATGCGCTTGATGATGGAAAGGTGGCTCACTCCCCTCCCTTAGTGCCTCCCTCACTCATTCCCTATGCAGAGTCCCGAGCAGAGTGCAGATGAGAGGTTACTCACTCAGCTCTCGGCATTCCACTGACAAGATCTCCCTTCAGTCAGAGGCACAGCTAACTACTTTATACTAAGGGTACCTCTGGCTACTTAATACTGAGGATACCTCTGGCTACCTAATGCTATGGAACACCAGGCTGGAGCTTGTAATGAAGTAAGGGAGAAGTGAGAAGTGACAGCTGGGCCAGCCAACACACTTGCGGTGCATTTCAGTGGGGGGTTCTAGTCATAGAGGGTAAAGTCTAGGTTGCCAGTAACCTTTTTGCTTATAGGCTCCTATGATGAAAATCTGGGCTTGACTGCACCGCAACGCACCCCGGTGAACATTATTTATTTATTTATTGTATTTATAAAGCGCCAACATATTACGCAGCACTGATGGACTTAATTTTACGAACCATTCAACCATATTATCAAATCAATGATTCTATTACATGACTGGATTATATAGTACATAACCAGCTTTAGTCAGACACATTATAGTGTTTGTATTCAGCGATCCAATAGAAATTTTAACCTTTACTTTGTTTACCACTACTACTGTCCTCATTCATCTTTTTCTCCCTCCTCTTCCTAGCTGAGGTAATACTCGGTGTCTGAATTCTGACAAGGAAACGCTCACATGGAATGCATAATAGAGTAGAATAAATGGAAGTACAAGCTAAGCTGAGCAATAATTTTTGCCCCACATTTTAAACAGGCGCATCTAATATGCATATCTAGTACGCAGCACTTCATCATAGTGTGCTCCCAAGTTTGACTAGTTACAAACAAAATAAATAGTTCAGATGCACCAAATATGCAAACACAGAATATCCGAACAATTATTTAAGGCTGTATGAACATACGCAAAGCTGTGAAGCTTAGCAAATCAAGCATAATAATGAAGATACATTGTCAGAAACCTTTCTCATAGGTTCACCTACAATGATTAAATATGAGACCTCAGCAATAATGATTTCAAGCTTTTTTGGATGATGAGAGTAAATCAGACTATGGGAAATATACGTGAGTGTGTATATATAGTTGATAATTATGCAGATCAAGATGTTAACGAGTTGTCAATAAAGCTAGTTTTGGTGACAGCTCTCTCTAAGACAGGAAGTGATAAAAAATCTATGCACCAAGAACACTGACAGCAGTAAAAGCTTGACATTTGTTCTAGCCCTTAAATCTATCCAAAACATAAAACAAAAACAGAAAAGGTTTGTCTGCAGTTAATACTTCAACATAGAGCTGAGATATATCCTGCCGACAACAGTCTGCCTTTATAATGTTGTTCTGTTCTATTTCTTGTTAATCATTCACTTTTGATACCGTAATATTAGTCTGAAATGGTAAGGGCAGAATACCAGAAATAAATCACATACACACATTATGAAGAAATTGAATACCTTTCATTAATTTATATTGCATGCAGATTGGTATATCAAAGCTTAATATCAAACAAAATAATTATCCGCGCAGTCATAAAATTCTCTATATACCCACAAGATATTCTTATTAACTCAGAGCTGGTTTAAAGAACATTTTGAGTTCACTGATTTTTGTGTTGTTATATAAATGATATAAAAGAAAGAAAAGTCATCATTTCAATGAGGTAATGAGATATGTAATAGAGTTATTTAAATAATGATCTATATATCATCATCAGCATATGACTAGTAGGCAAAAGGAAATGCTAGTTAATCCTTAAGTTGCCACAGATGACTCAGCTGGTTTTTCAAGCTTAAAGAACAAGTGACACCCATGCTAACCTAGAAATAAAAAACACATATATAAGTAGATACATACTACTTCTACTTACATAACAGATGTATTGTGCTATCCACGTAATGATTCCTGTAAATTTTATAAAGAAAAAGCAGAAAATCCTATTCTAGGCAGTGGCCATCTTGCCAAGCAAATGCTGACATCATATCCTCCCTGACTCTTGCCCCCCCCCCTCCCTTCTCTTGCTCATTGTGTATTCATTAGCTGCCCTCCTCCCAGAGTCTTCAGACACTCCCACTGAGGTGTATACTAACAACTGCACTGTCTTTTTTTTATTTACACATCCAATCACTGAGTCACCTCAGCCTTGCTTGTAAACACAAGTAATCAGAGGGTGTTTCTGATAAGCAGCTAGGCAGGGAAATAAATGGAAGAGGAGGAATATATTATAGATAAAAAGAACTCCCAGCATTCAACTCTATGGCGCTGTTTGGCACTAGGGCCAATGCTCCTAAAGTATGTGATAACTACAAACCATAACAGCAGAAAAAGTTTTGCAAGTTTTGAATTCAGGATTAGCATCTTTATCACTTAATAAACTCAGACCAGTTGCTGTTGAAATTTGATTTTTATGGTGACAATCCCTCTTTAACATGGAGTAATGATGCACACATTACAGTGAAGTCAAAACAACTGCAAACTTTTTTTAAATTATTTTTTTAAAGGGACTCAGAGATGAAAAAGTATAATACATTTATACATACCTGGGGCTTCCTTCAGCCCCATCAGCATGGATCACTCCCACACCGCCGTTCTCCGCTGCCTCTATCGACGGTACCGGGTCTCGTCACTTCCGCCGGACGTGGCCAGTTGTACGCATGCGCAGGGACCTGTGCAGTATGGAAGGAGCGCACTGCACTTGCGTCGCCTGGCTCTGACTGGCCAAAGTGACGGGATACGGTACCGGCGATAGAGGCAGCAGAGGAGCGATCCATGCTGATGGGGCTGGAGGAAGCCCCAGGTATTATTATTTAGTATTTATATAGTGCTGTCATCTTACGCAGCACTGTACAGAGTATATTGTCTTGTCACTTAACTGTGGCTGGATAGTGTACTGGTTAAGGGCTCTGCTTTTTACATGGCAGACCAGGGTTCTAGCGAGACGGCTCTCCCCAATCACCGGGTCCCGCGCTGCTGGCCACAGTGCACTGCTGCCGCCCTGCCTGGGAAAATAAGCGGTTGGCTTCACCGCTGAGAAGCGCTTTTAAAACTTGAATCTTGT